>NW_022436941.1:22433323-22752524 GCF_009761245.1 Sapajus apella | reverse complement strand
ATATATATATATATATAACCATTATACTTAGATTTATCTTATTCCAGCTTTTTAGGGGTAGTAACAGCCATTGGTGATTTATACATATAATATTAAGCATACTTTCAATCTTTTGTCAAATGTGTTAATGGAAGTAAAATTGCTGGATTAAAAGGATATGTGCATTTAATATTTTAGTAGATAACACCAAAATATTTTTTCATAAACACAGTATCAATTTATACTCCCATCAAAAAATGTATGGATATTTTTATTTCTACCCATGCTTATCAACACAGACTATAGTAAGCTTTCCAATATTTTCTAAACTGAGATAAAAGTTATTATAACAATTTTTTGAGGTTCATTTTCTTAATTATGAGTAAATTAGGGTATATTACAAAACCACATTGGTTATTTTAAGGTATGTGTAAGTGTGTGTGTGTGTGTGTGTGTGTGTGTGTGTGTGTGTGAATTGCCTGTGCATATCCTTAACCAGTTTCAGAAATTGAATTATGCTTTTCCTTAATCTCAAATTTATTTGTTTATATTATCTATTTTAACAACCTGGAGTTATTCAAAAATCCATAGCTGCTTCAGAGGATGGGGTTTAGTTTTGCCAATATTGTTTTCAGATAAGGAGATTTCAAGAGAGAACTTTGGCAAGAAATACTGGGGAAGGCCACAGAAGTTAATGGCTAAAGATTCACCATTCGGTATTCTTTCACCTGCACCAGGCAATTAACACCCTACTTACTCAGTAAAGAATATCTTTGAAAAAGAACATGAAGTTGAAATTCATTCTTCTTAAAAGCTAAAAAGAATACTGTTTTTCACCTTATAAGCACTTTAGTTTTAGGTTCTTAGGCTTTTTTTTTTTTTTTTTGATGCATTTGTGCAGCTTCCATACCGAAATATTCAAGAGCAGTAAAACACATCAAAGATATTTAAAGATAATGCTTGGGCTTGTGACCTCTGTATATTTCAATACATTATTTTTGTATGTTCTGATCTTGAATAGCTCTTTCTTCCAAAATAAGTTTTCACATCATTCAGGTTTGTTAAAGTGGTTAACACAAGGCTGTTAACAAGTTTTAGTAATAAATATTACACTAGCTCTAAGCTGTACATTAGACATATTTTCCTTGGAAAATATTAACAGTACAAACTGTTTTCATGATTGATTAAAAAATATGTAACTATAAATATATATGCATATATCGTTTTTATTTTGCCTTTTTTTTTTGGTTGGAGATGACTTCTCTCTCTTTTACCCAGCCTAGAGTGTAAACAGAATAGTTACAGCTCACTGCAGCCTCAAGCTCCTGGGCTCAAGTGATCCCTACTGCTTCAGTGTCAGCAAGTATAAATATTACATATTTATATACTCAGTAAGTATAAATATTATCCACAGTGACAATCACACAAAAGCAGATATAAATAGATTAAAGTATGAATAATTTTGTTTTAGAATATATGGAAAAGACTAAATGGAAAATTTCAATAAAATTTACCGTAATTAGAAAGTAATCTTTACAAAACATATTTAGATGTTGAAATGTTGTCTTATGAGGGAGTTAGCCTGATTTAAATGCTTTGTATATCAGCTATTTTAGAGATAAGTCTCTATTCCTTGATATGTTCCTCTTTTTAAAGATACTGAATATAAATAGTGATTTTTAAGTCGTCAGAAGAAATTTAATAAAAACCTATATTATGGCTCTCCTTATATATAGAGAGAGATTTCTGGTCTGTTGGTAAGTTTATCTTAACTGGAAAATAATGATAAATTTCAAGAAATAAACTCACATAATCAAAATGATTCCCTTTAATGAAATAAACCATTATATTTTTGCAAGAGTTATCAATGTTTTGAAGAAGTTAGATAATATACTAAATGAAGTTTTCAGTAGATGTTTAATAGTAGCATATTAGGTGTGTGCATTTTATTTCTAATATTTCATTGAGTAGAGACATAAGTGACATTTTAATTCAAATTCCGAAAAATGAAGAAGAAAACTGATTTTTTCCTTATTAAACCTTATATGTAAAATGCATTCTATCTTATAAAAACCAAAATATGTTATTTGCTGATTCATGAAGAAAACATTGATGCCAGTGCATATCAATAAATGGAGAGAATTTGTTGTAATATCAATTTTTAATTTGAATTACTGAAAATGGCTCTAATCAAAATAATTCTGAAAAATATCACTCCAACTCTCACTGAGTAGTCAGGTAATTACTTCCATCATGATTTGTTGTCATTATTTAATGCAATATGGAGTGTTATCCTGAATTTGGAGGAACACATAATTTCAAGGTGACTATAAAACACAAAATGTTTTTTTCTGGTACATGCTCTTTAAATGTTTCAGTTAGAAGGCAGTGTAATATGGAGGGTCAAGTGACCCTTGGTGCTTGAGACCAGTGCTTCTCAAATTTAATATACCTGTGAGTTACTTGGAGAGTAGGTCTGAAGAGACAAGAGTTTAGAATCTTTATTTCTTTATTTTTTCTTTATTTCTATTTCAATGGATTTTGAGGTACAAGTGGTTTTTGGTTACATGGATAAATTCTTTAGTGGTGATTTTTGAGATTTTGGTGCACCCATCACCAAGCAGTGTACAATGTACCTAATATTTAGTCTTCTATCCCTCACCCGCTTCTTAATATCTCCCCTCAAGTCCCCAAAGTTCACTAGATCATTCTTATGCTTTTGTGTCCTCATAGCTTAGCTCCCACTTATAAGTGAGAATATATTGTATTTAGTTTTCCGTTCCTGTGTTAGGAATTCAATCCTCTTAGTTCTGAGTTCACTTAGAATAATGGACTCTGGCTCCATCCAAGTTGCTGCAAAAGACATTATTTCATTCCTTTTTGTGGCTGAGTAATGTAATGACAAAGTCAAAAACCAATAGATGTTGGCACAGATGTGGTGAAAAGAGAACATTTCTACACTGCTAGTGGGAATGTAAACTAGTACAACCACAATGGAAACCAGTAGGTAGAACCCTTAAAGAACTAAAAGTAGAACTACCATTGAATCCAGCAATCTCATTACTGGGTATCTACCCAAAGGAAAAGAAGTCATTATATGAAAAAGACACATGAACACACATGTTTATAGCAATGCGATTCACAATTACAAAGATATGGAACCCAACCTAGGCACAAATCAACCAATGAGTGCATAAAGGATCTGTGGTGTATGTAAACCAGAGAACCTTCATTACTAACAAGCTCCCCTGTGATGCTGATGCTGCCAGATTATGAGCTACACCTTCAGCAGCAAAGCTTTGGAGCACTTTTTACTATGGAGTCATATTACGTGTCTTAGCACTTGCCTCGATGTGAACCTGGATAAATTACCCTGTACTTCAGTTTTTGAATCTGTGAAATGGAACAATAATGAACTTACCTGATAGGATTGTTGTGAGGTTTGCATGAGTAAATATACGGAAAGCTCTTATAATGCTCCTTATAATTAGTAGACATTTTTGAAGCTATCATTTTTTATTTCTTCCCAGTTGAGCAATAATGTGTTGTGATAAAGAAATAGAAATCATCATTAGAAAATTTAATTTGTTTAAATGTAGACTTTAGAAGTAATCTAAGTAAAATCCGTTATTTTATAGTTTAAGGGTTCAGATTAGCTAAATATAGAGAAATGAGGTTTGTTAATCTCGGGGCACACATGCTTTGTTTTGCTACCTCACCATTGCCTGCTATAACTGAATTTTTAACTACAAATGTCTCATCATTTTGAGAAATTGACAATTTAAACTACCATGTGGAGATAAAAGAATGAACAAACAAAAAATTGCGAAAGGCAAATCATACACATTGTTACCCAGAAACCCCAGATTTCCTTCAAGATGATGCCATAGCAATGACTTGCTGGGCTAGCCTCTGTGTCTTTGTCCTTAACATTTGTTACAGTAGTGATACATTTGTAACCTCAAAAGCCTAAGTGACGCCTCTTCCACTAAATTATTTTTGAGTAAGATGGAGAGGTGGAAAAAAATTTAGAATGGGCTTCAACTTCAACCAACTGCAGACTGTGCATTGATGATCTTTGCTGACAAGAATGTTGTTGAACAAAATGAAGCATGCATGAGAAGATAGAAAAGTGGGTCATAGAAATGCAACACTTTTGCAGCCAGGGAGTGCCACTCTGACTTCTGGGTTAATCATGCACTGCTGGAGAAAGCATTTGTGTTTAAGTGCCCAAATGAATCCAAGGACCGTAATGAACAAAATCTTGTTTTTTCTTAACCCTGTATAATGGACATTGATATTTGCTTTTCTGGGGGAGGTAATTGTAGCTATATTTCTCTCCAGGGTTTTTTTCCTTTTTATAGCCAAGATAACCAAATAATGCATTAACAGTTATTAAATAATTATTTGACATTGAGGTAGCCATAGAAATAGATAAAGCAAAGTTAAACTTCCAAGGAACTCATAATTTAGTACAGCATATAATACTTCTCACACATACTATCCAATGTGTGAGATAAATGTATGAGATAAACATTATAAATGAAGTATTGCTGGTATTAGGAGAAGGGAAAAACTATCAGTGGACTTTCCTTGAAGGAAGTAATACTTAAGCTTTGCCAGGAAAATTAAAGAGAATTTTAATATGAAAGCAGGAAGGGGCTTATCAGATAGGATTATAAGTAAATACTAGGCAAGCTCTGGTAACAGCAGCATTCAAATCTGGCCTCCATGTAAGTTGTGTATTTGACAGTGATGGAATAAGAGAGTACTTTAAGGTCAGATCATAAGAGACTTTACTTGTGCTAAAGAATGTGTACCATTTTTCTTCTAATGGAAATGGGGAGACCTAAGGTTTTTATGTAGAAAAGTGTCATGTCTAAATTGTGCTTTCTGAGTATGCCAGATGAGCTGGTGGATATGGACCAAAGATTAGTGAAAATACGAGAAGTCAAGTTAGGATAATCTGTGGTGGCCGTAGGCTCTTCCTACTCAATGATGTGTCAAAAGGCTTAGATTAAATAACTCTTAGTTACTGTATAAGACTTTCCATGTAACCTCAATACTATAATAAAAATTTATTTTCCACTCTTGTCAAGATAGTGTCATGGAAGTTGTGGTATGAACACCATCTGAAAATGGCTATGCTGCTTTCTAAATCCAGGATCATGACTCTTGGTCAAATCTAAAGAAGAAAGATTACTGACTTTGACACAACATGTTGTGTTTCTAATGGTAACAATGAGAACAGAAATTATTAGAATTAATCCAAATTGATGAGAGCCAGGAGGAAAATTGAAAACAAATGAAATAGTGAAAAGATCGTATGAGTTAAGAAACAACTAGTGCATTAAAAAGCGACTTTACTTTATATCTTGTACCTACTAGTAATCTAAATTATAGAAAACATTATTTTTTGTTTGTTTTCTACCAAAGTAACTCTGTTATAAAGTTTGGAATAGAGAAACTAGCGATTAAATATTTATGTATTGTCAAAAACCATTCCAGGGTTATTTTGTGATTACTTCTCAATAACAGTTCTATTTCATAGTTGTTATTAACTTTCCATTTACAGGTAAGGAAACAATCCCAAAAAGATTAAATGATTTTTTCATGTTCATTTTTCTATAAAATACTACAACCAAAGCAGTAACCAAGATCTTATTGCATCTAAATCTCACACAGAAATTGTTCACTAATGTTGCATGAAGTTTATTAATGTATTTTACAGAAGGATCACAAAGCATGTTTATTTCAGCCAGTGAATCTGAAGTGATAAGATCTAAGTTTATGTTTGGCCTCCGCTCCTTAAATAATTTGGTGTACTCATATAAGAATTGTTAATTATTTTCAGACTTTGTTGTAAAATAGTGGTTGTTACCTGCTTTGTGGTTGTTGCTGGCGTAATAGAAAAGTTCAAGGTGAACTCATAATCTTGAACAGTATATAAATTGTGCTGAATATTTTATTAATATATCAAAGTTTTGGTTCTTGTGTTTAAATAAGCCTGGCTATTTCCATTTGTCTAAATACACACAATATCAGTTTAAAAGCAGAAAATCAACTGTAATTGGTGTATTAGAAGTAATTTGGGATAATGGTAGATGTTCCATTTTGAAGTCCCATAGATCTGGTTTTATTTTTTAAATCATACAACCTGGATGTATGTATTTAGGCAAATTACTTAACTTGAAATAGTTCCATATTTACCAAATGAGAGATTAAAATATGTAAAGTTATTCTGAGTATCTGAGATAATATATATAAAATTCCTGGTACACAGTGAGTGCCTAGTGAAAGGCAGATTCTATCGTAGTTATTAAAGCTAACTTTCTCATTAATTCCCTTGTGTAGATAAAAACTTCACAATAACACAAGGAACAAGACAATCTTGGCAAAAAGAAATTTCATTTTTCTTAAAGTTTAATAATAATAAGAAGGAAATCGGTTGTCAGAGCTAAAAGTCACAAGGTTGACACTC
The DNA here is from genome assembly GCF_009761245.1 of Sapajus apella. Lineage (NCBI taxonomy): Eukaryota > Metazoa > Chordata > Mammalia > Primates > Cebidae > Sapajus > Sapajus apella. The sequence goes on along the minus strand of NW_022436941.1, from coordinate 22,746,064 downwards.
TCAGGTCATCTCTTTGACCTTTAATACTCAGTTAAGGCTGAGGAACATGGGATTATATACCGGCAAGGAAATTGGCAGTGTGCTCCTGTGATTAAGGTCCATATTACAAAACAGCTTATATTTAGGTACACAGATGATAAGAATTTTTTGTGATCATTTTATATTAAACTCATATATATTTAGAAAGTTTTTATATTAGTTAATTTGTCATCCACAATAGGATTCATACTCTAAAAATAATGTAAAAGGAAATCATTAACAATAAAAGTATACCAAAAGATATTCTTCTTTGATTGCTCTGTAGGGTTTAGAGTCATAAAATGAATAGTCTTTGAGGTCAGACTACTTAGTTTGATTTTTGTAAAATGCATGATATGCCCAACACATTGGGTTAAGCACCCCGAAGTGTAGTGATTCTTGCCAGTGGCAAGGTACCAACCCTCACTGTGGAGCCCATTGTCCTGTAGAAGACACTGGACGCTGGGCTGAATCTGATAGTTGAACGGTCCTTGGTGTAGGGCATACAACTGTTGGTTTATTTGCCTGCTGTTTTTTAATTCTTTCTTTTCAAAATAGATTAGATTTTATTCTGGTTATTTGAAATTTCTGGTTCTTTGTTTACAGACCAGTGGCCATTTTCTATTTTTCTCCACAAATGTTTCAGCTTGTTTCCAGTACTAAATTTAACATACGGAACTAATCGAAGCCAATTTAAAAATGCAAAATCAACTTAGCTTTTGAGACAAACCCATAATTTTTCACCTCTGTTTTCTCTGCCTGGCAAAATACACACTTTCATAGGCAAATCTTATTTTCCTTTGAAAATCCATAGGCGTAAATTTGCAAGCCGCTTTCAAACTGTTGTCTCATAAAGCCTAATCCTTTTTGGAATTGCGCTAACTATTTGCTTCAATAATTTCTTGTGGGAACTAGTTACAGTCACTAATTCAGCTTTACACAGAAAAGTATTTCTTTCTACTCATTCTTTATTCCTTGCTTTTTAATGTTATTATATCTTCTTTGTGTGAAACACCAAACTTATATTCTCTGTACCACTGATTGACCCTATAACAAAACAAGGGTGTGGTTGAAGGGACTTATACATACATGGATATTTTGTAATGTTGATGTCCTATCAGAATGTTAAGGAAACATGAAAATACCATTGTCTATAGCCTATTCAGAAATTGGAAATCAGAGGTTCATTTGTAAGTTTATTTTGAATATGAAATAAAATTTTCATGATGATGATTTAAGAAATAGTGATTAGAATAGTCAATTAAATTCAACACATACCCATGAAGCACATACTTCATACACATACACTCTGTTTCCTATTTACTACTGAGGACATGCTGTCTGACTTCATGAACTTCATGCACCTATAAATAGTGATACTAAAAATAACTAGTATTTTCTGAGAACCTATGCTAAATATTATATGTTAAACATATGTTATCTCATTTATCCATCCCAAGTCCCAGTGAAGAGGATACAGTTGTTACACTCCTTTTATAAATTAGGAGCCAAAACTTAGAGATACGTAATGTCTTGCCTGAAGTCAGAAAACCAGAAAGAATCCTTATTTGAAACCAGGCCTTGCAGACCTCAAAATTCATGTTATTACTCAGTAGAGGTAATGTCTATTTAAATGTCTTATGTTCCCACCTTTAAGTACCACTATTGGCTAGATAGATATTGGTAGGCTAAGCTGAGCTTCTAATTGCGATTTACAATATTGCATTCTTCAATAGTGTCCCACAGATTGTTGATAATATATCTGTCTCACCTTTCAAAAAATTATCAAGGGGCTCCTTCCAAGTTCAGGCCCAAAAATGAGCCCTGTGTTGGCCTCACTACCAGCAGTGGTGGCAAGACTAGCCATGCCAGGTGAAGGGAGTAGAAAGGCGTTAAGGTCCCACCCAACATTAATGCCTTTGGCCTGAGGGAAGTTTGCCCTCCAGATATAAATGAACAGAGTTTGGGCCCCCCAGACATGGATTGGTTGACTGTCTTACTCTATGTGTACATTCTTACATTAATATTTTAGGAAAGAAATAGTCAATGGGAAGGAATTTTAGAGAAGAAACAGCTAAATAATGACATGAGATAATAGAAATTTTAAAATATGGTAGAAATCTTAAAAGAACAGCAAGCATTTTTAAAAATCCTCTAAAGATACATGGGTTTGTGTTATTTAGTCAGAAGATAACTTTCACTGTAACAGGACTTTCTAATCTTGACTCAGATTCAAAGAGTTTAAAGATACAATAAGATAGATTTTTAAGAGATTACATGATTATTCACACATATGTGATTGGTAAATGAACTATAGAGGGAGAGGAGTGCTTTAAACCTCCATGCTGGAATATTCATGGCTTAAATAGGCTGGAAGTGTTTATGATGCTTGTATACATTTTAATATGGCAGAACAAATCTGAATAGTTTTCTGATGGGGGTAGCAAGGGCTAATTTGTGGAAACTTTTATTTATCTCTGTATTATACAAACCCATGATTCTGTTATTAGACTTGTCTGAATAATTACCAGCATAAAAGCCATGTCATGATTAAAACATGAAATATAGAGGATGTTTATCAGAAAATTATCGAGATCTCTTTGAACTTTTACTTTCACAAGAGTAGATGTTTTCTGAGATTACCTCCTGGGGAAGGCATAACTGTCTAATCATAATAAAAGTCTTCCTGCCTATGTTTACAAAATTGACTGATGTAGTTCCCAGAAAGTCAGACAATTTAGAAGTTGAGAAAAAGACAAAACGAAATGGTAAGTTTGTAAAATGTCTGAAATGATTCCAACTTCATTTTTCCATTAGATCAATGTCTAACTTTGGAAGAGTTAACATTTTTCAATAAAATTCTTTGTGTTAATCTAAAATAAATTATCTGAAGGAAAAGGTCAAAAAATAGGAATAGTTTTAAAATAAGGCATTTGCTGAAAGTTAAACACTGAAAACTCTGAGGCTACATGTTAGATTTTTCTTCAGAAAATTGTTCCAGCTAGCTTAAAACTCATGAGATTATAATGCTTAGAGAATCTTTTAGATTATTTTTCCATGTGTATTTTTACAAATGAGAAAACTGAAACAGAAATTATGACTCACCTCGATGACAGAATTTGGCAAAACTGTTACTATAAGTCCATCTTTTAAAATCTGTTTATTTTTCTTTCTATGAAATATTTTTTGACTCTATGATTATTCAATATAATTGTCCTTAAAATTAAAAGAAAACCTTCTGGTTTTACTCTTCATTTACAAGAGATATCAATAGTAAAACCTGAGAGGAAATAATTCGTTTTTTAAATTCATTAATAAAGTGATGATGTAGATATGTAATTCTATGCTAATTTTTTATATATTTGAGGACACAGAGTTTTACTTTAACATCGTTTTGTTTCCTATAAACAGCCCCCACAGTAATATAGTTTTTATTCATTACACACACACATATTTTTCCTACTTTTCACACTAGTTGAGTATTGTGCAGACCACAGAGGTGACGGTTCTAGTGAAACATGTGAGCTGATCTCTTTCCTTGGATTTATGTAAACAAATACAAACATAAGAAATTTGACACAGCCTCTGCTTCTCTGCTGCAGTGGCTTTGTGTGTGTTCATGCCAATTCTCAACATCCATTTTTCTTATTGCAACAGTTTTCCTCTCCTTAATTCAGTTTTTATGTAGAAATTTGCCCAAGAAATAACCTAGTCAATGTCAACTTCTGTTTCAGCATACTTCCACATTTGTTGGCTGAAAAATTCTTTTTTTGGCTTTTTCAGCAGTAAGGGACATGTCTGTGTTTAGAAAAATATGTTCAGTTATATAACTTATTTTGAAATTAACCATTGAAAAAGTCACAGGGAGGCAATAATAATTTAAATGGTTTTGCTATTGTTTCTTATTCAAAAAATAGCTAGGACCTTCATAGTAAGTGGGGGACATGATGCTTGAGAACATGACCTGTTTCTCTAAATCTGCAAAATAAACCTAAGTAAATAAAAATCAGAATAGATAATACAAAAGAGAATATGATAAGCCATATCTTTTAAAAAGTAATAGGTAAAGGAAGAGAAAAAAGAAAGCTTTAGAATAACAGTGATTTCATCAGCTTTCATTTTTCTCTCTATGCCAAATATATTGATATGTTAAGAAAAAAGTTTAAGAGACAATGTCATAAAAAAATCTCTATTACCATCCCCCTCGAAATAATAAAATGAGGCCAGAGGCAGAGTTCTTAACATGAATCTCAGGAAGTCTTTGCTTGGCCCATAAAGTGCTAGGTGGCCTCACCTCTAGAAAGATCTCTATTTCTCTCCTATCTCATTGCTTAATTCATCCAAATCTGTTTTCTTTTTCCTTATTTTCCCAAACATGTGAACCCTAGAGTCTCTTCTGAAGCTTGGTCATGTGACTGAAACATTCATATACAGTCTTCACATAATTAGCTTGTTTTATTTTTATTTAGATCACTCTAAAAGTGATTGCTATGGCAAACAATCATGATAGGAATCAAGAGCAGCATTCATTTTTATTACAAAATCAGATAGGGCTTGCTCTCTTTAGGGTTAGTGATGGATTAGGCACTAAGTTGGAGTACTTCTAGGTTGGGGATGTGCAGGTATGTTTCTGTTTCTTAGTGGGCGTGTCAGTAAGGTTTACTTCCTAGATCTAGATGTTGGTTCTTGAAGGTGCTTAGTATGTAAAATGTGTTAAGCAATACAATTATACTGTGTATACTTTTTCTTTATATTATACTTCAACAAAAGGTAGCAAAATACACACATACACAGTTACAAATATGATCTCATGTTATCAGACACTGTATAACCACAAGCAAGTGGAACTTAAACGTAATTATTTGGAGATTTTTCTGTTTGTTTTTTGAATCCCTTAGTTTGTCTTAAGCCTCAGATAACATCTCCATCCATTTCTGGAATTTCAAATGCCAAAAACTGAGGCCATCTACTAGTTCTTTGGACTTGGACCAAGACATAGACATGAAATGCTTCATTCTTTCACCAAATAATTCTCAGTCATCCCAACCCCACTAAACACAGCAACAAGTTTTCATCCTTATTTTCTCATCTGCAAATTTCACTCACACAGTCTTTCTTTGGCAAGTTGTCATTTTATTTGCCTGTGAGTTTGGTTTGCCAAGTGTTACTTGTATTTATTAAGTATTCCTAACGTCATATTTTAACTTTCACTTATAACAGGGAATATATTCATTATAGTAAATAAGATGAGAAAGTCTGGAATTAGGACTGTTCAGAGCTCGTAGCCTGAAATTATATGGTACTACAGGATAGAAAGCAGTCAGGGCGTCAGCAGGAAGAATACAGGTGTTATTCTTAGAAAACTAATCCATTCAGAGAAACAATCTGATGGTTACATTGTGATTGCAGTATGTGACTTACCTGGGCCATCTAGACTCAACCAATCATACGACTTAATTGAAACCCACTATTAATTTGGTTTATAGTTGTTTAGGTTTTTGGCTTAAAAAAAAAAAAATCCCATTCTAGCTCCTTTTCCTGAAAGGAAAAGGGCCTAAACCTTTTTTGTTGGGTGAGGGCTTCTCTGCCTTAACCAGCAACCAACTCAGGTGAATTTTCATGATGTCTGCCTGTCTTTATTTTTCCCTTTTAAATTCAAAATATATATATATATATATATATTTTTCATTTTTTGAGACGGAGTTTCGCTCTTGTTGCCCAGGCTGGAGTGCAATGGCGCAATCTCGGCTCACCGCAACCTCCGCCTCCTGGGTTCAGGCAATTCTCCTGCCTCAGCCTCCTGAGTAGCTGGGATTACAGGCATGCACCACCATGCCCAGCTGATTTTTTGTATTTTTAGTAGAGACGGGGTTTCACTATGTTGACCAGGATGGTCTTGATCTCTTGACCTCGTGATCCAGCTGCCTCGGCTTCCCAAAGTGCTGGGATTACAGGCTTGAGCCACCGCGCCTGGCCTCAAAATATAATTTATAGTTAATGTTCTTTCACTGCATTCTTTTGCAGGATTTTTATATATATTACTTACAAATATGCCCTTTCATATGCTTCACTATTGAATAATTAGAAAATCAATGTCATGGATATATTGTACAATACAGGAATTCTCAGTGAATTATTATGTAAGTGTTTAAGGGTATTTTCTTGGTATCTGAGGAAAAATTGGTTGAGATTTTTGAAATGGCTTGGGAATGCATTGTTATTTTTCACATTTAAAATAATAGAACAAAGGCTCCTGTTATTCAAACACTTGGTATTCAACTCATTTTCAAGATTGGGCTAGATTCAGATAACAAGGAATGCCTGTATTAGCAAATTGAATTAAACGATACACAAGTATAATGCAACATTATACACTAGCTAAGGTTCATGCCATGAATTAAAAAATGACTCAATAAACATAATACTATAGAGAATGAGGCAATTGGAAAAACTGCTAATTTTATCACCAGTCCAGTAACTGAATTCTAATTTTTAAAATATTTTTTAGTGGATTTTGTTTCTAGTATTATACTCAAATTATCTGGGAAAAAGGGACAATTTTCCTTATTCATTTGCAATTTTTATATATCTTCTAAAGTTTATCAAGTTTCATTAGCTACTTCTACAAAAGGGCTAAAGAACAGTTGTAACATTGGGCGTTGATGTCTTCCTCCTGAGTTAAGGAATATGGGTCTTTTTTACATGATAAAGATTCATTTCATATATGTGAAGGATGCAAGGATATTCCATACAGATGATTAAGAAAACTAGCAACACATATTATATAATATGCATGTATATATGTGTGTGTGTTTATAGGTATATGTACATATAACAAATACCAAATGACAAAAAGCCTTAATTGTAAGAATTTATTTATAAAGATATTATGTAAAAATAAAATAAATTTATTTATTGGAGTATAATAGGCTATTCTGAATGAAACAGGAACCAATAATCTACAAAGAAAAGTTTTAGATAGTTTTATTACTTAATAATTTACTTTTGTATGATAAAAATAACCTAGACAAAGTTAAGCGATAGATGATACATTGTGAAAATAAGTAGATGACTAATTTCAGGCAAAAGGCAAATTTGATTGCTATTTACAAACATCTCCTGGAAGTTAGTAAAAAAAAAAAAATTCTATTAAAAAAAGTGAGCAAGTTATATACATAACTATTTCACGGACTAAAAATATAAATGTTAAACAGTGTATTAAAATTCAGTTTCACTTTAATAAATATGAATAAAATTAATAGATAATTTAATCTATCAGATTGGCAACTGTTTAAAGGTTTTGATGTTATTCAGTGTTGGCAAATATATGAGAAAACAAGATATCTTTAATATTTCACAAAAGATGCCAAGATAGCTGTACAGGATATTACCATTACTATCATCATAACTATTCATAATAGTAATAAAGCCAAATTAAATATCCATTGGTCACGAGGTAGTTAAAAAAGTATAACTATATACTATAGCTATTAACTGAGAATGAGGTAAATCTATGTGTTTGGGTATGAAAAATATGGAATCCCATTGGTGAAGATAAACAAATGAAATGTATATATGTGAGTATAAATGCTTTACTAGAAAGAAAAAAATTTTTGGTATAGTTAATTTTGAGAAAATGTATGGAGGTGATTGAATGTGGGAAAGAGAGAGAAGGACATTTCTATTTTCCGCCAGAGACATTTGTATACATTTTTTTTTTTTTTTTTTTACCATTTACATGCAATATAAATTTTAATGTCAGCAGGGTTTCATGAGTGATACTTTTTAAATTTTCTTCCCTATGATATTCTTTAATAAACAGAAAAACAGAATTTAAAAAATTAAGATTAAAGTGAAAGCCTGCTACCTCACATATTTTTCATGATTAGATTATTTTAATTTTTTTATTTGATTTAATTTTTCTTTTTTTTTTTTTTGAGACAAGGTCTTACTCTGTCACCCAGGCTGAAGTCACTGGGCAGTGGGCTCAAGTGATCCTCTCACCTCAGCTTCCCAAATAGCTGGGCCTACACACATGCATGGCAAATTTTTAATTTTGTAGAGATGGGATCTTGCTATGTTTCCCATGCTGGTTTCAAATTCTTGGCCTCAAGAAATCCTCCTGCAATAGCCTCCCAAAGTGCTGGGATTATAGATGTAGGCCACACCACACTCAGCCTGTGAATAGATATTTTTAGAAGCATTTTCACCCAAACTGTATTCCTGGGTGATTTTTTCTAGATATTTTAATACCAGAGTTGAAGTTAAGCCATGTGTGATCATAGCTTGAAGTAATATTAAACTTGAAGTAGAATTTTCTCCACCACTCTTTCAAGTAACATATATTTATGTATATCAGATCATCCTTCCCAATCCCTAAATCACTGCACAGTTTTCTAGTCCTTTTCAGTTAACTAAAATCACAATCAGGTCCACTTAAACCTCTGATCTTATCTCCACTTCAGCCTTGACCTTGGCTGGAGGGACCTGGGAACAAATAGCTCTTTTAATCCTTTCCCTCCCACTTCAACATTGGAGCAGAAAGGAAATATTAAAGGAAAGAAAGAAAATCTTCACTGAATTGGGCATGATGGAAGTACAGCATTTCTTTGGGGTGGCTGTATCCAAAAGTTCCCTTCAACACATGTCAATTCTTTGAAAGGCTCCGCGGAAGCCTTCCCATTACCCAGTTGCCCAGTGTATGTGTCCAGATTCCAACCCCATCAACCTCTTCTTTTAACCCAATTCCTTTCCTTATGGGATGGAAAGCCTCAGCTAGGGAAATCACACTTGATTCTATTGACTAATTCTCACTCTCATACCTCTTTAACTGTTGCATCTTTATATTGATGTGGACAGAGGATTCAGACTGTGAGTAGAGCCAGTAAGCCAGCATCTGATATGATGTAGAATGAAGGATGTACAGGCTGGTATTGGGTCCAATTCCAAGACAACAGGAAGACTACCACTCAATTTTATTCTCCACTAAATTATCCCTAAATATACTAAATGCACCCAAACAGCTAGCTATCTTTGTAAACTTAAGTAAGTCTTTAGTGCTAGGATTCATTTAATGTATCCTACATTTCTTGTTAGATTTAAGTTTAAATTGAGAAAATTACTAATTTGATAGTGCTAATATTCTGTGCCTAGCAAAGGAGAAATGATAACACATAATGCTGAAGAGAAAAACTAGAATAAGATTCTACGTAGCATTTTATTCCACAAAAATGAGCTTGGATTTTTCCCTCTCCATAATGAGAAGCCTCTGAAAAGAACCCTGGGTCAGAATAACTATCTTTTTCATTTGAATTTATCCTGATGGCTGAAGAATGTTTGAGGAAAAGCTGGCAGTTTTGAAGCAGTAGACTCACACCTAAATGAGTTTGTTTCTAAATTCAGTAAGTAAAGCCAAAAACATCGAAGTTGTCAGAAATTCCTTAAAAATTAACTGGGAAAATGCCAGTTTGGGATCAACATACCATCTCTAAATAGTCACAACACAAGCATTTGCTTTCCAGTTGGAATATCTGCTGTGTGCTTGATTAAGTGGTTGGTTAGTTTACATTTAGTGTTACATTGTACTTGTATGAAAAGTCTAGACCACTTAGGGAAGCAAATAGCTCATGCATGAAAGAGATATGCAAGAACCAAGACCTCTTGCTGATTCTGAAGTGAAATGGTGGAATTGCCTATGCTATTCAAATATACTTTTCCTCTTTTGTTTTGGAGAATGAGTAAAGCTAATTATGTTAAAGTTATTTATATAATAGGCTCCATCATTATCTCAAGAGAGCATTTAAAGAAAAAAAGAAAATTATATCAAAAGCTGCAAAAATAAAATAAGATGAATATATTAGCTTTCTAGTACTGCTGTAACAAATTACTGCAAACTTGATCACTTAAAACAACATTTATCTCCTGAAGAGAATGGAAAAAAGTCAATGTGTACATGCAATCTTAGAAAAGAAAAAAAGTATGATTTGGGGAATGATGGGATTTAAAGGAGACACAAATTATATTCAAGATATCAGTTTGGGATACTGACAAATAGAGTTTTTATTTATTACAATAATAAGAACTTTAAAATGTTTAAATTTGGAGAGAGCTTTTTATTTTAATTTCATGTAGGAGAGTCTATCTATCTATCTATCTATATATATATATATGTGTGTGTGTGTGTGTGTGTGTGTGAGAATCTACAGTTGTGGGTAATGATCTAAGTTGAAAAAGAAGATTTGGAGTCATTCACCTCTATGCTATTTAAAGCAGGGAGCATAGATCAGGGCTTCTCACTTTAGCACTATTGACAGTTTGTACAGGATAGTTCTTTATGTGATGAGCTGCCCTGTGCACTGTACGGTATTTAGTAGCCTTTTTTCTCCAGATGTCTATAGCATCCTCCAGTTGTAAGGAAAATATCTTCAGACAGCTTCATATGTCAACTGGAGGGTGAAATTGCCCCTGATTGAGAAACACTGTCATAGATGATAAAAGCAAGGCAAAGAGTTTGATTGAAATTTGAGGGATGAAGAGGAATCACTAGTGTTATGCCAATATTTATTTATAGAAAAGGGGTCATCCTCAAAGGGTACTGACAAGATTTGCCCAAATCTTATGTCAAATTCTAATTGCCATGTCTAAATCTCATGTCAAATTGTAACTTCCAGTGTTGGAGGAGGGGTCTGCTGGGATGTGATTGGATCTTGAGGTGGACTCCCCCCTTGCTATTATTGTAATAGGGGGTGAGTTCTCAAGATACCTGGCTGTTAAGAAGCACTTCTCCCTTCTCTCTATTGCTCCTGCTCCAGCCATGTAGGATGTGTCTGCTTCCCCTTCACTTTCCACCATGATTGTAAGTTTCCTGAGGCCTCCACAGCCATGATTCCTGTATAGCCTGTGGGACCGAGTCAATTAAACCTCTTTTCTTTATAAATTACCCAGTTTCAGATATTCCTTTATAGCAGTGTAAGAATAGACTAATACATGTATGGAGGGAGGGTCTGTTCTAAACAAAGGAGAAAATCAGAAGAACAGGGAGTCAGAAATATTAGAGACTGAAGAGGCAGAGAATCATGGTGGACAGGAGACAGGACCAGATTGCAGCTTTGACTCAGATGGACAGAGCAGAATATGGAGGCTCGTATCATGAATTTTTGCTCCAGAACGACTGCAGGAAAAAATCATGATACCTAAGAGGACCCACAGACCCCCTGAGTAAAGTGGATTGCTCCTGCAGGACCTGGGAGACACCCCAAATAGAGTGAGTGCCCAAACTATGGAATTGGGAAATGGAGATCATCCACCCCCAAATACATACCCACATTGGGAAAACTGAAGGTCTAGATTATGGGAAAGGATTCTGAACTTACCTGGAGCTGAATCAACTTAGAAAGCTGAGTGAAATACAGGAGGAGAGGAAGCAGGGGAAAAGCCTTGGGAGCTCACTGGGTCCCTTAGCAACCCATTTCTACCTGGCCTCACAGGGGTCCTCCAGGAAGGCAGCTAAAGGTGCTGAGGAAAGACCACACAGAGAAGGAAATCTCCAGCTAAACTCTGTAGCAATTTGAACTGATTGAGAAGCTGCCTGACCAGAACTCAGGGGAGAGCATAAGTCTGGTGTGCAGACTCCACGGGCAGGGAAAGAAGGAAAGCCATGCTTGATTTTGCTGCTGGGAGGTGGATATTCTGGAGCAGGTTCTCAGTTCTGCTTGACCACTGCCTAGAAACAGACTCAGTGCTGTTGCAGGGAGCACAGTGGGAATGAGACCAGCCCTTCAGATTGTGTGGGAGCTGAGTGAGGCCTGCTTTCCCCTACTTCCCTGATAACCTGCATTACACAACAGAGACAGTCACAATCCTTCCAGGAATATAACTCCATTGACCTGGGAACCTCACCCCCATTCCCCACAGCAGCCTCAGAAAGACCTGCTCAAGGAGAGTCTAAGCTTGGACACACCTAGCCCTGCCCCCACCTAATGGTCTTTCCCTACCCACTCTGGTAACTGAAGACAAAGGGAATATACTCTTGCAAGTTCTAGGGCTCTGCCCACCACCTGTTCCTCCCCATGCAACCATAGCTGACGCTCTCTGGAAAGTGCCACCTCCTGGCAGGAGGCCAACCAGCACAAAAATAAGCATTAAGCCACCAAAGGTAAGAAACCTTACAAAGTCCATTTCACTCCCCTGTCACATCCGCCAGAACAAGTGCTCATATCCACAGCTGAGAGGCACACAGATGGTTTACATCACAGGACACTGCAGAAAAGCCCCAGTACCAGCCTGGAGCCTGATAGACTTGCTGGGTGGCTATATCCAGAAGAGAGATAACAGTCACTTCAGCTCAGCTCACAGGAAGCCACATCCATAGGAGAAGGGGGAGAGTATTACATCAAGGGAACACCTTGTGGGATAAAAGAATCTGAACAACAGCCTTGATCCCTAAACCTTGCCTCTGACAGAGCCTACTCACATGAGAAGAAACCATAAAGCCAACTCTGGTAATATAACTAAACAAGGTTCTTTAATAGCTCCCAAAAAAAATAACACTAGCTCACCAGCAATGGATCCAAACCAAGAAGAAATCCTTCATTTACCTGAAAAATAATTCAGGAGATTAGTTATTAAGCTAATCAGTGAGGTGCCAGAGAAAGGTGAAGCCAAAAATAAGGAAATTAAAAAAAAATGATAGAAGAAGAAGTGAAGGAAAAAATATTTAAGGAAATAGATAGTATTAAAAAAATAAAACTTCAGGAAACAATGGACACACTTATAAACATGCAAAATGCTCTGGAAAGGCTCAGCAATACAATTGAACAAGTAGAAGAAAGAAATTCAGAGCTCAAACACAAGGTCTTCGAAGTAACCCAATCCAACAAACACAAAAAAAGAATGAGAAATATGAATAAAGCCTCAAAGCAGTCTGGGATTATGTTAAACGACCAAATCTAAAAATAATCGGTGCTCCTGAGCAAAAAGAGAAATCTAAAAGTTTGGAAAACATATTTGGGGGAATAATTGAAGAACACTTCCCTGGCTTTGCTAAAGACCTAGACATCCAAATACAAGAAGCATAAAGAACACTTGGGAAATTCATGGTAAAAAGATCATTGCTTAGGCAAATTGTCATCAGGTTATCTAAAGTTATGATGAAGGAAAGGATCTTAAAAGCTGTGAGACAAAAGAACCAGCTAACCTCACATTAAGAACAGATTTCTCAGCAGAAACCCTACAAGCTAGAAGGGATTGGGGCTATCTTCAGCATCCTGAAACAAAACTATCAGCCAAGAATTTTGTATCCAGAAAAACTAAATCTCATATATGAAGGTAAGATACAGCCTTCTTCAGACAAACAAATGCTGAGAGAATATGCCACTACCAAGCCACCACTACAAGAACTGCTAAAAGGAGCTGTAAATCTTAAATCCTGGAAACACATCAAAGCAGAACCTCTTTAAAGCATACATTTCACAGGACCTATAAAACAAAAATACAATTTAAAAAATGCAAACAAAAAACAACAAAAATGTATACAGGCAACAAATAACATGATGAATGGAATAGTACCTCATATCTAAATACTAACATTAAATGTGAATGGCCTAAATGGTTCATTTAAAAGATACAGAATTGCAGAATGGATAAGGACTCACCAACCGTCTGCTGCCTTCAAGAGACTCACCTAACACATAAGGACTCCCACAAACTTAAGGCAAAGTGGTAGAAAAAGACATTTCATGAAAATGGACACCAAAAGTGAGCAGGAGTAGCTATTCTTATATTAGGCAAAAAAAATTTTAAAGCAACAGCAGTTAAAAAAGACAAAGAGGGACATTATATAATGATAAAAGGCCTAGTCCAACTAGGAAAATATCACAATCCTAAACACATATGCACCTAACACTGGTGCTTCCAAATTTATGAAACAATTACTAATAGACCTAAGAGATGAGATAACAACACAATAATAGTGAGGGACTTCAGTACTTCACTGACAGCACTAGACAAGTCATCAAGACAGAAAGTCAAAAAAGAAACAATGAATTTAAACTATGCTGTGGAACAAATGGACTTAACAGATATGTACAGGACATTCTATCCAATAGTGGCAAAATATGCATTCTATTCAACAGTGCATGGAACTTTCTCCAAGATAGACCACATAATCGGCCACAACATGAGCCTCAATAAATTTAAGAAAATTGAAATTAGATCTAGCACTCTCTCAAACAGTGGAACAAGACAAAGATGCCCAGTCTCAGATTGCTCTGGCTAGGGCTTCTAGTATGTTGAAGAGAAATGGGGAGACTGGGCATCTTTGTCTTGTTCCACTGTTTGAGAGAGCAATCTGGCTAGGACTAGAAAAGAGAAATAAAGGGCATTCAAATCAGTAAAGAGGAAGTCAAACTGTCACTGTTGGTTGATGATGTGATTGTTTACCTAGAAAACCCTAAATACTCCTCCAGAAAGCTCCTAGAACTGATAAAAGAATTCAGCAAAGTTTCTGGATACAAGATTAATATACACAAATCAGTGTCTCTTCTATATACCAACAGAGACAAAGCTAAGAATCAAATCAAGAACTCAACGTCTTTTACAATAGCTGAAAAAAAAAAAAAAAAAAAGGCATGTACCTAACCAAGGAGGTGAAAGACCTCTACAGTGAAAATTTTAAAACTCTGCTGAAAGAAATCATAGACAACACAAAAACATGGAAACACATCCCATGTACATAGATGGATAGAATCAATATTGTGAAAATGACTATACTGCCAAAAGCAATCTACAAATTCAATGTAATTCCCATCAAAATACCACCATCATTCTTCATGGAATTAGAAAAAACAATAGTGAAATTCATATGCAACCCCAAAAAAAAAGCCTGCATAGCCAAAGTAAGACTAAGCAAAATCATGTTACATGATTTCAAAGTATACTATAAGGCCATAGTCATCAAAACAGCATGCTACTTGTATAAAAATTGCCACATAGACCAATGGAACAGAATAGAGAACCCAGAAACCCTAATACTTACAGCCAACTGATCTTCAACATCACATCGGTCTGATCCTTCTTTCATTGTCAAATCTTAGTCTCTGTTTTGAGCTACAGTTGGAAAATGTTCTGTATTTTAAGGTTTCATGTAATTAGATAGAACTCACCTGAATAACAGATCATCTCCTCATCTGACTCACTTTAACTTAATTACATCCTACAGAGTTTCTTTTGCCACATAAAGTAACACATTCATAGGCCCAGGATTACAACGTTGACATTTGGAAGAGTTTTATTTTGCCTACCACAATGACTACATTAAATACATTTATATTTAGCAATAAGAAAATATTATGTCAAGAATGGAAAATGAAATACTGTATGTGCTCACTTACAAGTGGGAGGTAAGCTGTGGGTACTCAAAGGAATATGCAAGAAACTTTGGAGACTCAGAAAGGGGGAGGGTGGGAAAAGGGTGAGGGATACAAAACTAAGTATTGTGTATGATGTACACTACTGAGGTGACTGGTGCACTAAAATCTCAGACTTGATCACTGTACAATTCACCCATGAAACCGAAAACCACAGGTACCCCAAAAGCTATTGAAATAATAAAAAGACAATCACATTTTACCTTGTTGAGAGCATCTCAGAGGAATGGGGAATGTGAGAAGTTAGATTTCAGTGAGTTAAATAGTATATGGCAGCTGAGGCAGAAGAACCAGTAAGTATACAAGCTTAGAGAAAAATATAAACAATAATAAAATTAAATCCAGGGTGCATGCCACATAGTTTTGTTAATTTTTAAAACCTTGCCATATATGCTACAGATCGTCTTCCATTTCTGTTCTTTTTTTTTTCCTTTCTTTGCTTGCCTCTTTCTCTTGTATATCTGTGCCCAACTCAATTCCATTCCCATTCCATTCCCTATTTTTGTAGAATAAACCACTCCTGATTTTTTATTTATTTCATGCATGTTTTAAGATTTTACCAGGTTTTAAGAATACTAGGTACAAACATATTTTTTGGCATATTTTTGAAAATTTTACAAGTGTGCTTCTGTACTCTGTTTTTGAAATTTACACATCTTGATAGATACAATAGTAATTGATTTGCAATTGCTAAATAATATGCTATTGGCTGAATATAGCCTAAATTATATATCCAATGCCCTGCTGATAAATAAGTTGCTTGTGATTTTTGTACTTTCTTTCTGTTTTTAAATCGATCTTGCATATATGCCTATATATGTGTGTATATATACATGTATATACAATGTATATACATGTGTGTGTGCATATACATGTATATACATGTTTATATGTGTGTATGTGTGTGTATATATGCATGTGTATATATATACATACAAGTATATATACACACACACACATATACATAGTATATATACTATATATATACATATATACATATGCATGTATACATATATACATATATGTATACATATATGCATGTATACATATATACATAGTATATACATGTATATATTATATATATACACATGTATATATATACACACACACATATATACACACACATTATACTTTAAGTTATATATATATATATTTATATACACACATTATACTTTAAGTTCTGGGGTACATGTGTAGAACTTCCAGGTTTGTTAAATAATTATACACATGTCATGGTGGTTTGCTGTATCTGTTACCCCTTCTTTTCCATTAGGTGTTTGTCCTAATGCTATCCCTTCCCTAGCCCCCCACCTGCTGACATGCTCCCATGTGTGATGTTCCCCTCCTTGTGTCCATGTGTTCCCATTGTTCATCTCCCACATATGAGTGAGAACATGTGGTGTTTGGTTTTCTGTCCTTGTGTTAGATTGCTTAAAATGATGGTTTCCAGCTTCACCCACGTCCCTACAAAGGAAATGAACTCATCCTTTTTATGGCTGCATAGTATTGCATAGTGTGTATATACCACATTTTTTTTTTTAAATCCAGTCTATCGTTGATGGGCATTTGGATTGGTTTCAAGTATTTGTTATTATGAACAGTGCCACAATAAACATACATGTGCACATGACTTTATAATACAATGATTTATAATCCTTTGGGTATATACCTAGTAATGGGATTGCTGGGTCAAATGGTATTTCTAGTTCTATATCCCTGAGGAATCACCACACTGCCTTCGACAATGGTTGAACTAATTTACACTCCTACTAACAGTGTAAAAGTGTTCCTATTTCTCCATATCATCTCCCACATCTGTTGTCTCCTGACTTTTAATGATTGCCATTCTAACTAGTGCTCCTGACTTTTAATGATTGCCTTTCTAACTAGTGTGAGATAGTATCTCATTGTGGTTTTGATATGCATTTCTCTAATTACTAGTGATGATGAGCTTTTTTCATATGTTTGTTGGCTGTACAGTTGTCTCGTTTTGACAAGTTTTTGTTCATATCCTTCCCCCACTTTTTGATGTGGTTGTTTTTTCTTTTAAATTTAAGTTCTTCGTAGATTCTGGATATTAACTTTGTGTCAGATAGGTAGATTGGAAACATTTTCTCCCATTCTGTAGCTTGCCTGTTAACTCTAATGATAGCTTCTTTTGCTGTACATGTGCTTAAGTTTAATTAGATCCCATTTGTCTATTTTTGCTTTTATTGCCATTGCTTTTGCTGTTTTGGTCATGAAGTCCTTGCCCATGCCTATGTCCTGAATGTTATTGCCTACGTTTTCTTTTAGGGATTTTATGATTTTAGGTCTTACATTTAAATCTTTAATTTATCTTGAGTTAATTTTTGTATCAGGTGTAAGGAAGGGATCCAGTTTCAGCTTTCTGCATATGGCTAGCCAGTTTTCCCAACGCCATTTATTAAATAGGGAATCCTTTCCCCATTGCTTGTTTTTGTCAGGTTTGTCAAAGATCAGATGGTTTTCGATGTATGGTGTTATTTCTGAGGTCTCTGTTCTGTTCCATTGGCCTATATCTCTGTTTTAGTACCAGTACCATGCCGTTTTGGTTATTGTATCCTTGTAGTACAGTTTGAAGTCAGGTAGCGTGATGCCGCCAGCTTTTATTTATTTATTTATTTTCTTAGGATTGTCTTGGTTATGTGGGCTCATTTTTGGTTTTATATGGAAATTAAGGATTTTTTTTTTCCCAATTTTGTGAAGAAAGTCAATGGTAGCTTGATGAGAATAGCATTGAATCCTTAAATTACTTTGGGTGCTATGGCCATTTTCATGATATTGATTCTAACGATGAACATGAAATGTTTTTCCATTCATTTGTGTCCTCTCTTATTTCCTTGATCAGTGGTTTGTAGTTCTTCTTGAAGAGGTTCTTCACATCCCTTGTTAGTTGTATTCCTAGGTATTTAATTCTCTTTGTAGCAATTGTGAATGGGAGTTCACTCATGATTTGGCTCTCTGTCTGTTATTGGTGTATAGAAATGGTTGTAATTTTTGCACATTGGTTTTGTATTGTGAGACTTTGCTGAAGTAGCTTAACAGCTTAAGGAGATTTTGTGCTGAGATGATGGGGTCTTCTAAATATACAATCATGTTGTCTGCAAATAGCGACAATTTGATTTCTTTTCCTAATTGAATGTCCTTTATTTTTCTTGTTTGATTGCCCTGGCCAAAACTTCCAATACTATGTTGAATAGGAGTGATGAGAGATGGCATTGTGTTCTGCCAGTTTTCAAAAGGAATTATTCCGGTTTTTGCTCATTCAGTATAATATTGGCTGTGAGTTTGTCATAAATAGCTCTTATGATTTTGAGATACGTTTCATCAATAGCAAGTTTATTGAGAGTTTTAAGCATAAAGGCTGTTGAGTTTTGTCAAAGGCCTTCTCTGTATCTGTTCAGATAATCATGTGGTTTTTGTCTTTGGTTCTGTTTATGTGATGGATTTCATTTATTGATTTGCATATGTTGAACTAGCCTTGCATGCCACAGATGAGGGCGACTTGATCATGATGGATAAGCTTTTTTATTTGCTGTTGGATTTGATTTGCTAGGATTTTCTTGAGGATTTTCACATCGATGTTCATCAGGGATATTGGCCTGAAATTTTCTTCTTTAGTTGTGTCTCTGCCAGGTTTTGGTATCAGGATGATGTTGGCCTCATAAAATGAGTTAGGGAGGATTCCCTCTTTCTGTATTGTTTGGAATAGTTTCAGAAGGAAAGGTGCCAGCTTCTCTTTGTGCCTCTAGTAGAATTTGTCTGTGAACCTCTCTGGTCCTGGACTTTTTTGGTTGGTAGGCTATTAATTGCTGCCTCAACTTCAGACCTTGTTAGTGGTCTATTCAGGGATTTGACATCTTCCTGGTTTAGTCTTTAGTGGGTGTAAGTGTCCAGGAATTTATCCATTTCTTCTAGATTTTCTAGTTTATTTGCATAGAGGTGTTTTTAGTATTCTCTGATGGTGGTTTGTATTTCTGTGGGATCAGTGGTGATATCCCTTTTATCACTTTTTATTGTATCTATTTGATTCTTCTCTCTTCTGTATTACTCTGGCTAACAGTTTATCTGTTTTGCTGATCTTTTCAAAAAAACACCACCTGAATACACTAATTTTTTTTAAGAATTTTTCATAGCTCTTTCTCCTTCAGTTCTGCTCTGATCTTGTTTTCTGCTAAGTTTTGAATTTGTTTGTTCTTTCTCCTCTAGATATTTTAATCTTGATGTTAGGGTGTCAATTTTAGATCTTTCCTCCTTTCTTTTGTGGGCATTTAGTGCTATAAATTTCCTTTTACACACTGGTTTAAATGTGTCCCAGAAATTCAGGTATCTTGTGTCTTCATTCCCATTGGTTTCAAAGAACATCTTTATTTCTGCCTTCACTTCATTATTTATCCAGTAGTCATTTAGGAGCAGGTTGTTCGGTTTTCATGTATTTGTATGGTTTTGGGTGGGTTTCTTAATGCTGAGTTCTAATTTGATTGCACTGTGGTCTGAGAGACTGCTATAATTTCTGTTTTTTTGTATTTTCTGAGGAGTGTTTTACTTTCAGTTATGGGATCAATTTTAGAATAAGTGAGATGTGGTGTTTAGAAGAATGCATATTCTGTTGATTTGCGGTGGAGAGTTCTGTTGATGTCTATTTGGCCCACTTGGTCCAGATCTGAGTTCAGCTCCTGGGTTTCCTTGTTAATTTTCTGTCTCATTGATCTAATATTGACAATTGGGTGTTATCATCTATCTCTATTATTATGTGGCACCTAAGTCTCTTTGTATATCTCTAAGAATTTGCTTTATGAATCTGGGTGCTCTTGTATTGGGTGCATATATATTTAGGATAGTTGCCTCTTCTTGTTGCATTGATTCCTTTATCACTATGTAATGCCCTACTTTTTGTCTTTTAATCTTTGTTGGTTAAAGTCTATTATAGAGACTAGGATTGCAACCTCTTCTTTTTTTTGCTTGGTAAATATTCCTTCATCCCTTTATTTTAAACCCATATGTGTCTTTGCATATGAGATGGGTCTTGGGAATACAGCACACTGATGGGTCCTAACTATCCAATTTGCCAGTCTGCATCTTGTAATTGGGGCATTTAGCCCACTTACATTTAAGATTAATATTGTTATGTTTGAATTTGATCCTGCCATTATGATGCTAGCTGGATATTTTCCTTGTTATTTGATGCAGTTTCTTCATGGCATCAATGGTCTTTACAATTTGGTATGTTTTTGCAGTGGCTGGTACCAGTTGTTCCTTTCCATGTTTGGTACTTCCTTCAGGAGCTCTTGTAGGGCGGGCCTGGTGGTGACGAAATCTCTGAGCAGTTGCTTGTCTGTAAAGGATTTTATTTCTCCTTTGCTTATGAAGCTTATGGCTGCATATGAAATTGTGGGTTGAAAATTCTTTCTTTATAAATGTATAATATTTGCCCCCACCCTCTTCTGACTTGTAGGATTTCTGCCAAGATAACCACTGCAAGTCTGATGGGCTTCCCTTTGTGGGTAAGCCAACCTTTTTCTCTGGTTGCCCTTAGTACTTTTTCCTTCATTTCAACTCTGGTAAATCTGATGATTATGTATCTTGGGGTTGCTCTTCTCAAGGAGTATCTTTGTGGTGTTGTATGCATTTCCTGAATTTGAATGTTGGAAGTTCTCCTCGATGATATCCTGAAGAGTGTTTTCCAATGTGGTTTCATTCTGTCAATTTTAGGTACATCTATCAAACATAGATTTGTTTTTTTCACATAATCCAATGCTTTTTTGGAGGTTTTAGTCATTTCTTTACACTCTTTTTTCTCTAATCTTGTCTTTTTGCTTTATTTCATTGATTTGATCTTCAGACTCTGATATCATTTCTTCTGCTTGATCAATTTAGCTATTGAAACTTGTGTATGCTTCATCAAGTTCTCGTGCTGTGTTTTCAGCTCCATCAGGTCATTTATGTTCTTCTCTAAACTGGTTATTCTTGTTAAAATTTTGTCTGATCTTTTTTCAAGGTTCTTAGCTTCCTTGAGTTAGGTTAGAACATGCTACTTTGGCTTGGAGAAGTTTGTTATTACCTACCTTCTGAAGCCTGTTTCTGCCAATTTGTCAAACTCATTCTCCATCCTATTTTGTTGCCTTGATGGTGAGGAGCTGTGATCCCTTAGAGAAGAGGTGTTCTGTTTTTAGAATTTTCAGCCTTTTTGCACTGGTTTCTTCCATCTTTGTGGATTTATCTATCTTTTATCTTTGAAGTTGGTGACCTTGGGATGGGGTATCTGAGTGGGCATCCTTTCTGTTGTTGATGTTGAGACTATTTCTTTATGCTTTTTAGTTTTCCTTCTAACAGTTAGGTCCCTCTGCTGGAGATCTGCTGAATTTACTAGAGGTTCACTCCTGACCCTGCTTGCCTGGGGATCACCAGCAGGGGCTGCAGAACAGCAAAGATGGCTGCCTGTTCCTTCCTCTGGTAGCTTTGTCCCAGATGGGTATCTGTTAGATGCCAGCCTAGCTCTCATGTATGAGGTGTCTGTTGGCCCCTACTGGGAGGTGTCTCCCAGTCAGGATACACGGGGGTCAAGGAGCCACTTAAGGAGGCAGTCTCTTCCTTATCAGAGTTGGAACACTGTGTTTGGAGATCTGCTGCTCTTTTCAGAGTTTCCAGGCAGGGACGTTTATGTCTGGTCAGGCTACACCCACAGTATCCCCTTTTCCCATGTGCTCTGTCCCAGGAATGTGGGGGCTTTATTTATAAGTCTCTGCTGAGCTGCTGCCCTTTTTCAGAGATGCCCTGCCCAGTGAGCAGTGAGTCTAGCAACACAGTCTGCCTGCAAAGGCCTTGCTGAGCTGCCATGGGTTCCGCCCATTTCAAACTTCCTGGTAACTTTGTTTACAATGATGTTAAAACCACCTATTGGAGCCTCAACAATGGCAGATGTCCCTCTCCCCAACCAAGCTTGAAAGTCCCAGGTTGAGCTCAGACTGCTGTGCTGTCTGTGAGAATTTCAAGTCAGTGGATCTTAACTTGCTGGTCTTCATGGCGATGGGACCCACCAACCCAGATCACTTGGCTCCCTGGCTTCAGCCCCTTTTCCAGGGGAGTGAATGGTTCTGTTTTGCTGACATTTCAGGCACCACTGTAGTATGTGAATAAAAACTGCTGTGGCTAGCTCACTGTCTTCCCAAATAGCTGCCCAGTTATGTGATGGAAACCCAGGGCCCTGGTGTTGTAGGCACCGGAGGGAATCTCCTGGCCTGAGAGTTGTGAAGACCATGGGTAAAGCACAGTATCTGGGCTGGAGTGAAGAGGATAGTCCCTAATGGCTTATCTTGGCTAGGGGAGGGATATCCCAGGCCCCTTGCACTTCCCAGGTGAGGCAACACCCCACCCTGCTTTGGCCCACCCTCCTTGTGCTGAACCTACTGTCCAGCCAGTCCCAATGAGATGAACGAGGTACCTCAGTTGGAAATGCGGAGATCTCCCACCTTCTGTGTCAATCTCGCTGGCAGCTATGCACTGGAGGTGTTCCTATTCGGCCATCTTGCCAGCAACCCCCAATATTTTATATTTTAAAGATATCCTTAAAAAATCAGTTTCTATTCTATTAATCTCTGATATAGCTTTTCTACTTCATTTCATTTAGTTATCTTTATTTTTCCACTCTTCTACTTTTTTATTTTGTCTTTTTGAATTACGTGAAACCTATTTGCTTACTATGTAAATAATAATTCATAGTTTATTGTAATATAAACCTTTCAGACTATAAAAATTCTTCAAATTAATGTTTTATTTGCATCTCTCAGCTTTTTACATGTAATATTTTCTTCACTTTTTGGTTTTAAATATTTTCTAATTTTCATTAAAATTTCTATATGTATGACCATAGCTGTTTAGGAGTATGCTTCCAAATTTTTAAATGAATGTCTTTCATTTACCATTATATTACTGATATCTGACTTGATAAAAAAATATGGTTTAATATAGAATTTATTTTATTTATAAGGGACCCTTCTTAAAGCATTTGCTTTGAAGAGGCAGAAAGAATGATAGGCTTGGTTAATTAAACATAATATATTCATAATGAATGAAGGGTTCTTTTTCCATAAATGAAAAGCTTGAGAATTGTAAGACACTAATGAAAGAAACAGTAAGGTATGAGTGAGAAACTGAGTGGTCTGATTTTCTTGAGCTGTGGAGAGGTGATGGATCCCCCAGATTTTGTTGAGCAGTCTTAGAAAGGAGTAGGGGAACCTCCTTCATTGTAACAAAAGAATGAAGAAAAATGTGTGTTACTGTGGGAAACTTTGTTGATTGGGTGGTGGAGAATTTACAGAATTGATCATCATTTTCTGAAAAATATAAAGCAAAGGTGTCTAGTAAAGTAGATGGCAGGGATTAGTAGGAAGTTTGAGAAAAACTGAAAAATACATGAAATTTTCTCTTAGAAAATAGATAACAAAACTATTAGAAGTCTGTTAGGCAGTTAGCTACTAGCTAAAATGGGTCTCCATTAGTGATTTCTATGTGAGCTCAGAATAAACTATAAGCAATTTTCCATAGATACTCATCTAAAACTGTTGTTGAAAATTGGGAGTAACTTTCCTCAAATCCCTATCCAAATTATATAGTCCAGTGTTTCCAGTTCTAGGTCATTGGGGGCACATCTTTAATGCTACACTCCATGCCTAGAACCAGAACAAATTACATATTTTCTTTAAAAAGAGAATTTCATGTTTGAAATGCTAAGCAAGACTTAGTAAACTATAGCTATATTAATTCAGAAATAATTAAGGCATTCAATTTACAAGAGTTAATTTAGGATTAAAACTTTATATTTAGCATGCACATTATACAGGTCTGAGTTTTGTAACTAAATGTTCTTTCTACTTTAAAATCATTGTTGGTCTCACTGCTGCCCCCTAATATTGATTTTTGTGTTCATACCACTGTTTAGACCCCAAACACTCCTTAAATTTGTATATTTTTAATTCCTTTTTCCTGCTTTTGTCTGACTTTGTATACACACACACACACACACACACACACACACACACACACACACACACGTTGTCAATTAAAACAGTATCCACTCATAAAAACATATGACAAAATAATCTCCAACTTGAAGTCT
Source organism: Sapajus apella (assembly GCF_009761245.1). Taxonomy (NCBI): domain Eukaryota; kingdom Metazoa; phylum Chordata; class Mammalia; order Primates; family Cebidae; genus Sapajus; species Sapajus apella. The sequence continues at coordinate 22,721,485 of NW_022436941.1, read as the reverse complement.
GAGTTCCTTGACTGCTATAAACATTTATGAATAACGAAACTGTATAATATTTTATTACAGAAGTTCTCAAATGCTTGGCCTATTTTATTCATACTGATTGTTTTCTTCTAATGATCTCAAAGTAGGGGATTAAAAACCCAAGGTATACATTGTTGGTGATATCTTATAGGCTCTTCTGGAGAAAAGGTGACCAACAGTCCAGGACTGAGATTTTCCCAGAATTAAGGGATTCCCAGGATGTGAGATTGTTGGTTTTAAAAATGGAAGAATCCTGGGCAAATTGAGACAATTGTTAATCCTATCTGAAAGCCAAACTAGACTCAAAGTCTGGGTTATCTAGGTTTCTAGTCAGAATTCAATGTTTCAAACAGTTTGTCATTATGTAATTTTTTACTTCTTTATATTCATCAATGTGGTGGTTCCTTCCATGTGCTCTGTCTTACAAGCTAGTCTCACAAGTTTGGTAAAACCTGCATTTTAAATGAGGTATATTAAAAAATGTAAGAAGCTAGCTTGCAGAAGTAATACTTCCTCCATAAAACTCTATTTGCTTTTATGTTTACAAACATGTACAGAGAATGACATCTTAAAAAGTCTGCAGATAATTTGAGGTTACAGGCCATGAAACTTCATGCTTTAGTCTAAAATAAATTGTCAAAAATACTTCCAGGTTTTTCTGACACAAAATAAAATAGGACAAATGTATGATTTGGGGAAATGTGAGTAATGTGTATTATCTGAGTAAAACAAGCAGAGATCAAAAGTTTTCTCACAGAATTATGTTAATTTATTTGGCTTGGACTTTAATACTTTAATAATACACTAAATTAGAATATAGCACAGGCGCCTGTGGAGATAAGTATTGTATGGTTTCAAGGGCTTACTCTAATGTATTAAAATGGTCTCAACTTCTTTGTCTAATACCCCACATTTCATGTTACAGGAGGAGTCAGTGCAAATTTTGATGGAACACAAAAGAGCAAGTAAGAAAGTAGGTATTTTCCACAAAGTAAATGAGCAATTTTTCTAGCATGAGATATCAATTTTTGAAAGCCTAAGGCATAGGAGAGGGGACATATTTACAGATAAATAGCCAAATATCTACTTGGTGGTTTTGGTCCAAGTAGAATGGAAGAAAAATTTACACAAATGTATTTCAGGACACTTGTCTAGTAAGAAAATATTTTGCAGACATGGAAAATATATCATGTATACATGCATGTATATTACCAAGAGATGGGATAAACTGTTAGAAGTAAACCAGCAAATTATACTTAAAAACGCCTTTGTTTTCCTACATGGCAATTAAATCAATGGGTTAGTATGTTCCTGCAAAGAACGGGAGGATAGTAACGCTATGTTTTCCTAAGAATATAGTCTGTGTGGAGACAGTTTGAAGATTTCCCAGAAGGGACTCATGACTTTTGAGAAGAATGTCTACAACATAATTACTCTCCTTTGATATAAGAAAATGAAGGAAGGTGAGAAGATCAATTACTTAGCATGTGCACAAAGACCGTACAATCAGTGGAGTGGGATCTTGATAATGACAGGCTCCTGTGACATGGCCTTCAAAGCACATCAAGGGGTTGATTGAGCTGCTGGAGCAGGCAGGCGTGTGGAGTGGTGGTTAGCTTGCTTTTTAAAAGAACAATGGAAACTAATGTCACCAGGTGACTTATCTAATTTTCACCTGTTTCCCCAGATGGTGGTGAAAGAACGAGGGGGTAGAGTCAGCTGCAACTGCCTTCTCTCCTCTCCCTCCCTCATCTACCCCTGTTTTGTCTGAAAGAGGGCAGAATAAGGGCAGCTGAAGGAGTTAGAGGGACCCATGTTTTATAATAAACCTTCCCTGCTCTGTGGATTTGTCCACAAAGTTAATATGATTTATGCTGGATTGTAAGTTTACTTTGTGCTTTTAAATATGGATCTTCCTCTAATCAACATTTATGGAGCACCTAATCAGATCCTGACACTGTGCTAGGTGGATTTTTGTAAAAACTGAAGACAGAAGGATTTTGAAATAGGTTTCATTCTATTGTGTCCATTTAGATTTTACCAGTAGCTGTTAATTCTGATAATAAAGGGCAAGAAAAACAGAGCATTGCTCTCCTCTCCCTACCTCACCCCCTATTTCCGATGACATGTGTTTTACATTTTCATGTCAATTGAAGTTTGAAAAATGAAATGTTTGGCGTTTCATGCATATTTCTCCCTTTACCTGCTAGTTTTTAATGAGCAGTCAAATTAACAAGTGACAGGCCAAGGGTGATGTCGCGGGAAGGTTCTGCATTATTTAAAACTGAATTATTCTGTTCCTTAATCTGAAGACCCTCACAACATAGAGGCTGTTTTATCTAAATCTAGAGAGTAATTCTGAAACTTTCTTGAAAGCCCAATATTTCTTCCTTTTTCATATTAATTTGTTTATAACACCGCCAAACACATCAATTTATTCTCTTACCTACCGTCAAAGCAGCCCAGCTCTGAGGTTGAGCATGGGTCATTTCAGGTAATCTATCATAAAATGGCTCAACAATGCCAAGTTTCTTTAAACCCCTTTCTGAATGTGTTTTCTTATTTAAAAGCAACCACTTTGTGGAGTGACCCCTGTACCTGGTACGTGAAGATTCAATAACTAATTGAATACACAGTGATTTCGGTTCTCTACCTGGGACAACACTGATAATCGGACAGAGGCCTATCTCAGACAGCAGGACCTATAAATTAGCTTAGTCTATCAATCTAAGGCCTGTCAAAAAAATGAGAGAGAAGAAAAAAAGAATAACTGTTAGCAAAATTATACCCTTCCACATTTGTATCCAACAAGCAAATCATCAGCACATTGAATCTGTGTTAGGAAGTGGAATAAATATAGCCTTCTATTAAAATCCTTAGCACGTAGAAAGAAATGAAAGCACTTATTTGGGCTGAACACATTTTATTTAACAATGAAGGTCTAAATTCCAACTTTATCTTCACTGTCATGAGCACTCCCTGTTTTTATGTATAATAGGCACTATTGTACAAAATACATGCTTCTTACTGTTTAAGGGTGAAGTGCTCTAACAAATCTAATGCTCCGGGTCAGTTCCCAGAGACACGGGCTCTGAAATAAAGATTAGTATGCATAAAGCTTATTAGGAAATGTCCCAGGAAGGGAATGAAGGTGGATCTTGTGGAGGAAGAAACTAGGTTCCAGTGCAGGAACAGCAAAACCTCAACCTCCTGCATGAGGAGGCTGATGCTTGGATTTCCTCTCCAAGTTGCCCAGACTTGAGGTCAGACTCTTATACCCTTCAACAGTCCTTGTATGCAGACTGCTCCAAGGACATACCATGACATTAGCCATAGAGTCTTGGAGTGGGCTTGGACATCGAATGCTTAGCTGAGAGCATTTTCTACACTGTGGGGAACAATCTTGGTACTCCTGAAAAGAGGGCCTGAACACAGCACAGTGCTCACTACATCAGATAAGGGACAGCTGTCACAATTCAGTGTAAGCATCCAGACAGATTCAGGAATAAAAAAAGACTTTAGGAGAAATCTAAGTTGTTAACTTGTATTTCTTCCCAGAATAAGTGCTATTGAAAGTTGTTGGACATGAATGTCCCACTGTTAAGTTCCTGATTTTTGTTTTTTTAATTCTTTAGGCATTCTTTGGTGAGATGAAGTAGTTTGACTACATAGGCATATCAAAAATTTTACCTGAGGGTTTAACTAACATACAGAGAGGCTTTTAACAACATCCTCCAGAGCAAAGGGTATACATAGGCTCAGAAAATGGTCAGTCACAGGTGTCATCACTTTCCTGGGGTTTGTTGTTCAGAGAATATTTTGAAAGAAATAAGTAAGCTACTACAGACCACAAAGGTTGGTTTTGTGGACCGAATTCTGTCCCTTGCCTAAATCCATATGTTGAAGCCCTAATCCCCAAGATGACTGTATTTGAGGATAGGACCTTTATGGAGGTAATTAAGTTTAAATTATGTCAAAACGGTGATGCCTTAATCCAATAGAACTGGCATCCTTATAAGAGGACAAATTACCACAGCTCTTGTCTATGTGAGCACAGAGGTAGGAAGGATACATAGAAGACATTTATTAACACGCCATGAGGAGGACCCTCACCAGAAACTGGCCTGGTCAACAGGTCAAGCATGGACTTCTAGCCTCCAGAGTTGTGAGAAAATATTCCTGTTGTTTAAGTCAGATTATCTGTGGTATTTTGTTATGGCAGCCCAAGCAGACTAATATAGTTGGTTACATGGTTAGCAAATAGAGGGACCATCAGTTTGGTGCCTTTGCACTATATTAAACTAGAGATAATGGATAAAGAAAGACCCCTTGTATATAAGAACAAGTTACAGGAGTTTGAATAGTTGACATAAACTAATAGTTCACTGTTACAAGCATAGGCAATTGATGCTCTAGAAGAAAATTCTATTACAGGATGCAAAACTCAAAGCAAAGATGTGAAGAAAATTTTGAGATAATATGGGGTTGACATGTTAAGCTAGGGCAAGTCTTCAAAACCTCAGGACTATTGACATTTTGGGCCTGATAATTCTTTGTTTTCTGGGTCTGCCCTGTGTGTTGAAGAATGTCTAGTAGCATCCCTGGGTTCTACCCACTAGGCGCAAGCAGCAATCCTTATCCCAAAATGATAACAATCAAATATGTCTCCAGGCACTGCCAGATGTCCCCTAGGAGACAAAATTGTCTTCCCACCTCTTTTTGAAAACAATTGATCCATAAATAGTAAAGTCTCAGAGATAGCCAGTAATATAAGTGCATGCACTGTTAAGGTAAACTTAGATAGGAAGTGTGTTTTCATTACACATTAAAAACAAACAAACAAACAAAACAGCTGTTTTGTGTATGGACAATGGTTTCCTCTGTTCCTTGAATGAATGTGTTCCTTGCTATATATTTGTCATTTTCTAAGTCCAGGTCAAGGTAGTTGTGTGTGCAGTGGAAATTGCGTAACTGGAAATGATGAAAATTGAGTGTAGAATGAAAACATAATGGAGAAAGTACTGGCTGTTTAATGTAATCTTCGGGAGATTTTTTAACTTCAGGAGTGGTTTATCACTGGAAATATCTAATAGATTTTTAAAAGCAAATATGATAATCAAGTGTTTCATGGATTATTTGATAAAAGCCAAATTATTTCATTCCTTATCTGATTTTTTAATAGAAGTTTTGAATGTAATACATGTATTAGGAGTCCTTTTCTCATTTTCCAAATAGGTGAATTGAAGAAAATACAATTTAATGTTATCTGATTCTAAGCTTCTACATATGTTACATTGCATGAGACATTAATATAACATAATGTTGGATAATGAAATGGACATGCCATAACTTTTTCCTCTCTTAGGGACAGATTTCTTATGATTTTTAAATGTTTAATGCTATATGAACTTTATTAAGCAGAAGCATTCCATTTCCTTTCACACACTTAGAAAATAAACATTGTGCCGGATTTATCTGTTCCCGCAGCTGTGTGTTTGTAAATGTCAGAGCAAGACATGTTATGTTAGATTGGAATCTATTGTCATTCATGAAAACAAGTTGCATTTGAATAGTTATGAGTAATGGACAGAAAGCAACTAAAGGAAATTCACCATTAAATTCTTCTGGAACCTAAAGCAATAATAAAATAATCTATAATTTACCTAGTTTTTATGAAAATTTTGCTTTCAAATTTCTTATCTTTCTTGTTTTTGTGCCAGTTTTTGAAACTTCAAGTAGGTTTATATTCAAGGCTTTTTCTTTTAGGCAATGGAAATGTTAACTGTCTTTGTACTTGTGGGTTGTATTTTGCTTAGTTCTTTGGGGATCCTATTCTTCTTCCCTCAATGAAGTGAGTATTAAATCCATCAACTGAAGTCAGCATTGCTGTCCATTAGCAAGTTATTACTTAACCAAAGAGATAAACAAAAATACAGCATTTTAAGAAATGAACAATAAAACAGTCACCAAAATAAATTATTGCAGTTGTCTTGCAACAACGTTAGACTCCTGTTTCCTGAATCATACTTTTGATTTATTTTTTATTTGTGTTCTTTATACTTCCTTCCAACTGAATAGCTTCATACCTTCAATCTCTGATTGATTAAATGATTCTGAATTTAAATGCCACCTTTTATGACATCATTAGAGACCAGAAAATCCATTAAAAAAAAATTGTAGGGTTCCTTGGCTTTCAACTCCTGTGAACAAGATGATGCCTTCCCTTTTGCTGATAGCTCCCCACCTCAGCTCCTGGTGTTCAATTGTTAACCACCCATTTTTATTTCCAGATGTTCTTCTAGCTGGACATAAAATCACTCCAGGATGGCTTTATCACTCAAGTCCTCCATATCTGTGCTGGGAAAAAATTCTCCATGATCTTTTGTAATTCTGTATGTCTTTTGGGCAGAGACACTACCTGCATTTGTGCTAGACTCTCTTTTCAAGATGTATGTATAGGGAACAATCTTAGAAGATGGAAAATTTCAGGCTGAGCGCAATGGCTCATGCCTGTAATCTCAGCATGTTGGGAGGCCAAGGTGGGCAGATAACTTGAGGTCAGGAGTCCCAGACCAGTCTGGCCAGCATGGTAAAACCTTGTCTCTACTAAAAGTAGAAAAATTAGCCGACATGGTGGCAGGTGCCTGTAATCTCAGCTACTTGGGAGGCTGAGGCAGGAGAATTGCTTGAACCTGGAAGGTGGAGGCTGCAGTGAATTGAGATTGCGCCTCTGCTCTCCAGCCTGGGTGACAGTGAGACTCCATCTCAAAAAAAAAAAAAAAAAAAAATAAAAAAAGAAAATTTCTAACCCTAAAAGGTGAATTGTTTACTATTGTGTATAATAGAGATAATATCTCCCTCTGATGCAAAGATCATAAAGACTACTACTCCTCATTATAAAAGACATGTGTTTCCTAAGCTTGGGATTCCTCTCCTAGCACATCCCACTGTGTGTTCCAGTCTCCCTTGGTCTACTTTATATAACTGTGAGAAGTGGGGCTTAGTAAACTAGTACAAACGCTGATTATCTAGCTAGGGATATTTCTTTTCTTTTCTTTTCTTTTTTATTTCTTTCTGTTTTATTTTGTTGACAGGGAGTCTCCCCCTGTTGTCCAGGCTGGAGTGCAATGGCACAAGCTTGGCTCACTACAACCTCTGCCTCCTGAGTTCAAGCAATTCTTCTGCCTCCGCCCCTTGAGTAGCTGGGAATGCAGGTGCATGCCACCGCACCTGGCTAATTTTTCTATTTTCAGTAGAGACGGGGTTTCACCATGTTGGCCAGGCTGGTCTCGAACGTCTGACCTCAGGTGATCCACCGGCCTTGGTCTCCCAAAATGCTGGGATTACAGACTTGAGCCACCATGCCCGGCCATAGCTACTGCTATTTCTGTGACTAATTATCTTTTGTTTCTGAACCAGGAGCCTTGTGTCTCCTGTCAGTCTTTCTGAAATTGGGGGAGTCAAACTTGTTAACTTGTAGGTAGGATAAAGTTTTAGACCCTTAATAATTCTTGACATTCTGACCCATGGCAAATGTTCACCCAGTCTTCCTCAGTGTTAGCAGGCCTATAGTGACTTCCTAAACACTGCCCTCTTCTCTCTTCCATTCTGCCTTATCTTCAGATTCTTAAGGCATGTGTCAGATCATAGTCAAATATGAATTCAAACTCAAGGAAATTATCTCATACTTCCCCAATGATCCCACCATACTTCTCTCTGGAGTTGTGCTGAAGGAAATAACATTTGTTCCCCTTAAGGGGGAGATCATGTTTGGATGCTTCCATATATGCTTCTAGCCAAATATTTTTTTTAATGTTTTTTTCCTCCACTTCCTTGACCTTTTTATATTCTCAACCTGAACAAGAGTATCCAAGAAGGGCCAAAGAATAATAAAACTGATTTTTGACAAACCATACTGAAATGTACCTTTTGATATACTCTCACTAATTTATTTGATATCTATCACAGGAGGGGCTTGGTAGAAACTGAAGTAAGGAAAATTCCACTTTAATTTTATTTTTATGTATAGTTTAAATGTGTAAAATCTACATATTATTTAATAAAACTTTTCTGAATAAGTTATTAAAATATACATAGTAAATTTAAACATCAAATTGAGGCAAATATAAACACCCATCCATGAACAGAGAATAAGGGGAATGAGATGAAAGAAGAGAAATAGGTGCCTTCCACTGTGTCTGTAAAAGTAGAGGTAGATTTGGAGATAAATGACAAAATGGTAACATTTGACATACAATAGAACTGAATGCTAAACATGTGGTATTTGCTATCTTAATGTCTGTACCTTTCTCAATCCTTGACAGAATTTACTATAAGCAAATAATAAGTAAAGTTTATAGTGCTATAGTTGCTTTCTTCTTTCAGAATTATGACTTGGTTTCCCAATACTTGAATGACAATCTAGCTTTTATATAGTGCTTGATTTCTCAAAGCTCTAAATTCATTGCTCTATAATCTTTTGAGGTTAAATATTGCCTTAATTTAAGTCAAGGCCCGTAATACTATCTTTTTTTTTTTTTTTGGTTGAATTATATTTTTACCTATTTATAAGATTCCTTTTGAATGCCATATTTTCACCATTATCATCTAATATAGTTCATAATAACCAGTATTTTTTAAGCCTTTCTATGTACTGAGCACGGCTTTAGATGACTAACATATTAAATTGTTAATTCTGATTCTGTTAATTCTCATACCACATAAGGTATGAAACATTACAATTGACCCTTTATATATAGAGAAACCGGCACACAAAGTACATTATCCCAATTTATACAGTTATTGGTAACCTAATTTTAAGCACAAGCAATATTGCTCTAGAGCTTGTAGTCTTAACCACTATGCTATGTTTCCTTTCAAGTTATGCACTAATTGCTAAAGTAAAACATAAATATGTACTTACTTTATAAGCATTAAAGTAAAATATATATTGGGAATTCTCATGTCCATGAACTCAATTTCCCTAATGTTTTCAGGTATTACAGAGCATTCCAAATATTAATATGTCATAATTTGTGTAAGCCATATGCTTTTTTTTATTTTTCGCTTTTTTATTATACTTTAATTCCTGGGGTACATATGCAGAATGTGCAGGTTTGTTACATAGTTATACGTGTGCCATGGTGATTTGGTTTGCTGTACCCATCAACCCATCGTCTACATTAGGTATTTCTCCTAATGCTATCCTTCCCATAGTCCCCCACCCCTTGACAGGCCCTAGTGTGTGATGTTTCCCTCCCTATGTCCAAGTGTTCTCATTGTTCAACTTCCACTTATGAGTGAGAGCATCTGGTGTTTGGTGTTCTGTTCTTGTATTAGTTTGATGAAAATGATGGTTTTCAGCTTTCATCCATGTCCCTACAAAGGACACAAATTCATCCTTTTTTATGGCTGCATAGTATTCCATGGTGTGTATGTGCCACATTTTCTTTATCCAGTCTATTGATAGGCATTTGGGTTGGTTTCAAGTCTTTGCTATTGTGAACAGTGCCACAATAAACATCCATGTGCATGTATCTCTATAAGAGAATGATTTATGATCCTTTGGGTATATACCCAGTAATGGGATGCTGGTTCACATGTTATTTCTGGTTCTAGATCCTTGAGGAATCACCACACAGTCTTCCACAATGGTTGAACTAATTTTCACTCCCACCAGCAGTGTATAAGCCTTCCTATTTCTCCACATCTTCTTCAGCATCTGTTGTTTCCTGACTTTTTAATGATTGCAATTCTAACGGGTGTGACATGGTATCTCAACGTGGTTTTGATTTGCATTTCTCTGCATTTCTCTAATGACAGTGATGATGAGCTTTTTTTCATGTTTCTTGGCTGCGTGTCTTCTTTTGAGAAGTGTCTGTTCATATTATTCGCCCACTTTTTGGTGGGGTTGTTTGTTTTTTTCTTGTAAATTTAAGTTCCTTGTAGATTCTGAGGATTAGCCCTTTGTTGGATGGATAGATTGCAAAACTTTTCTCCCATTCTGTAGGTTGCCAGTTCACTCTGATGATAGTTTCTTTTTCTTTTTTTTTTTTTTTCCCATTTATTTATTTTATTGCATTTTAGGTTTTGGGGTACATGTGAAGAACATGCAAAATTGTTGCATAGGAACACACATGGCAGTGTGATTTGCTGCCTTCCTCCCCATCACCTACATCTGGCATCTCTCCCCTTGCTATCTCTCCCCAGCTTCCCACCCCCCACCCTCCCTCCCCTATTTCCCCCCAACTGACCCCAGTGTGTAGTGCTCCCCTCTCTGTGCCCATGTGTTCTCATTGTTCAACACCCGCCTATGAGTGAGAACATGCGGTGTTTGATCTTCTGCTCTTCTGTCAGTTTGCTGAGAATGATGGTTTCCAGGTTCTTCCATGTCCCTACAAAGGTCCCTAACTCATTGTTTTTGATGGCTGCATAATATTCCATGGTGTATATGTGCCACATTTTCCCTATCCAGTCTATCGTTGATGGGCATTTGGGTTGGTTCCAGGTCTTTGCTATTGTAAACAGTGCTGCAATGAACATTCGTGTGCACGTGTCCTTATAGTAGAACGATTTGTAATCCTTTGGATATATACCCAGTAATGGGATTGCTGGGTCAAATGGAATTTCTATTTCTATGTCCTTGAGGAATCGCCACACTGTCTTCCACAATGGTTGAACTAATTTACACTCCCACCAACAGGATAGTTTCTTTTTCTGTGCAAAAACTCTTAAGTTTAATTAGATCCCATTTGCCTATTGTAGCTTTTGTCCCCATTGCTTTGGTTTTTTAGTCATAAAGTCTTTGCCTATGCTTATGTCCTGAATGGTATTGCCTAGGTTTTCTTCTAGGATTTTTATGGTTTTAGGTCTTATGTTTAAATCTTTAATCTATCTTGAGTTAATTTTGGTATAAGATGTAAGGAAGGGATCCAGTTTCAGATTTCTGCATATTGCTAGCTAGTTTTCTTAACACTGTTTATTAAATAGGGAATCCCTTCCCCATTGCTTGTTTTTGTCAGGTTTGTCAAAGATCAGATGGTTGTAGATGTGTTGTGTTATTTCTGAGGCATCTGTTCTGTTCCCTTGGTCTATATTTCTGTTTTGGTACCAGTATCATGCTGTTTTGGTTACTGTAGCCTTGTAATATAGTTTGAAGTCAAGTAGCATGATGCCTTCAGCTTTGTTCTTTTTGCTTAGGATTGTCTTGGCTATATGGGCTCTTTTTTGGTTCCATATGAAATTTAGTTTTTTTCAGTTCTGTGAAGAAGGTCAATGGTAGCTTGATGGGGACAGCATTGAATCTATAAATTACTTTGGGCTGTATGGCCATTTGTATGATATTGATTATTCCTATCTATGAGCTGGAATGTTTTTCCTTCTGTTTGTGTCCTCTCTTATTTCCTTGAGCAGTTGTCTGTGGTTCTCCTTGAAGATTTCCTTCACACCCCTTGTAAGTTGTGTTCCTAGGTATTTTATTCTGCTTGTAGCAATTATGAATGTAAGTTCACTCATGATTTGGCTCTCTGTTTGTTTGTGGTGGTGTACAGGAATGCTTGTGATTTTTGCACATGGATTTTGTATTCTGAGTTTGCTGAAGTTGCCTATCAGTTTAAAGAGATTTGGGGCTGAGATGATGGGCTTTTCTATACAATCACGTCATCTGCCAACAGAGACAATTTGACTTCTTCTTATCCCAACGGAATACTCTCTTTCTTTTTTCTTTTCTTTTCTTTTTTTTTTTTTTTTTGCCTTATTGCCCCAGCCAGAACTTCCAATACGATGTTGAATAGGAGTGATGAGAGAGGGCATCCTTGTCTTATGCCAGTTTTCAAAGGGAATGCTTTCAGTTTTTGCCCAATCAGTATGATATTTGCTGTCGGTTTGTCATAAATAGCTCTTACTATTTTGAGATATGTTCCATCGATACCTAGTTTGTTGAGAGACTTTCATGAAAGACTGTTGAATTATATTGAAGGCCTTTTCTGCATCTATTGAGATAATCCCGTGATTTTTGTCATTGGTTCTGTTTATGTCATGGAATACATTTCTTGATTTGTGTATGTTGAACCAGCCTTGCATCCCAGGGATGAAACCTACCCGGTCATAAAAGATAAGCTTTTTATGTGCTGCCTGATTCAGTTTGCCATATTTTATTGAGGATTTTCGCATAGATCATCATCTGGGGTAGTGGCCTGAAATTTTCTTTTGTTGTTGTGTCTCTGCCAGGTTTTGGTATCAGAATGATGTTAACCTCATAACATGAGTTAGGGGGGATTTCCTTTTTTTCTATTGTTTGGAATAGTTTCAGAAGGACTGGTACCAGCTCCTCTTTGTACCTCTGGTAGAATTTGGCTGTGAATCCATCTCATCCTGGACTTTTTTTTGGTTGGTAGGCTATTACTGCATCAATTTCAGAACTTGTTATTGGTTTAGTCAGGGATTCAACTTCTTCCTGGTTTGGACTTCAGAGGGTATAGGTGTCCAGGACTTTATGCATTTCTTCTAGATTTTCTAATTTATTTGCATAGAGGTGTTTATAGTATTCTCTGATGGCAGTTTGTATTTCTGTGGGATTGGTGGTGATATCCCTTTTATTATTTTTTATTGTATTTATTTGATTCTTCTCTCTTTTCTTTTTTATTAGTCTGGCTAGCAGTCTGTCTGTTTTGTTGATCTTTTCAAAAAACCAGCTCCTGGATTCATTGATTTTTTTTTTTTTTGAAGGGTTTTTTATATCTCTATCTCCTTCAGTTTTGCTCTGATCTTAGTTTTTTCTTGTCTTCTGTTAGCTTTTGACTAGCAAAGTTTGTTTGCTTTTGCTTCTCTAATTCTTTTAATTGTGATGTTATGGTGTCGATTTTAGATCTTTTCTGCTTTCTCTTGTGGCTGTTTAATGCTATAAATTTCCCTCTACACACTGCTTTAATTGTGTCCCAGAGAATCTGGTATGTTGTATCTTTGTTCTTATTGGTTTCAAAGAACATCTTTATTTCTGCCTTCATTTTGTTATTTACCTAACAGTCATTTAGGAGCAGGTTGTATAGTTTCCATGTAGTTGTGTAGTTTTTAGTGAGTTTCTTTTTTTTTTTTTTTTTTTTTTTTTTTTGAGACGGAGTTTCGCTCTTGGTACCCAGGCTGGAGTGCAATGGCGCGATCTCGGCTCACCGCAACCTCCGCCTCCTGGGTTCAGGCAATTCTTTAGTGAGTTTCTTAATTCTGCATTCTTATTTAATTGCACTGTGGTCTGAGAGACTGTTGTTATGATTTCCGTTCTTTTGCATTTGTTAAGGGGTGTTTTAATTTCAATTGTGTGGTCAATTTTTGAATAAGAGTGATGTGGCACTGAAAATAATGTATATTCTCTTGATTTGGGGTGGAGAGTTCTGTAGATGTCTATTAGGTCCACTTGATGCAGAGCTGAGTTCAAGTCCTGGATATCCTTGTTAATTTTCTGTGTTGTTGATTTGTCCAATATTGACAGTGGAGTGTTAAAATCTCCCACTCCTATTGTGTGGGAGTCTAAGTATCTTTGTATGTCTCTAAGAACTTGCTTTATGAATCTGGGTGCTCCTGTATTGGGTGCATATATATTTATGATAGTTAGCTCTTCTTGTTGCATTGATCCCTTTACCATGATGCGATGCCCTTCCTTGTCTCTTTTGATTTTTTTTGGTTTAAAGTCTGTTTCACTGGAGATCAGGATTGCCACCACTGGTTTTTTTGTTTTGTTGTTTCTTTGTTTTTTGGTTTTTTTTTTTTTTTTTTTTTTTTTTTTTTTGGTATCACATTTTTTTTTTTTTTTTTTTTTGCTTTCCACTTGCTTGGTAAATATTCCTCTATTTTTAAATTTTGAGCCTGTGTGTGTGTTTGCATGTGAGATGTGTTTCCTGAATACAGCACACCAATAGGTCATGACTCTTTATCCAATTTGCCAGTCAGTGTCTTTTAATTGGGGTATTTGAAACATAGATTTGGTTTTTTCACATAGTCCCATATTTCTTGGAGGCTTTTTTCATTTCTTTTCACTCTTTTTTTTTCTCTAATCCTGTCTTTTCACTCTGTGTCATTGAGTTGATCTTCAATCTCTGATATCCTTTCTTCCACTTGATCAATTTGGCTATTGATAACTTGTGTATGCAGCGTTTTCAGCTCCATTAATTAATTTATGTTATTCTCTAAACTGGTTATTCTGCTTAGTAATTCATCTAACCTTTTTTCAACATTCTTAGTTTATTCTCATTGGGTTAGAACATGCTCCTTTAGCTTGGAGGAGTTTTTTTTTACCCACCTTCTGAAGCCTACTCCTGTCAATTTGTCAAACTCATTCTCCATCCAGTCTTGTTCCCTTGCTGTTAAGGAGTTGTGAACCACTGGAGGAGAAGAAGTGTTCTGGCTTTTGGAATATTCAGCCTTTTTGAACCAGTTTCTCCCAGTCTTTGTGGATTTATCTACCTTTGGTCTTTGGTGTTGGTGACTTTGGGTGGGGTTTCTGAGTGGACATCTTTTTTGTTGATGTGGATATTATGCCCTTTTGCTTGTTAGTTTTCTTCGTAACAGGCAGGGCCCTCTGCTGTAGGTCTGCTGGAGTTTGCTGGAGGTCCACTCCAGACCCTGTTTGCCTGGGTATCACCAGCAGAGGCTGAAGAACAGCAAAGGTTGCTGTCCTTTCCTTTCTCTGGAAGCTTTGTCTCAGAGGGGCAACTGCCAGATGCCAACTAGAGCTCTCCTGTATGAGATGTCTGTTGGCCTCTATTGGGAGGTGTCTTCCAGTCAGGATACATAGGGGTCAGGGAGGCACTTGAGGAGGCATTCTGTCCCTTATCGGAGCTTGAATGTGCTGGGAGATCCATTGCTCCCTTCAGAGCTGTCAGGCAGGGACATTTAAATCTGCAGAAGTTGTACCCACAGCCACCCCTTTTCCCAGGTGCTCTGTCCCAGGGAGATGGGGGTTTTAAGTATAAGTCCCCTACTAGGGCTGCTGCCTTATTTTCAGGGATGCTGTGCCCAGAAAGGAAGAATCTACAGGGACAGTCTGGCAACAGCAGCCTTGCTGAGCTTCAGTGGGCTCCATCCAGCTTGAACATTCTCAGGGCTTTGTTTACATTGTGAGGGTAAAACTGCCTGTTCAAGCCTCATCATTGGCCGATGCCTCTCCCTCCACTAAGCTCAAGTGCCCCAGGTCAACCTCAGACTGCTATACTGGCAGCAAAAATTTCAAGCCAGTGGATCTTAGCTTGCTGGGCTCCATGGGGTTGGGATGTGCTGAGCCAGACCACTTGGCTCCCTGGCTTCAGCACCCTTTCTATGGGAGTGAATGGTTGTTTCACTGGCATTCCAGGTGCCACTGGGCTATGAAAAATACTCCTCCCACTGGGGCTCAATGTCTGCCCCAGTGGCTGCCCAGTTTTGTGCTTGAAACCCAGGGCCCTGGTGGTGTAGGCACCTGAGGGAATCTCCTGGTCTGCCTGTTGCAAAACCATGGGAAAAGCACAGTATCTGGGCCAGAATACACCATTCTTCCCTGTATAGTCTCTCATGGCTTCCCTCGGCTAAGGAAGGGAAATCCCCCAACCCCTTGCACTTCCCTGGTGAGGTAACACAGCACCCTGCTTTGGCTCATCTTCCATGGGCTGTATCCACTGTCCACCCTGTCCCAGTGGGATGACCTAGGTACCTCAGTTGGACATGCAGACATCACCCACCTTCTTCATCAGTCTTGCTGGGAGCTGCAGACTGGAGCTGTTCCTATTTGGCCATCTTGCCAATGGGCCCAACCCATGTAATTGATATTCCACAACTAAACCTTAAAGGCACATAAAAATATAAGTTATTTATGTGATTTGTAGTTATTTTTTTTTTATTTTTTGAGATGGAGTTTTGCTCTTGTTGCCCAAGCTGGAATGCAGTGGCATGATCTTGACTCATTGCAACCTCTGCCTCCCAGGTTCAAGCAATTCTCCTGCCTCAGCCTCCTGAGTAGCTGGGATTACAGGCATGTGCCACCATGCCCGGATAATTTTGTATTTTTAGTAGAGACGGGGTTTCTCCATGTTGGTCAGGCTGCCCTTGAACTCTGCCCACCTCGGCCTCCCAAAGTGTTGGGATCACAGGCATGAGCCACCGTGCCTGGCCTATAGTTATTTTTTAATTGAGGTATATATATTTCTTATATGCAGTTGAAGAAAATAGTAGTGGTATGATATGCTGCCCTCCGATAGGCATCTTTCCTCACTACCAGAAACACACCACACATACCAGAATAAGAGATGAATTCTTGTGGATTGAGCAAATTTAGGCTGCACTGGATTTTTTTAAATTTATTTATATAATTTCTTGTTTACCAAGATTGGAAAGATCATAGTAATTACTCTCGGGATTCTCAGTGCTGTATCATATACACCAATAACTATTCTAAAATACATACCTGAGTAGACCAATTATAAATTGAATTTAAGAGTAATCCAGTTAGGTTCTTGTCAAATTGCTATTGTTGGAAACTCTTCAGTTTGAGGGTAGTTCTCTTGTTTCAGAGTTTATCCTTGCAAACACTTGGTCTGAGTAGTAAGTGTCATTTGGCCACTTGAGTCTTTCATTTGCAAAAGGTTAACCTGTTGGATATAAAGTAGACACTGACTATTTCACTGATTGACCTTGAGCAGAGGAATTTAATGTCTACCTTGTATTTTTTTTTTTTTTTTGGTCTTACTTACCTATCATTCTAACTTAGTTTGTGCCAGCCTACTTTTCAGGGAAGATTTAGTTTGTGCTTGCTTGTCAAAGCTCCTTAATATTCTTAGCAGAAAGTTGTTCTAATAAATAGATTAATGTTAACAAAAGCATTTGAATAAGAATAAAGAGATAGGAATAATGAACTCAGAAAACCTTTAGCTAGCTCACTTTAAAATGAAGATATTAGATCTCAGATGAAGATCCTCTGTAAGCATGGTATTTGCATACAGGGTTATGAGGATTTCATAGCAGGGCTTTGCACAGCAAAGCTTAACAGTCTTATCTATAGATTTTATGTGTTTAAGAAAAGCCGTAATTCAGAGTTTTGTATTTTCCATGACAGTTAAATGATTTAAATGAATCCTGAAACAGGCCCTTTCTGTTAATTTCAGAAATAAATAGCATGTTTTAAGCAATTATTCAAAGGCCGTTTTTCTTTAAGCTGATAGCAGTAGATAGATTTATTTCAAAACAAATTGAACATTCCGTCAGTATGTGTGCTTACTACTCCAACAATAATAGGAAATGCAGTTTCCATGATAACAGTTTCTTCAACTAGAATCAACGGGAGGGTTTCTTCACTCCACTAAAGACTATCACAAGCATAAGGAAAATGTATAGTAGGCAGGAAAATAAGACCTTATGTTTGAAAAGAGTTTCATAGCTCACAAATAATTTTTTGATATTTGTCTTTGAGTATGCAAATGTGTACTGTATCCAAAGAAATTTAGGTTGTATTTTCTGTTGTTTTCCAATGATACTGCTTCTGCCAGTCCGTTGACTGTAATAGTACATAGCAAAACACTATTTTAAAACAGTAACTGATCAGCTTATAGAAAACCTACTTGTAGACATTCATAGAGGATTTTGAAATCTTTTTTGTCTACAGGAGTTCACTAAATGCGGTTTAGGTTTGATTATCAATATGTTTTCTTAAGATTAAAGAACTTCATCTAATAATATCACATGATAGATTCTTGGTTCCATTAGCAACTATGTGTTATAAAAAGAAAATGACTCTGGTTCTATTTCTACATCAATAAAATGAATATTTTTTGTTGATGTTTATTTCTAATGGCTTAGCACTCAATTGTACACTCTTTTCTTTCTTCAAGAAACAACCACCATTAAACATTTCCCATACAAGTGTGGCAACAGGAATTTTAGGAGTTATCATGTTCTTTCCTTCAGGATTTTTGAAACTCTGTAGAGAAAGCTTATATATTGCCTGTGTACTTTCCCTGTGCTCTCCTTAGCTTCCGGTAGAAGTGTCAAATCTCAGATTTCCTGGAATCTTAGCCAGGAAGTCAGCAATTTTATAATTTTCACCAGAAATTGTCCTTTTCCCCAGATTGTGATAATTCCAGACCTCTTTGGGTAGAACAGTTCATCTACAAATTCTTCATTCCCTAAGAGGCTGTGTGCTTTTCTGTGCATAAAGAGCCCACTGAATGATTTTTATGTTGTTTCATTTATCTCCTCAACAAGATATTGAGACCAAATGGGAATTTAACTCTCTACCTGTAGTAAGAAGGAGAAACAGCTGGTTGCATTAAAATAACAGTTGATAGACACCAGAAAATATATTGACATGTATATGTCTCTTCAGGCTTCTAAAAATTTAATTTTGATAACTCATTACCCTGCATATTTACAGAGCAAATATATGGCCTTAAAATTAGGTCAGGTGAACCCCCTGAAGAATCTTCATCATGTCTTATTTCTCATTTCTGTACCCCAGGATCCATGACTATTGTGGAATACCAGGAATCTGTACGAACAGTGGCAGGGACAAAAGGTGGATGCGAAAGAAAAGGTCAAATCTAAGCCAGCTTCCACACACAGGGTGTGGGAGTGCCCTTTCAACAGCCATAAATACAACATATCTCAACACACAACATATGTCAAGTGTGAGCTGGGATGAGTATACCTGTCACAGAGAGACAGCTGTTATAACAAGTAAAGTGGAACAGAGAAAGTATTTCATAGCAACCCTGGGTCCCCACATAGGAAAGCTCTGCCTCCCCTATACCTACCTGCCTCAAAGGAGAGAGTATATGTGGAAGGAAACCTTTTTCTGCCATAGGGAGCTGAACATTCAGTCTTTGTGTGAGAATATTTGGGGTGGAGGAGGCTTGGTAGATTATGAGGAAAGAGAAATGGAAAAAGTTTTCCATGTTGCCATTGTTTAATTAAAAGTTAATCTACAGCTTTAAAATGACCAGGACTGAGTATCAATAAAAATGAGTTGAGATTATGAGTGGCCAAATATTACAAGCATAAAACGTCCAATACTTATTTCACAATGTCACTATCCTATAGGAAATTAAATTTTGTACAATATAGCAGACAGTTGAAAAAATAAAATTGTTTCAGGTTTACTGCAATTTGAATATCGAGTAAACTGTTTACACAATAATGTGTTGTATAATTCAGAATAACCAGACGATTTGGAATGTGTCAACATGAAGAAATAGTAAATGTTTGTGGTAATAGATATGCCAATTACCTTGATTTAATCATTATACATTGTATTAAAAATATATTTACCCAATAAATATGTACAATTATTATGTGTCAAAAACAAACTGGTTACATGTGCAAAGAAGGCGGTAGGCAGGGGAAAGACTGAAAATAAATGTCTTTATCATTTTTTTTTTGTCTCTAATACAACTGGAAAAACACGAATCCTAACCACTGAGAAACTTGGTGAAAGTTTAACAGTTTCTGGGGTATTTATTGTTTTTACTATTCCAACAAACTATTTATTTCACCTTGAACTTCAGAATTCTTTCTCAGTTCTCTAGATCTCTAAGAAATTGTTTTATCTTTTCAGTTTAAATCTGGTTCCATCTAACTGAGCCTTGGGGTTCCTTAACTAGTGCCTTTCTTAACTAGCATTGTAAACTCATCCAAATCCTTTCAATCCTGTTCTTTATGATGTTTACAATGTTAGGTAACATTGCTTTCAATCAGAATAAATAAGGAGATTACTATGTATAATAAACAATTTGTGGGCTAAGTAGATAGGCCATTTCCCTGAGATGTCAGTGACAATATTTTTCTTTAGTAAGTGAATGGATAATGAGATCATTTCTCAAGAATTTTAGGTTCTGCAGTTCAGACATTTGGATGGAGGAAGACAAGAGTCAAGGGCTGTGCTCAGGTTAGTTCACCTTATTAAGTCAAAAGTAAAGGCAGATTTAAGTAATGGTGATCCAAATGATAGAACGCAGGAGAGAGGCCACTGGGACTTTGTTACCACTCTGCAGTGAAGAATTTGAGGAGTTGAGTTCCAGCTGTCAGAGCCTGGAGTGTTAGTTCCATCTAGAATGCAGTGGTATCACAATGTTCTCCAAGCACTGGCACTAGGCCAATGGGTAGTCTAAGGCTAAATGGAACAGTCCTTGAAAATGCTACAGCTGGCCTGACGAACAAGAAAGATTTGAGTTGGAGTAAGGTATGCTGCAGTTAGTTACTGGGACAGTAAATGAAAGCATTTACGAACAGCTATTTCTAGGGAAAATTTTAGTCTGATGGAAAAAAAAATAGATTTCTAAAAAGAACTGAGCCCCAGTGATCTCTAAATATATCCTTTTTTCATTACATCACATTAAAACCCATCATATAGGCTTTTGTGGTGGAGACTACCTAGTTGTTTAAGTCAATTGCTCTTCCCTTCTGGACGCATAACGAAATATTTTGCAAGCTCCATTGCAATTGAGTGAGGCCATGTGACTGAGTTCTGTAATTGCATTAGAAAGATATCAAGAATAAGATGAGAGAGTGGTTATGAGAGCTGACATTTTATATTTTCGTAATTTAAATATTATAATTTATAATTTTAAAATTGTAGATAAATAGATGAAAGAAAATTAAATATGAATTATTTCATTGCTGGCAAGCCAAATGTAGACTAGACATTTTATATCATCACATGACATTTTAGAATTTATGGAGAGAACCAGAGACAACTCCCAAGCCGATAGAGTCTAAGCGAACAAAGATACCCTACAAAACATTTTCTGAACCTAGATGGCTTCAATTTCTGATAAGCTGAATAAATACTCATGAGACCCTCATTAGCTTTATCTCTTCTCTGCTTTGCCCACCTAATGAAAAATACCACTAAAGTAATTCTTGAGAGTTGTCTTCCCCCTGCCCACAGATGCAGGCATAACTTATTATATAATGTGTTTTTTTTTTTTAATTTTAAGAAAAATTGAATACTTGTAGAAATCATAAAAAGTGAAATTAAAATTTATGAGTATATGGATGGAACAGGGTGTTTGATCCTTAGTTGCCCCAAACTCAACTATAAGAACAGTTACTTCGTGCAAAGTAATAATTAGCATAAGTGTTTTAACAGGTCAGTTTTTCAATAACCTCTATTCATTAAAGTTATTTCAGTCTCCAAATGTGCTCACATGTCTTCAAGAGTTTATCCTAAAATACCCTGAAATATCTCACAGAGTATGAACTCTTGCATTTAATAAACTTCAGATTAAAAGATCAAGCAAATGTATATGAATTTTTGACTGGTTTGAGTAGCACCCTATTGGAAAAATATTAGAAAGAATCATTCATTTGTATCTGTTTTATAGAAGTCCAAAAATTCATTCACAGCTGAGAGGATCTCTTGTTCTTAGTGCTAGGGTGAGTGTCAGTGAGAAGAGGCATGAGGTATATAGAAATTTTTCTTTCTCCTACACACCTTAATAGCCCCAGCTATTCTTTGAAAGTATTAAATAGACTGGTTACTATAGTAGAGAAAGCTAATCTCCTTTTCACTGGGGAAGAATAAGATCTTAGGTTCTGGATTCTAGTTCAGGAATCAAATTAGTCTGCATACTCAAGGTCAATGTCCTCCTCCACCCTTCACATTGTGACATTTACTCTGAAGTTTTAACGGTGCCTGTGCCATCTGTCCTCTGCATTTAGACTGGATTTGGCTTACTTCCACCCACTCTGAGTGTTGAACAGACTTGTGATTGCTTTCAATCAGAATAAATAAGGAGATTACGGTGCATAATAAACAAATTGTGGGCTAAGTCCTGTCATAATAATAGTTTTCATTTTTGGAACAGATTGTTTCGGGAGATCTTGAAGAATTTGCAAATATGGTTTCCCATGTTTTGCTGATAGGAAACAACGTTCCTGGCACCAGTCTAGGATTACAAATCTCAGAGATTACAGCCGAAAACACAGAACTCACATTTTGGAAATCTGGACTCAGTTCATTAGAGCAGGATAATAAACACATGACCAAGATCCCAGTCCTCTTGCTCTTGGAGGAGGTGGATTTGCTGATTCTACTAAAGAAATACTCGGCAAAGAGTTTGTTTTCTGTTTTTAGACTCCAAAATCATTTACAAACTGCAGAATGTGAATCCTAAAAAATAATAGCAGAGGGTCATATGCTAACTGCCATCTCCAAGGAAAATCTGAAAACAAATTTGCCACTTTGAATAAGCACTTTTAGATAGTTCAATCTATCTGTCAAAACCCCAAGAGGCTCTGCTCAGTTAAATATTCTAATACAATTAGCAAAGTAATGTAATTGGCTGGCCTTAATAGACATCAGCTCTAAGGGCAGCATCACTAAAGTTAACAGTCATGCTAGACATGGGACCAAGAAGCTGCAAATGAAGCCAGATGTACACACAGAGGGGCTATAAGACCCATCAGCATTTCCTGGGGAGAAATATTCAGTAAACTCTGCATCTGGTAGAGTACTTCAGATATCTGCCCCTCCTAATTATCCTTTGGAAGATGTGTTTTAAAAAACACCTCCCCCACCCATTTGAAAGGTAAATATATATGTAAGTCTTTAGCAAATTCATATATTGTTACCAAAAGTATTGTTCAGTCAAAATGATAGCTTCCTATAATGGTAGCGAGGCAGAGTGATGGAATTCTCCCTGTCTCCTATTGTTAAAGAAATTTGAAAAAAAAAAAAGAAAAAAGATTAATGTTCAGATTTATTTATTTTTTTGACATTCTTCCCATCAAGAGACCATGGTCTATATCCTTTATCCCTTCCCCTTGAATCTAAGAAGGCTCTGTGACTGCAGTGACTAATAGAATATTACTGAGTGGTATGTCAGCTTCTGTAGTCAGGCCACAGAGACATAGTTTCCATTTTCTGTCTCAGAACACTTACTTTTGGAACTCAGATGTGAGAAAACTCATGTCCTCTCATTAGAGAGGATCATGTGCAGAGAAACCAAGGCTCCAGGTGAAGTTCAAGATGAGCTTCCAGCACGCAGCCAACACCAAATTACCATCTTTTAAGTTGTCCACCTACCCTGGTCCAGCTGCCTCAGCTGTTTCTGCATGGAGCAGAGCTGTACTACCTCCCCAGATAACCTGCCCACATTACAGATTTTTCACCCAAATAATTGAATGCTGTCATTTGAAGCCACAATGTGTGTTGGGGTAATTTGTTATGGCCATGATAGATAATGGGAATGCTCATCAATAGGTAACCAAAGACATTGACAAACATTCTTTTCACAGTTTCTTTTCTGTCTGGATTTGAAAACACATTTCCTTCAATAAAATAACTCAGTGGCTATTCTCTCCAGGTCAATGTTTTTAGTTTGTAGCCTTAAATCTGTATGTTTAACTTGATACCAACTTTTTTGTTCTCTAATCAAGTTGTTGCTGTTTTTACTTACACTGTATAGATATCTCGCTATGATTCTTCTGAAACTCTTACTAGGAAAAATGCTGCTGACAGCACCTTCGTTAGTGGCCTCAAAGACTGGAAAAGAAAAGTGGCTTCCCACAAGAGTTAGAGGCCTTTAGTATACTGTTATTTATGTATTTTTGTCTTGGGTGTTTTTATAGGATGTAGTACATCTTATTTCTAAAAATTAGTTAATTATACAAATTGCTATGATTACACCGTAAGTGAATTAATAAGACTCATCCCTGCACCAAAGCTCTAAATTTCCTCTTTCTTATTATAGTTTCTTTCTGAATTATGACTTTTCCTCCTACATGTTCAACTTCTTGATGCCTACTGACATGCTCAAATTTTTCTCTTACTATAAACTGAATTTATTCCTCAGCCTAGATACTCTTTCAAGCTACTGCCATTTCTCTTATTTCCATTTGTCACCAGGATTCTTTAAAGAGTAGTCTACCCTTGATTTCTCTCCCTTACGTCACCCACAGCTCAACTGACACAATTCGACAAGTGACCAGTGACCTCGTACACGTTAAGCCTAAAAGATGTTTTTAGACACCGGGCTATGTGTTGTATAACAAACACTCATAAGCATTTATTCCTTCTTAAAATACTATCTCTTTCATCTCATGGCACTGCCATCATTGTTTTTGTCTGATCTGTTATTGCTCCTTCTTGAGTTTCTCTTTTTTCCCATCAGGTGCTTTCTTCCCTGTTTCTAGATGGTCTCCTCCATACTCAAGGCAAAATTTGCTCTTTGTGCTGTATTTCTCTCCTGAGTTCCAGACCCTTGTATTTAGCTACCTAATGGTTATGTCTACATTTCCCATGTTGAAACTATCATTCTTTACTTTGAACCAACCTGTTTAATACTTTGTTTATAATCTCAGTAAGTAGCACAATCCTCCATTCAATTGTCCAAGAAGAAAACAGGAATCAAATTTAATTATTTTCTCTATCTCATATTTTTCAAATTAAATTAATAACCAAAGTTTCCTTTCCTTACATTTTTAAACTCACCCACTTCTGTCCACTTCTTTCTAGTTGCACTGTTCCAACTGGAGTTTAGGCAATCATCACCTCATGTTTCTTACTCTGTCTCTCTGCCTCATTTGTTCACCACTCCAATCCATTTTATACATTGCAGTCAAAATAGTCTTTCTAAAATCAAAATCTAAACATGACATTTCCAGGTGTAAAACCCTTCAGCGACAACTATGCCCTGTTTGGACTTAGTGTCTTTTAAATTTCCTGCTTCCCAGAGCTCTACTCCCCAATCCATCTTTCAGTGGCTGTGCACTTTGCACAGGTGCCACTCAAATTCCTTTTCTAAACCATCATTGGAAAACACCAGCTTGCAGTTAAAGTTGCTGTGATAAATGGCAGAGGGCTAGATCACCTTTCTCCTTAGACTCCTTTTCTGTGACATGCTGCGCAGACCTCAAGCTGCACCACATTTAAAATGAGACCAAAATCACTTGAACTTCGACAAAACATCTCTTAAGAGTCCTAACTGCTAACTTTGTGGATCGGAATTTATTTTGATTAAATATCCCCTTTGAACTTACAATGCTCCATTGTTCTCTGTGAGATGGCTCTTGACTGTATTTTGCTGAATGATAGCAGCACATGTTCCTTTAATTATTATTTTTTTTTGTCTTTTTTTTTCTCATACTAAAGTCAGTCTGTTCCTAGAGTTTACCTGTCTGTCAAAAGGCGATGCTAGGACCCTGTGATGATGTAAACCTATTCTTATTATCTTTCTCCACTAACCTTAGTTGAAATGTATAGATTCTCATTTGTAATGACAATCCCCAAACTGAGTATTTTGGAGATGTCATCTGATCATTAAAATATAAATCTGAATATTTCCTTTTCAGATTTTTACAGTTCTAATTTGTATTAGGTGGCAGCAAGATAAAATATATTTTTTAAGACCGATTTTTTTTTTTTACTCTTAAAACTCATGGTTTTATATTAATGTTTTAAACAATTCTAGATACACTCCAGTGCAATAGCAAAGCCCTAGGAAAAGCTCAAAACAACTCAGCTTACGCTTATTGACTTAGTATTGAGTAGTTGATCTTATAAACAATGCACTGACTCAAATACCTCTAAGATTAACTTGTGATAGCTATGTATATAGAGTAATATTTTGCTGGTTATAAAAGTTAAAAAGAAAAATGTTTTAAAATTCAATCCTTCTTATTGTAGAAAGTAGAAAATGTGAAAAAGTGAGAGAATCAAAATTTTACGTTTTCCCTTTATATAAAGAAAAATAGCACAGTTAACCTTCTACAGTGCTGTCCTTCAGCTGTATAGTTTCTAGCACATAATGGACACTCAACAATATAATAATTGGCTGTTGAATGTATGGAGGAATGTATAAAAATGAAAATAACAGTATATTATGTGAGGTACTCTTCTAATATTAACAAAATCATATTTTCTATATGTAAACTACAATTTTCCTGTATGCAACCATTTTCCTATAGCTAGGAATCTGAATAATTCTTTATCAGAAATAAATGCAGATATGCCTTTAGTCTGTATCTTGTCTGCTTCTATGATGGTTTCCCTAGACTAATATATATGCATTTCTTTCATAAACTTCTCATACTGTCACTTTTTTTTCCAGAATAATTTAAGTAATTCATGCACTAAAGGAGTCAGAAGATAATATGTTTCTCAGTGATTCTTAAACATGCTGAGAAGCATGCTCAAAGCCTATTTCACAGATTTTACTAATTTCACCTTATGGGCTAATTTATTCTTTGATCATCGACATTTTTAAATTCAGTTAAATATGAAAAAATCTGTTTTTCTCTTGCCCATTTGATCTACTGTATAGTATCAGGATATATTATGCTTTCTTATACAATAGCATAAATATCTACTATGTTACATTTTTTAAATTTAAAACTTTTAGATGGTGTTACTTAAATCTGAAACAAAAATATATAATTTATATATTTATTTATATGATTAATTCTAGAATAAGCTATAATTCTTCCATGCTTCAGTTATGTCTGAGATGAGCCAAGGCAACACCTAATTTATGGGCAACATCTAAATGCATGTGAGAATGCATGGAGCTTTCAAGGTTTTGCATGGCAAGTAGTATTGTAAATTTTCTTTTTTTTAACTTTTAAGTTTGGGGTGCAAGTGTAGGTTTGTTACATAGGTAAACTTGTGTCATGAGGGTTTGTTGGACAGATTTTTCATCACCCTGGTATTAAGCCTAGTATCCGTTAGTTATTTTTCCTGCTCCTCTCCATCCTCCTACTCTCCACCCTTTGAAAAGCCCCAGAGTATGTTTTTCCCCTCTATGTGCCCATTTGTTCTTATCACTTAGCTCCTAGTTATAAGTGAGAACATGTGATCTTTGGTTTTCTGTTTCTGTTCTACTTCACTTAGGATATTGCCCTCCAGCTCCACCCATGTCCCTGCAAAAGACATGATCTCATTTTTTCTTAATTGCTGCAATAATACAGCATTGTAAGTTAAAAGTGATAGATTTTCAGAGGATAGTTTTTGTCAAAAAGTGTACTTTAGCTATCACCTAATATAATCCCTAGTTTTAGAACTATTTTCCAATGCCGTTTAATAGGGTTATATGACTAGAATCTTAAAATTGTTCTGAATTATGCTGTTATATTGACTGTTCAGAAAGTGCTTCCAAGTGCTTAAATGATATGCCATCACAGCTCAATTAGGATAGAAACAGATTGTATGTAATGCTGTTTTTCATAAAATAACCTTGAAAAGGGCTTCATTTATTTTCTGCATTGTGCTAGATATTGTGTTATGTTCTTAATATATAACCTGCATATCATTTTCATCAGCTTCATTTTTTCATGCCTATTTTGAAAGGCAGGTAAAATTATAGATATAGCAATTCAAACTCAGAAAGGTAAAGTTATCACCTGAAGGTCGCACAGCTAATAAGTATTAGAGTCAACACTTGAATGTATACACGTCTGAATTCTTTCTGTATGCCAAAACCTGTTGATGTCTTCTTGGACTCCAGAATATTTCATCAGTATATATGAATTATTAAATTATCTGCTTAAGGAATTCAGTGAAATTATGTGAAGCCAGAATGCATTTCTACCTGTAACAATATTAACCTAATTTTAATTTTTTTTGCATTTTTCAATATACTTTTTTTGTTTTTTTAAAGAATTACAGTAGAATGTAGGTTACTCCAATATAATGTATTCTTTTCATTTGAAACTTTTATGAATGAAACAGTAGCTACAGATAGAGGATAAGAAGTGTACCTAGTATAGTTATATTGTAGTGGTGATCAAAGTTTTGGTGCTGTAAATTTCTTGTAAGGTTTTGCGTAAGAAAGACATTGATTTTTGGATTGTTAAGTCAAGTGTAAATGTTAAAAAATTAAAGATAACCATAAAAATGATACCATATATAACTTCTTAACAAATAGAGGGGAAAAGCATTAAAAATTCAATCAATATAATAGAGTGCTGGAAAGTAGAAAAGAGAGTGAACGAGTAGGCAGAGTTAGAAGAAAGTAAACAAATGCCAGTAGAAATAAAGTTAAGTATCTTAGCAATCAACGTATCCATCATGAGTGCTAAGATAGAAAAGAAGTTGAAAATTGCTGATACATTCATCTCAATAGACATAGAAAAAGCCTTTGATAAAATCCAACAATTACTGGTGACTTAAAAACCCTCAACAGACTAGGCATCAAATGAACATACCTCAAATAATAAGAGCCATCTATGACAAACCCTCAGCCAACTTCATACTGACTGATCAAAAGCTAGAACCATTCCCTTTAGAAATGGAACAAGACAAGAATGCCGATTCTCACTACTCTTATTCAACACAGTACTAAATGTTGTAGCCAGAGCAATCAGGCAATAGAAAGAAAGAAAAGACATTCCAAGAGAAAAAGAAGTCAAACTATCTCTCTTTGCTGATGATAACATCGTATACAAAGAACACCCTGAAGACTCTGCCAAAAGGCTCCTGGAACTGGCAAACAAATTCAGTACAGTTAGAGCACACAAAACCCATGTACAAAACTCAGTAACATTTTTATGCACCAATAACATTTCAGCTAGAACTAAATCAGGAACACAATCTCATTTACAGTAGCCATAAAAAAGTGAAATACCTAAGAACTCATTTAACCAAGAGGCAAAAGATCTCTACAAGGAGGACTATAAAATATGCTGAAAGAAATGAGATGACACAAATAAATGGAAAATATTTCATACTCAAAGGACCAATATTATTACAATGGCAATAGTGCCCTCAGAATACCAAAGTCATTTTTCACAGAAAACATGTATTCCAAAATTCATTTGGAAGTAATAAAATAACCTAAATAGTTAAAGCACTCCCAAGTGAAAAACAAAATCAAAGTCAGAAGCATCATATTACCTGACTTCAAAGTGTAAAATAAGCTGATAATAACCAAAACAGCATGGTACTGTTGCAAAAATGGACACATAGACCAATGAAATAGAGAACTCAGAAATAAACACACACATCTACAACCATCTAATTTCAAGAAACGCAACCAAAATTAGCAATGTGAAAAGGACTCCCTATTCAATATATGGTATTGGCCTAACTAATGGCTAGCGATATGCAGCAGAATAAAACTGGACCCCTACATCTCATAGTATACAAAAATTAACTGAAGATGGATTAAATATTTTAAGACCTCAAACAATAAAATTCCTAGAAGAAAATCTAGGAGATACTTTTCTTTACATTGGCTTTGACAAAGAATTTATGACTAAGTACTCAAAAGCAATTGCAATAAAACAAAAATTGTCAAGTGAGACCTAATTAAAGTGCTTCTGTACAGCAAAAGAAATTACCAACAGAGTAAACAGTCAGCTTATAGAATGGGAGAAAGTATTAGTGAACTATGCAGTTGACAAAGGTCTAAATATCTAGAATCTATAAGGTACTTAATAAACAAAAAACAATCCTAAAAACACTAAAAAAAATTGACAAAGGACACAAGCAGATACTTCTCAAAATAAGATGTATAAGCAGCCCACAAACATGAAAAATGCTCAACATCCATAATCATCAGAGAAATGCAACTCAAAACCACAATGAGATACCATCTCACAGCAGTCAGAATGGCAATTATTAAAAAGTAAAAACATAACAGGTGCTCAGGAGGCTGCGAAGAAAAGAGAATACTTATATGTTGTTGATGGCAACGCAAACTACTTCAGCCAGTGTAGAAAGCAGTTTGGAGATTTTTCAAGAAACTTAAAAGAGAACTACCATTTGACCCAGCAATCCCATTCATAGGTATATATTCAAGAGAAAGCAAGTCTTTGTACCAAAAAGACGCATGCATTTGCATGCTCACAGCAGCAGTAATCACAATAGCAAAGACATGAAATCAGTCTAGGTGTTCATCAGTGGTGGACTGATAAAGAAAATGTGCTACATCCATGTAATGGAATACTGTTCAGCCATAAAAAATAAGCAAATTATGTCCTGATATGGTTTGGCTCTGTGTCTTTACCCAAATCTCACTTTGAATTATAACACCCATAATCTTCACATGTCAAAGGTGGGACCAGATGGAGATAATTGAATCATGGATGTGGTTTTCCACATGCTGTTCTGCTGCTAATGAGTCTCTAGGTCTGATGGTTTTATATAAGCACCTGGCATTTCCCCTGCTTTCACTCACTCCATCCTGACACCCTGTGAAGAAGGTGACTGCTTCTCCTTTGCCTTCCATCATAAGTTTCCTGAGGCCTCCCCAGCAATGCAGAACTGTGAGTCAATTAAACCCTCTTTTCCTTATAAATTACCTAGTCTCAGGTATTTCTTCATAGCAGTGTGAAAACAGACTAATAGATGTACTTTGTAGCAACATGGATGAAGGTCAGTATCTTAAAAGAATTAACACAAGAACAGGAAATCAAATAGTTTTATTTTATAAGTGGGGGCTAAACATTGAATACACATAGACAAAAAATGTGGGAACAATAGACACTGGGGAGTAGTAAACAAGGAGGGGTGCTTTGATTTTTTTTTTCTAAATGGTTGTAGAAACTCTCTATATTAGGAAAATTAGTATTGTATAATGCAAATTTGTCTTTTGACCTAGTGACAAAGAAAAATTTGAGGTTCTCCACATTAAAATATATTTTAAAAATTTTTAAAAGAAAATTCCTGTTATAGGTGATACTCTGCAAACCAAGGACTTTGTTAGGAATCCTGACATTTTGCAAAGCCATACAACAATTCTGGTTATAGCGTAATTGCTGATCAAGGCTTTTGAACTTTGGGCAGAATCTCAAGTGTTGAACATCGGTAAAATTTATATTTTTTTCATGCTAAAATTACTATTACCCCAACCTAATGAGTTTTTCTGAATCATTCCCTCTTGCAGTACCTTGCCCTTTTCCTACCATAGTTTGTAACTATGTAGCATGTGTTTATGTATTAGCTTAATGTCTATCATTACAACTAATTGATATCCCTGACAAGGTGACATTACTGCTTTGTTCTCCAATCTCAGAAATATGACCTGACACAAAGGGAACATTGATCAATATTTATTCAGCAGAAAAATGAATACAACTGATTGTTGAGATCATTTTCGCCCTATGAGATTAAAAAAAATAGCCATCTAAATTTATTTCCATAGTTATGTGACAGAAGAATTCCCTAATAAGAGCTATGTAGTCCTTTGTAATTAAAGTGTAGACTTCGTGAAAATATATCTGGGCAATTATAGTTAGAGATTATTAGCAGTTTTATATTTATCACATTCTTTCTAGTATCATGTGTGGCATATTTAACCTACTTGTCAAAGGAAATAGACTTTATATATACTTTGAATATCATGCGCAGCAGGGGCTTGCTTCATTTGCTTGCATGTAATTCTCGGTTTATCTAGAATAGCAGCAGAAGATGAAATTCCTGGGAGTTTTTCTTTAGTTTGGAGTTAGCCTCATAGTACTTACCAGAGTTTGTAATTGCATATTTATTGTGTTTATGTTTGCTTAATATCTATATTTCCTTAAGGCAAGGATGATTATCCTCATGACTATGTGTACATATTCTAGTATTCCATTAGGGTTACTATTTTTCTGCCTAGGAATGGCAGACATGCACTATACAATCCCCTAAAAATGGAGTCATGGAGACTCTATGAATTTGTAATTGCCTTATTATTTGGAGATGTTCTGGGGTGTCATTAAATTTTATTGTGCATTTCAGGAGTCTTTTTATTCCCTCTAAAAGTCTTGGTATGGGTTTATACCAGAAATTCTTTTTTGGGGTAAAGCAGGAAACTCTAAAAAAAAAAATAATATGAGCCCAGTTGAAAGTTTTCAAAAAAATAAACACTATTATAAAATCTGCATTTCAGAGTTAAAAACTGAGGTTTTTTGTTTCATTTTGTTTTTCACTGATAAGAGAGTGCCTTTATACAAGAATAAATATAACAATAATATTAGTATACATCATTTTTCCTAAAATACAGATTTCCAAAGTTAAGAAGGAAAACGCTGAATCACAAAATTTATTAGGTGAAAAACACAATGAAATGAAGAGCAAATTTTACCTCCTTTTTCTTGATGAAGGGAAAAAATCAAAAATTTTCAAGAAAATATGCTTCATAAACAGATTTTAACTGAAAGTTGTTGGTGTTGAAATACATAACATTAGCCAGAGAAATAAAATTTTATAGCCAAGTATCTCATACCCAAGAATATTAGCTTTTGCTTGGTAGTGTTCTGATTATTTATAATTATTGCTATTTATTTTGGAATACCTTTTAATTATAGAATTAATTTTGTATATTTTGCTTTGTTTTACTAATGGGAAGATTTCTCTGTAATAGCTTATGGAGGAGAGAGGTACAAATGGGAGAAGTGACAGGGAGAAGGGAGACTTTTCTCCTCTCTAAACTAAGAATGCTTTATTTACATTTCTGTTATCACACTCTGGAAAAGGAAATTACTTGTATCCTTGCTCTTTAAATTTTTTTTATTCAAACGTGTTGAATTAAAAGGAAAGTTGTCATACTTAACAATTCTCCATTTCATAACATTTGATTCTGCATGTATAAGGAATTAACCTAATATCTCAAAGATTTCACAGAACAAGTTAATAGAGAGCAATAGATAGAAATGGGTACAAAGAATAATCCAGTGTCTTCTAGGTTCTAATTTATGCATAATAGTTTGAGTGCTGAGTCTATTCTAGGATACAAAGGTATAATGAACATTTCAAGAGTCTCTTTACACCAAAAAGAAGTGGTATAAAAGAAAAATTGTACCTATTAGAATTAAATAGGCAAGAAATATTTTATTTTAAAATATCTCAATAGGGGTTAAATATTGAAAAGGGAAGGAATTCAGGAATTCAACTCAAATCCTCTGAAACAAAAGGCAAGAGACATTTTTTATTTTTTAAAGATTTTTTTCATTTCATCATTATTTTTTTAAATTATACTTTAGGTTCTGCAGTATCTGTGCAGAACATGAAGGATTGTTGCATAGGTACATACATGGCAATATGGTTTGTTGCCTCTCTCCCCCATTACCTATATCTGGCATTTCTCCCCATGTTATCTCTCCCCAACCTCCCCATCCCCCTACTGTGGCTCTCCTGCCTCCTGCCAACATACCCCTGTGGGTGATGCTCCCTTCCATGTGTCCATGTGTTCTCATTGTTCAAAACCCACCTATGAGTGAGAACATGTGGTGTTTGATTTTCTGTTCTTCTGTCAATTTGCTGAGAATGATGGTTTCCAGATTCATCCGTGTCCCTACAAAGGACATGAAATCATCCTTTTGTATGGCTGCATAGTATTCCATGGCATATATGTGCCATATATTCCTTGTCCATCTGTCATCCATAGGCATTGGGTTGGCTCCAGGTCTTTGCTATTGTAAACAGTGCTGCAATGAACATATGTGTGCATGTGTTTTTATAATACAATGATTTATAATCCTTTGGGTATATACCCAGTAATGGGATTGCTGAGTCAAATGGAATTTCTATTTCTAGGTCCTTGAGGAATCGCCAAACTGTCTTCCACAATGGTTGAACTAATTTACACTCCCACCCACAGTATAAAAGTGTTCCTATTTCTCCACATCCTCTCCTGCATCTGTTGTCTCCAGATTATTTAACGATTGCCATTCTAACTGGTGTGAGATGGTATCTCAATGAGGTTTTGATTTTCATTTCTCTAATGACCAGTGATGATGAACATTTCTTCATATGTTTGTTGGGCTCATGTATATCTTCTTTGGAATGGTGTCTGTTCATATCCTTTGCCCACTTTTGGATGAGTTTGTTTTTCTCTTGTAAATCAGTTTTAGTTCTTTGTAGATTCTGGATATTAGCCCTTTGTCAGATGGGTAGATTGCAAAGATTTTTTTCCACTCTATTGCTTGCTGGTTCACTCCAGTGATTGTTTCTTTTGCTGTGCAGAAGCTCTTTAGTTTAATTAGATCCATTTGTCTATTTTGGCTTTTGTTGCCATTGCTTTTGGCGTTTTAGTCATGAAGTCCTTAGCTATGCCTATGTTCTAAATGGTTTTGCCTAGGTTTTCTTCTAGGCTTTTTATGGTGTTAGGTCTTATGTTTAAGTCTTTAATCCATCTGGAGTTAATTTTAGTGTAAGGTGTCAGGAAGGGGTCCAGTTTCAGCTTTGTGCACATGGCTAGCCAGTTTTCCCAACAACATTTATTAAACAGGGAATCCTTTCCCCATTGCTTGTTTTTGTAAGGTTTGTCAAAGATCAGATGGTTGTCAATGTGTAGCATTGCCTCCAAGGCCTCTGTTCTGTTCCATTGGTCTAACTCTCTGTTTGGTACCAGTACCATGCTGTTTTGATTACTGTAGCCTTGTAGTATAGTTTGAAGTCAGGTAGCGTGATGCCTCCGGCCTTGTTCTTTTTGCTTAGGATTGTCTTGGCTATGCAGGCTCTTTTTTGGTTCCATATGAAGTTTAAGGTGATTTTTTTCCAGTTCTGTGAAGAAGGTTATTGGTAGCTTGATGGGGATAGCATTGAATCTATAAATTGCTTTGGGCAGTATGGCCATTTTCATGATATTGATTCTTCCAAACCACGATCATGGAATGTTTCTCTGTTTGTGTCCTCTTCTTTCCTTGAGCAGTGGTTTGTAATTCTACTTGCAGAAGTCCTTTACATCCTTTGTTGGTTGTATTCCTAGGTATTTTATTCTCTTTGTAGCAATTGTGAATGGGAGTTCGCTCATGATTTGGCTCTGTTAGACGGTTACTGGCATAAGAATGCTTGTGATTTCTGCACATTGATTTTGTATCCTGAGACTTTTCTGAAGTTGCTTCTCAGTTTAAGGAGATTTTGATCTGAGATGATAGGGTCTTCTAAATATACAATCATGTCATCTGCAAATAGAGACAATTTGACTTCCTCCTTTCCTAATTGAATATCCTTTATTTCTTTTTCTTGCCTGATTGCTCTGGCTAGAAATTCCAATATGATATTGACTTGGAGTGATAGAGAGGGCATCCTTGCCTAGTACCACCTTTCAAAGGGAATGCTTCCAGTTTTTGCCCATTCCGTGTGATATTGGCTGTATGTTTGCCATAAATAGCTTTTATTATTTTGAGATGTGTTCCTTCAAT
The DNA here is from genome assembly GCF_009761245.1 of Sapajus apella. Lineage (NCBI taxonomy): Eukaryota > Metazoa > Chordata > Mammalia > Primates > Cebidae > Sapajus > Sapajus apella. The sequence goes on along the minus strand of NW_022436941.1, from coordinate 22,686,391 downwards.
ACCTAGTTTATTAGCATAAAGGGGTGTTGCAGTTTTTAGCATAAAGGATTGTTGAATATTGTCAAGGGCCTTCCCTGCATCTATTGAGATAATCATGTGGTCTTTGTCTTTGGTTCTGTTTATGTGGTGGATTACGTTTATAGACTTGCGTAAGTTGAACCAGCCTTGTATTCCTGGGATGAAGTCTACTTGATCGTGATGGATAAGCTTTTTGATGTGCTGTTGTAATCCATTTGCCAGCATTTTATTGAAGACTTTTGCATCTATGTTCATCATGGATATTGGCCCGAAGTTTCCTTTTTTTTGTTGAGTCTCTGCCGGGTTTTGATGTCAGGATCATGTTGGTCTCATAAAATGGTTTGGGAAGGATTCCTTCTTTTTGGATTGTTTGGAATAGTTTCAGAAGGATTGGTACCAGCTCCTCTTTGTACATCTGCTAGAATTTGGCTGTGAACCTGTCTGGACCTGGACTTTTTTTGGTTGGTAGGCTATTAATTGCTGCCTCAGTTTCAGCCGTTGTTATTGGTATATTCAGGGTTTCGGCTTCTTCCTGGTTTAGAATTGGGAAGGTACAAGTATCTAGGAATTTATCCATTTCTTCAAGGTTTACTGGTTTATGTGCATAAAGTTGTTTGTAGTAATCTCTGATGATAGTTTATTTCTGTGGAATCGGTGTTGATGTCCCCTTTATTGTTTTTTATTGCATCTATTTGATTCTTCTGTCTTTTCTTTTATATTAATCTGGCTAGTGGTCTATTTTGTTGATCTTTTCAAAAAACCAGATCCTGGATTTATTGATGTTTTAAGGATTTTTTTGTGTCTCTATCTCCTTCAGTTCTGCTGTGAGCTTAGATATTTCTTGTCTTCTGCTAGCTTTTGATTTTTTTGAACTTGCATTTTAGCTCTTTCAATTTTGATGATAACATGTCAATTTTAGATCTTTCCTCACTTCTCATGTGGGCATTTATTGCTATAAGTTTCCTTCTAGATACTGCTTTAAATGTGTCCCAGAGATTCTGGTACATTGTGTCTAGGTTCTCATTGGTTTCAAAGAATGTCTTTATTTCTGCCTTCATTTCATTGTTAATCCAGTTGACGTTCAGGAACCAGTTGTTCAGTTTCCATGAAGTTGTGTGGTTCTGAGTTAGTTTCTTAATCCTGAGTTCTAATTAGATTTCCCTGTGATCTGAAAGACTGTTTATTGTGATTTCCGTTCTTTTGCATTTGCTGATGAGTGATTTATATCCATTTATGTGATCAATTTTGGAGTAAGTGCAATGTGGTGCTGAGAAGAATGTATATTCTGTGGATTTGTGGTGGAGGTTTCTGTAGATGTCTACTAGGTCTGTGTGGTCCAGATCAGAGTTCAAGTCCTGGATATCCTTGTTAATTTTCTGTCTCGTTTATCTGTCCAATATTGACAGTGGAGTGTTAAAGTCTTGCACTGATCCTTTTACAATTATGTAATGCCCTTCTTTGTCTCTTTTGATCTTTGTTGGTTTAAAGTCCATTTTATCAGAGCCCAGGATTGCAACTCCTGCTTTTTTTTTTTTTTCCATTTGCTTAATAAATCTTCCTGTATCCCTCTATTTTTAGCCCATATGTGTCCTTGCATGTGAGATGTGTTTCCTGAATACAGTACACCGATGGGTCTTGACTTTTTATCCAATTTGCCAGTCTGTGTCTTTTGATTGGGGCATTTAGCCCATTTACATTTAGGGTTAATATTGTTATGTGTTAATTTAATATTGTTATGTGATACTAGCTGGATGATTTGCCCATTAGTTGATGCATTTTCTTTATTGTTTTGATGGTCTTCACCATTTGGTATGGTTTTGGAGTGGCTGGTGCTGGTTGTTCCTTTCTATGTTTAGTGCTTCTTTCAGGAGCTCTTGTAAAGCAGGACTGGTGGTGATGAAATCTCTGAGTAATTGCTTGTTTGTAAAGGATTTTTTTTTCTCCTTCGCTTATGAAACTTAGTTTGGCTGGATATGATATTCTAGGTTGAAAGTTCTTTTCTTTAAGGATGTTGAATATTGGCCCCCACTCTCTTATGGCTTGTAAGGTTTCTGCCAAGAGATCCGCTATGAGTCTGATGGCCTTCCCCTTGTGGGTAACCTGACCTTTCTCTCTGGCTGCCCTTAGCATTTTCTCCTTCATTTCAACTCTGGTGAATCTGATGGTTATGTGCCTTGGGGTTGCTCTTCTTGAGGAATATCTTCGTGGTGTTCTATTTATTTCCTGTACTTGAATGGTGGCCTGCTTTGCTAAGTTGGGGACATTCTCCTGGAAAATATCCTGAAGAGTATTTTCCAGCTTGGATTCATTCTCTGCATCACATTTAGATACACCTATCAAACGTAGATTAGGTCTTTTCACATAATCCATGTTTCCTGGAGGCTTTGTTCATTTCTTTTCACTCTTTTTTCTCTAATCTTGCCTTCTCATTTTATTTAATAGAGTTGATCTTCAATCTCTGATATCCTTTCTTCTGCTTTGTTGATTGAGCTATTTAAACTTATGTATGCTTTGTGAAGTTCTCGTGTTGTGTTTTTCAGCTCCATCAAGCCATTTATATTCTTCTTTAAGCTGTTTATTTTCATTAGCATTTCGTCTAACCTTTCTTCAAGGTTCTTGGTTTCTTTGCATTGGGTTAGCACGTGTTCTTTTAGCTCTGAGAAGTTTGTTACTACCCACCTTCTGAATCCTATTTCTGTCAATTCATCAGATTCATTCTCCATCCAGTTTTGTTCCCTAGCTGGTGAGGAGTTGTGTTCCCTTGGAGGAGGAGAGGCATTCTGGTTTGCGTGTTTTCATCCTTTTTGCACTGGTTTCTTCCCATCTTTGTGGCTTTATCTACCTGTGGACTTTATAGTTGGTGACTTTCGGATGAGGTCTCTGAGTGGATGTCCTTTTTGTTGATGTTGAAGCTATTACTTTCTGTTACTTAGTTTTCCTTCTAACAGTCAGGCCCCTATTCTATAGGACTGCTGGAGGTCCACTCCAGGCTCTGCTTCCCTGGGAATCACCCATGGGGACTGCAGAACACTAAGGGTTTCTGCCAGTTTCTTCTTCTGTTATCTTCATCCCAGAAGGATACCTGCCAGTTGTCGGCCTGATCTCTCCTTTACAAGGTGTCTCTTTGAGTATATGCGGGTTGGTAAGCTGCTTGAGGAAACAGTCTGTCCCTTATAGCAGCTCAAATGCTGTGCTGGGAGTTCTGTTGCTCTGTGCAGAGCTGCTGCACAGGTATGCTAAAGTCTGCTGCAGCAGAACTCATAACTGCCTCTTTTCCCAGGTGCTCTGTCCTAGGAGGGTCAGGCTTTATTTATAAGTTCCTGATGTGCTGCTGCCTTTTTTCATAGATGTCCTGCCCCACACGGAGATAGTCTAGTCACAGTCTGCCAGCAGAGGCATTGCTGAACTGCTTCAGGCTCTGTCCAGCTGCTGTGTGAACTACCTTGAGGCAGTTAGAACTGCCTTGGGGTTGGCAGACTGCCTCGGAAGTGGCAGACATCCTTCCTCCCATTGAGCTGAACAGTCCTGGGTCCAGCTGCACTTGCTGCAAAACTCTTAATCCAGAGTGTTTCAGATTGCTTGTCTTGTGCGGGTAGCATCCATGAAGCCAGATCACCTGGCTTCCTGTCTCAGTCCCCTACCTTTTAGTTGAATGGACAGCTCTGTCTCCCAGGCATTCCAGTCACCAGTTGAAACTGCCACCCAGATTTGTGTGAGATTCTGCGTGCCAACCCACAGCACTGGCTAAAGCAGCTGTGCTGGAAACTCATGGTGCTTTTGGGCCCAGGAATCTCCTGGTCTGTGGGCAGTGAAAAGTCCTTTGGAAATGCAGTGAACACTCACCCTCTGCATTGTTCTTCCTGGGAACTGCCCTCCAGAGCTGTTGCTATTCAGCCATCTTGGATCCTCCCCTTAAGATTTTTTTAAAATATACTTTAAGTTCTGGGGTATATGTACAGAACATCCAGGTTTGTTACACAGGCATACACATGCCATGGTGGTTTGCTGCCTCCATCCCCCCTAACCTACATTAGGTATTTCTCCTAATGTTATCCCTCTGCGATCTCCCCACCCGCTGCTATCCCCCCCCAGGCCTGACTCCCCAAAAAGCCCCAGTGTGTGATATTCTCCTCCCTGTGTCTATCTGTTATCATTGTTCAACACCCACTTATGAGTGAGAACATGCAGTGTTTGGTTTTCTGTTCTTGTGTCAGTTTGCTGAGAATGATGGTTTCCAGCTGCATCCATGTCCCTGCATAGGACATGAACTCAACATTTTTATGGCTGAATAGTATTCCATATGTGTCAGATTTTCTTTATCCAGTCTATCATTGATGGGCGATTGGGTTGGCTCCAGGTCTTTGCTATTGTAAACAGTGCCACAATGAACATACATGTGCATGTGTCTTTACAATAGAATGATCTATAATCCTTTGGGTATATAGCCAGTAATGGGATTGCTGGGACAAATGGGATTTCTATTTCTGATCCTTGAGGAATCGCCACACTGTCTTCCACAATGGTTGAACTAATTTACATTCCCACCAACAATGTAAAAGTGTTTCTATTTCTCCACATTCTCTCCAGCATCTGTTGTCTCCTGGTTTTTTTAATGATCACCATTCTAACTGGCATGAGATGGTGTCTCAATGTGGTTTTGTTTTGCATTTCTCTAATGACCAGTGATGATGAGCTTTTTTTAAAAATATGTTTGTTGGCTGCATAAATATCTTCTTTTGAAAAATGTCTGTTGATATCCTTCACCTGCTTTTTGATGGGGTTATGTGGTTTCTTGTAAATTTGTTTCAGTTCTTTGTAGATTCTGGATATTAGCCCTTTGCCAGATGGGTAGATTGCAAAAATTTTTTCCCATTCTCTTGGTTGCCAGTTCACTCTAATGATTGTTTCTTTTGCTGTACAGAAACTGTGGTGTTTAATTAGATCTCATTTGACTATTTTGGCTTTTGTTGCCAATGCTTTTGGTGTTTTAGTCCTGAAGTCCTTGCCTATGCCTATGTCCTGAATGGTTTTTCCTAGGTTTTCTTCCAGGGTTTTTATGGTGTTAGGTCTTATGTTTAAGTCTTTAATCCATCTGGCATCAATTTTAGTGTAAGGTGTCAGGAAGAGATCCAGTTTCTATTTTCTGCACATCGCTAGCCAGTTTTCCCAACACCATTTATTAAACAGGGAATCCTTTCCCCATTGCTTGTTTTTGTCATGTTTATCTAAGATCAGATGGTTGTAGATGTGTGACTTTACTTCTTACATGTCTGTTCTGTTCCGTTGGTCTGTGTCTCTGTTTTGGTAACAGTACCATTCTGTTTTAATTACTGTAGCCTTGTAGTATAGTTTGAAGTCAGGTAGCATGATGCCTCTGGCTTTCTTATTTTTGCTTAGGATTGTCTTGGCTATGCAGGCTCTTTTTTGGTTTCATATGAAGTTTAAGGTGATTTTTTTCCAGTTTTGTGAAGAAAGTCAATGGTAGTTTGATGGGGATAGCATTGAATCTATAAATTACTTTGAGCAGTATGGCCATTTTCACAATATTGATTCTTCCTAATCATAAGCGTGGAATGTTTTTCCATCTGTTTGTGTCCTCTCTTATTTCCTTGAGCTGTGGTTTGTAGTTCTTGAAGAGCTCCTTCACATCCTTTGATAGTTATATTTCTAGTTAGGTATTTTATTCTCTTTTTAGCAATTGTGAATAGCAGGAGGCGTTTTAATGCACTGGTTTAACTGGTGGAAAAGTACAGGAGAAAGTTAATGAAGAGGTTGGTCAATATGATTTGGCTCTCTGTGTTTGCTAATTGGTGCTTATGGAAGTAAAGCACCTATCCCGCCATAGACTGATAATAGGGCACCATTTTTATTGATGATTACATTTCAAAGGGATGGCTCCCTCGTACTTGGGAAAGACATTTTTGGGTTGTAGAAGGTTAATACCTCAAAGAAGAAGAAAAAGAATGTACAGCTGCAATTTTCTAAAGTAAATGTTCTAAGACAAGGGAAGTTGGGGACCTAGATTCAGGAAGAAACCTAAGTTTACTCAGCAGGGAAAATGTGGGAATCATCTAGGTGAATAGATGTGACATATGTAGGTAGTGGAGTTATCATCATACACGGTTATGAACAGATTTGAAGTCTCAATGGATATTTGCCAGCCTAATTATTTTCTCGATAGTAAAATAGTAAAATTTTACTAAATAAATAGCATTTTCATAGGCTTTCAACTCAGAAAAATCTCATTTTTGATTTACTAGTTCAGGCAAAAATAGATTATAATATTTTTGTGACAACTCCAAATTCTTCTTGATTTTTCTCTCCTCAAAGTATATTATACATAATAATTCTAAATTTTAAGGGGTATAAGATAAATCTGACATGCAATAATTTTAAGTGATACATAATGCTAAACAAAAATATAAAATTGGATCTAACACCATAATTATATTTTATTGTAGGACATTTCTTTTAATAATACTTATTTAATAGTTGGGTAATGGATACCTTAAATATACTGATTTGATTATAACACATTCTATGTATCTAAAAAGTTTTTACATGAGCCCCATTAATATATATAAACATAATGCATGAAAAAAAAGTTTAAATGTACATTTAATAAACTTCTTTTAGTTTTGAAATTGGGATGTAAATTATAATCTATGGCATCTCACATTTGTAAATAGCAATTTACTTTCTTCCCCATTATCTCCCTCCCTTTCCTTTTCTTTTTGAAATTCTCAAACTCTGGCTGGATTCAACACCTGAGGTGTATTTTGTTTCACCACATTTTGTTTTGCTTTTAAACAATGAAAGACAAATTCCTGGGTTCTACTACCAGGTTTCTGATTTAAGCAGTTTATGGTAGGTACCGGGCATTTGGACATTTTAAAAGGTCCCAGATGATCTGTATGTACAGCCAAGAATGAGAAATACTAGTCCAAGTAATTGAGAGTTGATTACATATAAAATAATAGCTACTAAACTAGCTCATTACCAACATAGAGATTGCTGAGTCTCTTCCCCAGAGGTATATTTAGGTTGAGGCCTTGGAATCGATATTTTAAAAATCCAATACTAAGTTAGGTTTGCACTGATGTGACTGCCCTTAAAGAACTGTGTTGTCTCTTTCCCTGGAAGGGTGGGCAGGAGCCACCAGTGTGTGACACTTCAGGGGCTCCTCCTTTAGCTTTCTTCTTGTGATCTTCTTGACCTCTCCACCTTTTAAAGCTGTATTGAGATGTGTCTGGATTTATCTAAGAGATGTCTTCCTGAAAATATTCCTCCATAATTGCTTCTGAATATAGAAGTGGCTTCTTCAGGTACTACTTAGTTTTTTGTTTGTTTGTTTCCTACCATAGCAATTATTCATCTACCTTAGCCTCTTGTTATAGAACAACTATTTATCTCATTTTTTTTCATTGCTATTACTTGCAGAGTCTAGAACCAAATGATGTAAAATCTTAAGAAGCAGCTAAGTAACAATAAATATAGTTTTGGAGGTTTTTTTTTGTTTGCTTTATTTTTTGATCATTTCTTTTCTTTGAGGGTTTTCACTGGTAGCAACAAATAGAGTCAAGAAGAATTAAATAAGTTTATCACAGTTTAAAAATCTAAAGCTATCTCAGTGTTTTTTGAAGTGTCACTGCTAAAGCAACCTCTTTTCTTTTAACTTCTCTTGAAAATTAGAGATAGCCAGGTAAACCTTCCAACTATCTTTTAATTCTTTGGACAAATTTTTTGACACACTCTAACCTCTAAAATCCTTTTTCTCATACTCAGTTGTCTTCAGTTTTACTCTATTTAAGATAAGTGGGAACAAGCAAATCTGGCACTTGGCTTGAATGAAGAAAGAATATAGGTTATTTTAGCAACAACAAAAAATGGAAATGTTGATATCATTGTCTTTACTTGGTGCTAGAAAAAAATTATTTCAGATGATCTTAGATTAAGTGAGAAATCACTTCCAGTCTATAATGGCTGTACATAATAGAGATACTCAGTTTGATGTACTCTTAGAATCCATCAGCATGGTATAAAATTTGAGGTGATTCCTAGATACTAGTAATTGGTGTCCACCCTCATAAAATTTATCTGAAATAATGATGTTTATACAATACATATGTGAACTATTGTTTTAATTATCTCACATAAAATCTATGTGTAGGCTTAATAATTTTTGTAGTGAGTAGGACTGTAGAAATTTCATCCTTTGAGACTGATATACGTGCCAGTCCCTCTCATTTGTATAGTTCATATGCACACACTTAACATCAGAAGAATTATTATACATAAAACATCTTCCTTTGAGTTTGTTTTTTGTTTTTTAAATCTCAGGCTGAGAAACATATTGTTGCTTACAGCATTATCACTTCACTTCTTCAATGACTCACTGACACTGCAACACGAGACTTTGTGGCATTTTTTATTCTGCTCAAAAATTAGAATATAAGATTACTCTTCTGGAAAGTGTGTTATTTCACATCAAGCCCTCAATGGCATGAAATGTTACCATTTTTGATATAGGTTGAGTACTCCTACATTGTTGGCAGTTTGGTAAGTTGAATATTCCTTATTCAAAATGCTTGAGACCAGAAATCTGTTGGATTTCAATTTTTTAAAAAAATTTCAGAATATGTACTTAGCCAAAATGATCCAATGAGTATTCCCTTTGAGCATCATGTTGATGCTCAAAAAGTTTCAGATTTTGGATTATTTCAGATTTTTGGATGAGGAATGCACATTCTGTATGTAGAAGAATTAGAAGTTACAAATATAAAGTGTGTTTCCAAAGAGAACCTCTTGTTGCCTTTCAGGTTTCTCCTTTATGGGATTGCATTTATCACTTTTCTTTAAGAGTAAGATTTTAGTAAGATCCACCATGGTCTAAGACCTCTGAGTTGGAAATGTTCTCAAATCATTTGGTTCTGAGAATTAAGCAGATGTGATGTCGTTTGACTTTTTTCAGTAAAGATTGACTGTTTTTAAAAAAACTAGGCATAACATCATTGGTAGAACCGGGCCACAGAGCCATAATGAAGATTGAATGACTCACTTATTCTGTACACTCTAATTTAGATATTGGAGTTGATACTTCTTGCTGCTTGTCTTGCTTGTCATTTTATTAAAATAGGCATTGGTTTTGTTAATTCAATTTGTTTCTCTGTGTTTATTAGTACATTTTTTTCTACTAAGGTGTCAAAATATCATTACAGTTTTTAACTGTCTCATCAGTCGAAAGTACTTTGGGATGTAAATTGGTTTTGGCTAGGAGTTGCTCATCAGTAGAAACTGTTTTTGGATGTAAATGTGATGTGCCTGAAGTGCAAACTTTGTATTATTTTAGAACATTGTTGTTAATTTGAAAAACTTCCAATAAGTTGTTCAGTTCTGTTCAACTAAATTGAATATATGATTGGAATTTAATAGGTGCTGAACATGTGTAAAAGTTCAAATTTAGCACAGGCATAAAGGGATGCCCTAACTTTGGAAAAGCTAAAGTCAAATATATAGTTGATATGCCTAAAATTACATATATTTAATGATTAGAAGATCAAATAGTAAAGTTCATTGTCAAAATACTGTATTTGATTCTAATTTTTAAAAATTTCCTGAAATTGGAATATGACTGTATTTATTGTGCACATGTAATGCATAGGGTCTTCCTCTTCTTCTCTGCTCCTAACCACTGACCACTGACAAGCTGTTTTTAAATTTATGGTTTGTTTTCTTACCACTGGTATCATGTAATATGCTGGGGTGTAATGTCTATAAATGACAACTTTTATGACAGTAATTTCTATTGAAAGTTTAAAAGTAAAAACTACATCGAGTGAAAAATATCCTGGGTATGAAGTATCAAGATGGTTGTGACAAGAATGGAAAAGTAGTAAAGCCACTGTAGGCAAGGAATTAGAGCAGAAACAAAAGACTTAAATGTTGAAATGAGCACAGTATGATCACCAGGTGTTGATATGGGTTATCTGTAGTAGAATGCGACTCTGTAGGAGTCAGGAAGATAACTATTGGCAGAGTGGCTCCTGATAATGAAGTATGGGTTTGAACTTTGGAGACTCAACGTTGGCTCAGTTTGTAAAGTTAAGGGAAACCTCTTTACAAACCACAACAGGAAAGTAGCACGACGAAATGGTGTTTCCAATTTTACTGCTTCCCTGTAAGTCAGAAACAAGCTACTGGGAAAGATATCTGGACATAGGAAACATTAAGAAAAAGAAGAGATATTTGAATCCATATACACATTTGGAAGAAGAACTATTGGTAGGAAAGGCTGAAAAAGCAGTAAGATCTATCTCCAATCAGACAGCTCATGTGTAGTATCCACACAGAGTAAACCTTTTGTAGGGTACAGTGTAAATGTTGAAGTGGAAAGTACTTAAGCACATGTCACTGGGCTGGGTGTGCAGAAAAATTCAGGTAGCAAGGTGTGCATAAAATGAAATTGTGGTAAAGGATAAAAAATATTTGAGGAAGAAAAGTAAGTTATTTTAGTTCAGGCATGAGGATAAAGTAAGGAAAACAAGTAGCATATTAAATCAAGTAAACAGAATAACTTATTCCTTCTTAAAAAATAAAAACACTACCTTGAAACCTGAAGTAACTCTCTCTATAAGTTAAATTCAAAATAAATGAATAAAAGAAGCAGCTAGAATTTAAAACAAAAATTGGCTCTTGGGTTTTGAGATGGAATGATTAAGGAGCAGATGGCAATTTGTAGCAGAGTAATGTGGTAGGATAGCTGCCCCAAAGATGTTTGCATCCTTATCCCAAGCTCCTGTGAATATGTCAGGTTATGTGGCCAAGGAGAATTAAGGTTGCTGATGGAATTAATATTGCTCATCGGCTGACCTTAAAATAGGAAGAATTTTTTTTGATAATCTAGATGAGCCCAATGTAATCACAAGTTGTAAAAACGTGGAAGAGGGAATCACAAGTGTCAGTGTCAGAGTGATGCCCTGTGAGAAAGACTCAACTGGATGCCACTGGCTTTGAAAATGGAAGACAGCCATGAGCCAAGGAATGCAAGTAGTCTCTAGAAGCTGAAAAAGCAAAAAAACATTTTTCCCCAGAGACTCCAGAAATGAACTAGGCCTGTGGTGGACACCTTTCCTTTTCTTTTCCTTTTCTTTTTTTCTTTCTCTTCTTTTCTCTTTCTTCCTTATTATTATTATCTTTTGAGACAGGGTCTGTGGGCATCTTTTTTTTCCCTTTCCTTTCCTTTTTTCTTTCATTTTTCCTTTTCATTTTTCTGTTCTTTTCATATTTCCTTTCCTTTCTTTCCCCATTCCCTTTCCCCCCTTCCCTTTCCCCTTCCCTTTCCCCTTTCCCCCCTTCTCTTTCCCCCTTTCCCCTTTCTCCCTGTTCCTTTTCCCCCTTTCTCCCCTTCACTTTCCCCTCTTCCCTTCCTCCCCTTCATTCCCTTTTCTCCCTTCCCATTTATTTTTTCCTTTTCTTTCTGAGACCCGGTCTTGCTCTGTCATCCAGGATGGAGTACAGTGGTGCACAGTCATATTTCACTATACCGTTCAACTCTTGAGCTCAAGTGATTCTCTCATTTCAGCCTCCCAAAGTTTTGAGAATACAGGCATGAGCCACATTGCCCTGTGAAAATAAAGTTAATTTATGATAGAGTGATAGGAAGCCAATACAAGTAGTTTGTGGGGAAGAGCAGGAGTAGATATGAGTTACCATTTAGTATGGGGAAAGCATTAGTTTTGATATTTGAAATACAGTCTCTGATTATCTGGCTTGGAAATCTTGGGGAAAGTGCTGAACTTCTTTGGGTGAGCTTCCTCATCAGTTATTCCCCTTAGATCCAGAAACACTTCTTAGTTTTATTGCTGCCTCTGGCTGACCATCCTCTGACTCTTTCTCTTCTGACTCTTAAATTGCTGATGGTCTCCAGCATTCAAACTTCCTCATTTCTGTTTTCCTTTCCAGAATATACCTCTATACTTTAGTGATTCCATTTGTCACATATTTTTCCAAATGATAAGCACATTTATCTATTTAACACCTAGTCATTTCTTCAAATTACTATCATGTTTCCAAATAACTCCCTGGCACCTTTACAAGGACACAGCAAGCTCAACTCCTCTGCAACAAATTTATCACATTCTCCTTTGCTCCAAATTCCTTTTAATCATTTTAATCCCATTGAAATAAATGCCTTTTAAATATCTAAAGTATCAATGTTTAATTTTTCCAGTTAAATCACATACCATTATTTTTTTATCCTCATTGAGGAGAAGAGTAATGGAAAGAAAATTAACATTTTTTGAACACTAAATATTTGTTAGATATTGAAATAAATCTCTTCTTACACATACAATTGGGATTTTTAAAAAATGTTAAACTAATATAGTTAAACTGAAGTAGCAAGCTTCACTGTGTATCGCCAAGCCCTAATCAAAGGCATCAATCACTTCTGGAGGAAAGAAGATACCATATAGAATAATGATTGGCAAACTATTTTCTGTAGCTGACCATAGTAAATATTTTCAACTTTGTCTGCCAAATATCATCTTTGTCTAATATTTTTCTTTGGTTTTTGATTTGGTTGCTGTTCATTTGTGGTTCTATTTAACAATACTTTTTAAGATGTATACTCTATTGCTAGCTCATGGAATATAAAAAAATAGGCTTGATTTGGCCTGCACATGATAGTTTGTCAACTAGAACAAATAGAACATGGGTGAATTTTATCCATAATGTGGAAGAAATTCTGAAACTCAGACTTTGTTGAGAAAGGAAAATGTTTTTTCTTTTTATTCATTTATTATACTTTAAGTTCTGGGGTACATGTGCAGTTAGTACAGGTATGTTACATAGGTATACACATACCATGGTGGTGGTTTACTGCATCCATCACCCCGTCATCTACATTAGGTATTTCTCCTAATGCTATACCACCCCAAGCCCCCCACCCTCTGCTATTCCTCTCCTAGCTCCCCACCCCCAGGCCCTAGTGTGTGATATTCCCCTCCCTGTGTCCATGTTTTCTCATTGTTCAACACCCACTTATGAGTGAGAACATATGGTGTTTGGTTTTCTGTTCTTGTGTCAGTTTGCTAAGAATGATGGTTTCCAGTATTATCCATGTCCCTGCAAAGGACATGAACTCATCTTTTTTATGGCTGCATAGTATTCCATGGCATATATGTGCCACATTTTCTTTCTCTAGTCTATCATTGATGGGCATTTAGTATTTCCTTTTACACATAAAAAAAGCTCTAACAAAACTAGATTATTTTTACTATTAGGTATAAGATAGAGGAATGGATTTGTGAGGTACTCTCCCAACAAACAGGAAGGAAAAGTAGAATGACTTCCAGGAGATGAGAGGGTAAGCCAAGGAAAAAGTGAGAGAAATTAAACTTAGGCATGTACTCTCGCACATCTCCTACCCCTCAACATTAGAGGTGGCAGAAATATTCAGTAAGACTTGGGTGGCAGAAGTTCCAGAAGAGAAGGACTTATCCTATTTTGCCCAATATTAAGCCTAAGAAAATTAGCAGCTCCTTGAAGAAACACCATGTCTCAAAAAGCTAAAATTTCTGATACTTTTATGACCATGATGTGGGGATTCCATGATTGCTTTGACCAACATGGAATCTTAGAAATAAGCTGGAGCCAGTCTTCATGCCCAGGCCCTAAGTGGCAGGCAAATTATTCTATCTCTTGGAACACTTGCTCTTGGGCACTACCTTTGGAAATCTCCAAACAATGTTTTGAGAGGCCTGAACCACATGGGGAGGCTACATGCAGGCACTAAGGTCAGTAGTCTCAGCTGAGCTGCCAGTCATAGCCTTCATCTATTAATGTGAAATAGTCATCTAGGATGTCAAACCCAGTATATCCTTTAGATATCGGTAACCCCGGAGGATTTCTGGCTGCTACTATATGGTAGACCTCAAGTGATAACCCAACCACAGAATTAGCCTACAGAGCCTTAGAAAATGACAAGCAATGCCACAATATATAATCACAACACAGGCCAAGAACACTTCATCACTATGTGGTGAAGAGCTACCGAAGTGAACTACCCATACTTGGAGTGTATTTCTTAAGAATGTGAAATAGCCTTTAATGTATGGAGCCATTTTGATTTCAGGCTTAATATACTAAGCTCCAGCCAGACGTTTGAGTTCTCAAAAAATGTGAAGTTTGAAACTAAGTGGTTATTAAAATATGGTCTGCAGATCTCTGAGGTTATTTTAGGCAGTTTGTAATATCAAAACTATGTTTATATAATTCTAATATATTAATGATGTTGGCATTGATGTTAGTGCACAAAACTGCTGATGCCTTAGCACAGATCAAGACAGGAGCATTGAACTGTACTAGAAGTCATTACGTTCTTCACTGGCAAGTACTTTGGATTAAAAATTTATTTCACTTAAGAACTTCCTCAGTAAAGGAGTCAAACAATGGTAACTTTACAAATCGTAACCCTTGAGAATATCTTTTAAAGCTGTGTTTCAAAATGGGAAGTATGCATGACAATGTAAGATGTCTGTCCTAAAGAAAAGTACATGTGTGATTTTTGAGTTGTGAACTAAACTAGCTGTTGTTTTCATGGATTGCCTTTTCTACTTCGAAGAACTACGAACAAAGAAACAGTGGTTATGCAGAGATTGGTTTCAAATAAAAACTCTTGAAAATGAATTGAGACTGCCATTTAAAGAAAAACAACAGATTTTGTTTCCCATAATAAGTGTTTTCAAGGAAAAATTATAAATTTGGCATACTAAAAAAAGGAATGCCCCTTCAAGATTCATACCCTAAGCCCCATGAGTATTTTATGCTACATGAGGAAAAGGGCCTTTACAAATGTAATTAAGGTTCCAAACTTTAAGATAGGGAGATTATACTGGATTTTCCCAACAGGATCAATCTAATCACATGAACCAATAAAAGCAGTAATCTTCATCTGGAAGCAAAGAGATGAGACATAAGAGGAAGTCAGAGAAACTCAAAGTATAAGAAGGACTCAACACGCTGTTGCAAGTTTGAAGATGGAGACATTATGACGTTCAATGCAGGTGTCCTTAAGGAGCTGAGAGCTTTCCCGGATGACATGCTATCAGGAACTGGGGACCACAGACCAAAAACCATATGAGACTTAATTCTGTCAACAACCTGAATGAGCCTAGAACCAGGTTCTCCACCAGAGCCTCCAGGCTGGCAGGTACCTTGATTTAAACCTTGTGAGACCCATAGCAGAACAGCTGAAGCCAGCTGGACTTCTCAATTATACAACTGTGAGATTAAATGTGTGTTGTATTAAGATGTTAAGTTTTGGTAATTTTTATAGCAACAATAGAAAACAAATACATTCGAAACATTTTTATTTGCTACCTTAAGCTTGACAGACATTTCTCAAGAGATCAATGGTGATATTAATATGTTTTATGATATTATATAATGAAATATGTCAAAATCTGCAAAATCTGCATTAACTCATTCAACCAGTATTTCTCAAAAGATACTACAAAGTCATGCATGAGAGGAAAATCTATTCGTATTACAAAATAAGGTTGAATCCAAAAGAAATGCAAAAATTTATTGATATGGCTTCAGGTTTTTCAGGTATTTACTTTTAAAGAGCTCTCACTTACGAGTTTTTTTGTAGCAGCATTAAAGAAGATAGCCATAATGATGTGAAAAGACTATTAGGGTATTTTATCCTTTTCAACAAAATATTTCAACTAAAAATAACAAGCCCGGGCATGGTGGCTTATGCCTGTAATCTTGGCATTTTGGGAGGCTAAGGAGGGCAGATCATGAGGTCAGGAGTTCGAGACAAGCCTGGCGAACATAGTGAAACCCCGTCTCTACTAAAAATACAAAAATTAGCCACATGTGGTGGCACATGCCTGTAGTCTCTGCTACTCGGGAGGCTGAGACAGGAGAATCACTTGAACCTGGGAGGTGGAGGCTGCAGTGAGCCAAGACCATGCCATTGTACTACAGTCTGGGTGACAGAGTAAGACTCCATCTCAAAAACAAAACAAAACAAACAAAAACTCAACAATTGAATGCAGAAGTATTTATGAGAATACAACTGCCTTCTATTAAGCCAGATATCTAGATGTTAATATTTGCAAAATGTAAAATAATGCCAGTCATCATTATTATATTTTGGAAAAGGCAGTTAACACAAATTTCTTTACCAAAAATATGTAATGAATTTTTATTTTGAAATTAATGTGAATGTAAAATTTTTGTTTTAATTTCATATATAGAGAGAGACATCAATAAATATCCCACATAAATATATAAACATTACAATCCACATAAACATTTTTAATTTTTTGAAAAAAAATGCTTTTTTAAAAGCGAGACCCTTTTAGAAACAGAGTCTCACTTTGTCACTCTGGCTGCCCTGATCATGGCTCACTGCAGCATCTGTAGCCTCCACCTCCTGCACCCAAGTGATCCTCCTACCTCAGCCTCCTGAGCAGCTGGAACCACAGGCATACAACTACTGTGCCTAGCTAGTTGTTTATTTTGTGTAGAGTTGGGGTCTCCCTATGTTCCCCAGGCTGATCTCAAACTCCTGGGTTCAAACAATCCTCCTGCCTTGGCCCCCCCAAAGGGCTGGGATTACAGGTGTGAGCCACCACTCCTGCCCTGGACTTCTTTGTTAGTTTCAAATGTATAAGGGATATTGAGATTAAAAACTTTGGGAACCACTGACCTCGCTAGTCCTCAAGAACACAGACTGCCTATAAAGAGAGCTGACGGCTAAGTTCCATACAAAATGATGATAACCCTTCTTCTATCTGTATAGTGGTTTTGACTTTGCACTTTGAACTGACTGAAAAATCAACGTGAAAAAAGTGTTTTAATCCTGTATAGATCAGTCTTCTTTTAGTTACCCAGGTTAAGTGTACCTTCCTTGCATCTCACCCCTTTTAGCATCAGGAAATACATGGAAGTCAAAACAAAATGTGATTCAGTTATAGAAATAAGTTGTACTTTATTTCTATTTTGTAAATGAGAAAGTTGAGGTTCACAGAGCATTAATATCCTTGCTTAAATAGTTTCCTATCACTTTTTGCGTAGTATATAAATTTCTGTGCAGATACTTCCTAGTGTGTCCATTTTCTTGCTATTGTTATCTGCAATCAAAATTCCATACCCTATGTACTTTTGCTCCTACACAAATCAGATATTTTATAATTCTGGAATATATCAACAGGTTTTTATTCCTCCGAAGTTCTCTGAATGTATTTTTATCTCTAGAAGGTCCTTCTCCTGCTGATCCCCCTGAAGATTCTATACCTATAAAAAGATAATACATATGCCTTCTCTTATCTGAAGCCACTTTGACTAACTTCTTTAAGACCTTGACCAAACATGATTAATTTCTTCTCTTTCTCCTATAATATTTTATACTTACTTTTTATAATGGTACTATACATTTTAGTGGGATGATTTGCAGAATTCT
This sequence comes from Sapajus apella, assembly GCF_009761245.1. Classification (NCBI taxonomy): domain Eukaryota; kingdom Metazoa; phylum Chordata; class Mammalia; order Primates; family Cebidae; genus Sapajus; species Sapajus apella. The sequence continues at coordinate 22,668,897 of NW_022436941.1, read as the reverse complement.
GCTTTATCACTTTTGACTTTCCATTGTACTTTGTATTTCTTCTCTGCTCATCCCATGTGGTTACTCCATTCATATTGGCAGCATAACTTTTAATTCACCTGAATAAGTCACAATGCAGTTTCCTAGGAAGCTGAAGATATACTGTAACAGAAAAACCAAAAAAAAAAGTTTAGCCACTCACTATGAATCCTTGGAAAACAGGATTCTGTCTTCATATTTGCAACATAGTTCTTGGTACATTTAGATGCTGAGTAAATATGTGACTGATAAAGGCATGAATGACAAATTGCTTGAATTGGATAGCCTCTTGCTCCAAAACTCCTTTTAGTTCTTTAGCCCTGTTTTTTCTCTGAACCTCCTCAACTCTTTTTCATTATTCTTTTCTGCCTGATATTTTTTTGCTTTTCCTTTGTATTATCTATATATGCATATATAATACAAAATTATAAAATTATAATAAATTATATAATTCTATCTATACATATAGAAATTATATGTGTACCTAGATATAAAATTTACATGTAAATTTTATATGTAAATTTAAATTTATATGTAGAATTATATGTAGAAGTTTATAGGAGTTTTAAAAGAAAAATAATTGGACAGACTTTTTTTTTTTTTTTTTTTGAGATGGAGTCTTGCTGTGTCACCAAGGCTGGAGTGCAGTGGCATGATCTCTGCTCACTGCATCCTCCACTTCCCTGGTTCAAGCAATTCCCTGCCTCAGCCTCCTGAGTAGCTGGCATTATAGGCACACACCACCATGCCCAGCTATTTTGTGTGTGTGTGTGTGTATTTTTAGTAGAGGTGGGTTTTTCACCATGTTGGCCAGACTGGTCTCGAACTTCTCACCTCAGGCAATCTGCCTGCCTCGGCCTCCCAAAGTGCTGGGATTACCAGCGTGAGCCACCACACTTGGCCCAGACCTCTGTTTTAAAAGTGATATTCAGTAAGCAGCCTCTGATGTAGAATTTCCCATCTCTCATTTTTTTCATCAGTGGGTGCTTGGAGATAAATTGGAAATTTCACATCACTTCACTGACAGAAGCAAAGACAAACTACCTGCCTCTTGCCATGATACCGAAGGTATATCAATCTTTTTTCTATTTTATTTGAAGATCAGGGAAATGTGCAGGATGTGCAGATTTGTTATATAAGTAAACGTGTGCCATGGTGGTTTGCTGCACAGATCATCCCATCACCTAGGTATTAAGCCAAGGATTCATTAGCTATTCTTCCCGATGCTCTCCTTCCTCCCCTGACCACCCTTTAACAGGTATTAATGTATGTTGTTCTCCCCCTTATGTCCATGTGTTCTCATTATTTAACTACCACTTACAACTGGGAACATGCAATATTTGATTTTCTGTTCCTGTGTAAGTTTTCTGAGGATGGTGGCCTCCAGCTCCATCCATGTTCCTGCAAAGGACATGATCTCATTTCTTTTAATGGCTGCATAGTACTCCATGGTACTATGTGGTATGTACCACGTTTCCTTTATCCACTTTATTATTAATGGACATTCATTTCATGTCTTTGCAATTGGGAATGGTGCTGCAATGTGCATATGAGTGCATGTATATTTGTAACAGAATGTTTTATAATCCTTTGAGTATATACCCATTAATGGGATCGTTGGGTCAAATGGTATTTTTGCCTTTAGGTCTTTGAAGAATCATCACACACTATCTCCCATATTGGTTGAACTTACTTACACTTCCATCAGCAGTGTAAAGGTGATTTTTTTCCCCCCACAACCTTGCCATCATCTGTTGTTTTTTGATTTTTTAATAATAGCCATCTGACTAGCGTGAGATAGTATCTTATGTGGTTTTGATTTGCATTTCTCTAATGATCAGTGATGTTGAGCTTTTTTCAATGTTTGTTGGCAGCATGTATGTCTTTTGAGAAGTATCTGTTAATGTTCTTTGCCCACTTTTTACTGGGGTTTGTTTGTTTCTTGTAAATTTGTTTAAGTACATTGTATATGCTGGATATTAGACTTTTATCAGATGGATAAATTCAAAAACATTTCTCCTATTCTGTAGGATGTCTATTTAATCTGATGATAATTTCTTTTGCTGTGCAGAAGCTCTTTAATTAGATTTCATTACTGGGGTGCATGTGCAGAACATGCAGGTTTATAACATAGGTATACATGTGCCATGGTGGTTTGCTGTTTCCATCACCCTGTCACCTACATTAGGTATTTCTCCTAATGCTATCCCTCCTCTAGACCCCCACCTCCCTGCTGTCCCTCCCATAGCCTCCTGCGCCCTGAAAGGGTAGGAGGGTATGATGTTTCCCTCCCTGTGTCCATGTGTTCTCAGTGTTCAACACCCACTTATGGGTGAGAACATGTGGTGTTTGGTTTTGTGTTATTGTGTCAGTTTGCTGAGAATGGTGGTTTCCAGCTTCATCCATATCCCTTTGTAGGACATAAACTCATCCATTTTTATGGCTGCATAGTATTCTATGGTGTATATGTGCCACATTTTCTTTATCCAGTCTTTCGTTAATAGGCATTTGGGTTGGTTCCAAGGAATTGTGAACAGTGACACAGTAAATATGTGTCTTTATAAGAGAATGATTTACAATCTTTTGGGTGTATACCCAGTAATGGCATTGCTGGGTCAAACGGTTATTTCGCCTTCTAGACCCTGAGTAATCTCCACACTATCTTCCACAATGGTTGAACTAATTTACACTCCCACCAACAGTGTAAAAGTGTTCCTATTTCTCCACATCCTCTCCCACATCTGTTGTCTCCTGATTTTTTTAATGATCGCCATTTTAACTGGCATGAGATGGTATCTCACTGTGGTTTTGATTTGTATTTCTCTAAAGACCAGTGATGATTAGCTTTTTCTCATGTATTTGTGGCCTGCATAAATGTCCTTCTTTGAAAAGTGTCTGTTCATATCCTTTGCCTACTTTTTGATGGGGTTGTTTTATTCTTGTAAATTTGTATAAGTTCTTTGTAGATTCTGGATATTAGCCCAAACAAAGGGCTAATATACCCATCAAACAAAGATGGGTAGCTTGCAAACATTTTTTCCCATTCTGTTTGTTTCTGGGTCACACTAATGATAGTTTCTTTTGCTGTGCAGAAGCTCTTTAGTTTAATAAGATCCCATTTGTCTATTTTGGCTTTTGTTGCCATTGCTTTTGGTGTTTTAGTCAAGAAGTCCTTGGCCATGCCTATGTCCTGAATGGTATTGCCTAGGTTTTCTTCTAGGGTTTTTATGGTGTTAGGTCTTATGTTTAAATCTCGAATCCATCTGGAGTTAATTTTTGTATAAGGCGTAAGAAATGGATCTAGCTTTGACTTTCTGCATATGGCTAGCCAGTTTTCTTAACACCATTTTTTAAATAGGGGATCTTTTCCCCATTGCTTGTTTTTGTCATGTTTGTCAAAGATAAGATGGTTGTATATGTGTGGCATTATTTCTGAGGTCTCTGTTCTGTTCCATTGGTCTATCTCTCTGTTTTGGTATCAGTATTATGCTGTTTTCATTACTGTAGCCTTGTAGTATAGTTTAAAGTTAAGCAGTGAATCGCCTTCAGATTTTTTTCTTTTTTTTTTTTTTTTTTTTTTTTCTTTGGATTGTCTTGGCTATGTGGGTTTTTTCTGGTTCCATATGAAATTTGAGGTGGTTTTTTCCCCAATTCTGTTAACACAGTCAAAGGTAGCTTGATGGGGATAGCATTGACTCTATAAATTACTTTGGGCTGTACTGCCATTTTTACAATATTGATTCTTCCTAACCAGGGGAATGGAATGTTTTTCTTCCTTTAGTGGTTTTTAATTCTCCTTGAAGAGGTCCTACACATTCCTTGTTAGTTGTATTCCTAGGTATTTTATTCTCTTTGTAGCAATTGTCAATGGGAGTTCACTCATAATTTGACTCTCTTTTTGTCTATTACTGGGGTATAGGAGTGCTTGTGATTTCTGCACATTGATTTTGTATCCTGAGATTTTGCTGAAGTTGCTTATCAGCTTAATGAGATTTTGGGCTGAGATGATGGAGTCTTCTAATAATGTCATCTGCAAGTAGAGACAATTTGACTTCTGTTTTTCCTAATTGAATACCCTTTATTTCTTTTTCTTGCGATATGAACCTGGCCAGAACTTCCAACTATGTTGAATAGGAGGGGTATGAGAGGCCATCCTTGTCTCGTGCTAGTTTTCAACAGAAATTTTCCATTTTTTGCCCAATCAGTATGATACTGGATGTGGGTTTGTCATATATAGCTCTTATTATTCCGAGATATGTTCCATTGATACCTAAGTTATTGAGAGTTTTTTGCATAAAGCGCTGTTGAATTTTGTTGAAGGCCTTCTCTGCATCTATTGAGACAATCATGTGGTTTTTGTCTTTGGTTCTGTGTATGTGATGGATTATGTTTGTAGATTTGCATATGTTGGACCAGCCTTGCATCCCAGGGATGAAGCCATTTTGATCCTGATGGAGCTGTTTTGATCGTGATGGATAAACTTTCTGTGTGCTGTTGGATTCAGTTTGCCAGTATTTTATTGAGGATATTTGCATCAATGTTCATCATGCATATTGGCCTAAAATTTTCATTTTTAGTTGTGTCTCTGCCAGATTTTGGTAACAGGATGGTGTTGGTCTCATAAAATGAGTTAGGGAGGATTCCCTCTTTTTTGTATTGTTTGGAATAATTTCAGAAGGAATGGTACCAGCTCCTCTTTGTACCTCTGGTAGAATTTGGCTCTGAACCCCTCTGAGACCGGACTGTTTCTGTTTGGTAGACTATTACTGCCTCAATTTCCCCATCTAGGGATTCAACTTCTTCCTGGTTTAGTCTTGGGATAGTGTAAGTAAGTGTCCAGGAATTTATCCATTTCTTCTAGATTTATTAGTTTATTTGCATAGAGGTGTTTGTAGTATTCTCTGATGGTAGTTTGTATTTCTGTGGGATCAGCGGTGATATCCCTTTTATCATTTCTTATTGCATCTATTTGTTTTTTTCTCTTTTCTTCTTTATTAGTCTGACTAGCAGTCTATTTTGTTGATCTTTTCAAAAAATCAGTTCCTGGATTCATTGATTTTTGAAGGGTTTTTGTGTCTCTATCTCCTTCAGTTCTGCTCTGTTTTTAGTTATTTCTTGCCTTCTGCTAGCTATTGAATTTGTCTGATCTTGCTCCTGTAGTTCTTTTAATCATGATATTAGGGGATCAATTTTAGATCTTTCCTTTGTTCTCTTGTGGGCATTTAGTGCTATAAATTTCCCTCTAGACACTGCTTTAAATGTGTCTCAATGATTCTGGTACATTGTGTCTTTGTTCTCATTGGTTTTGAAGAACATCTTAATTTCTGCCTTCATTTCAATATTTGTCCAGCGGCCATTAGGAGGAAGTTGTTTAGTTTCCATATTGCTGTGCAGTTTTGAGTGAATTTCTTAATCCTGAGTTCTAATTTGATTGCATTGTGGTCATTTGTCAATTATTGCGTTTGTTGCAGTTGCTTTGGGTGCGCTTATCATTAAATCTTTGCCTATGCCTTTGTCTTGAATGACATTGTGTAAATTTTATTCCAGGGTTTTATAGTTTGGGTTTTACATTTAAGTTTTTTATCTATCTTGAGTTTATTTTTGTGTATCACGTAAGGAAGGTTTCAGTTTCTGCATATGGCTATCTATTGCTTCCAACACCATTTATTAAACAGGGAATCCTGTCCCCATTGTTTTTTTGGTCAGCTTTGTCAAAGATCATATTTGAAGTTGTACAGTCTGATTTCTGAGTTCTCTATTCTGTTGCATTGGTCTATGTGTCTGCTCTTGTAGTAGTACATGGTGTTTTGGTTACTCTAGCCTTGTTGTATAGTTTGAAGTCAGTTAACGTGATGCACCCAGCTTTGCTCTTTTTGCCTAGAGTTGTCTTGGCTATCCAGGCTCTAAATTTTAAAATAAATAGTCTTTTCTAATATTGTGAAGAATGTCAATGGTAGTTTAATGGAAATAGCACTGAATCTATAAATTGCTTTGGGCACTATGGCCATTTTCATGATATTACTGCTTCTTATCTATGAGCATGGAATATGTTTCCATTTGTTTTGGTCCTCTCTTGTTTTTCTGAGCAGTGGTTTGTAGTTATCCTTGAAGAGGTCTTTCACTTCCCTTGTTAGCTGTACTCCTAGGTGTTTTGTTCTTTTTGTGACTCTTATGAATGAGAGTTAATTCATGATTTGGCTGTTTTATCTATTGTTAGTTTGTAGGAATGCTAGTGATTTTTGCACATTCATTTTGTATCCCGAGACTATGCTGAAGTTGCTTATGAGCTAAAAGAGCTTTTAGACTGGCCAGAAGAGATGGCTCATACCTGTAATCCCAGCACTTTGGGAGGCTGAAGTGGGGAGATCACGAGGGCAGAAGATTGAGACCATCCTGGTCAGCATGGTGAAACTCCATCTCTACTAGAAATTCAAAAGTTAGCAGGATGTGCCACTGTAGTCCCAACTACTCAGGAGGCTGAGGCAGGAGAATTGCTTGAACCTGGGAGGTGGAGGTTGCAGTGGGCTGAGATTGTGCCCTGCACTCCAGCCTGGTGACAGAGTGAGACTCCATCTCAACAGCAACAAAAAAGAGCTTTTGAGCTGAGATGATGGCATTTTCTAGACATAGGATCATTTCATCTGCAAACAAAGGTAATTTAACTTCCTCTTTTCCTATTTGAATTCTCTTAGATTTCTTTCTCTTGCCTGATTTTTCCAGCCAGAACTTCCAATATTATGTTGAATAGGAGTGGTAAGAGAGAGCATCTTTCTCTTGTGCCACTTTTCACAGGGAATGCTTCTAGCTTTTACCCATGCAATATGATATTGGCTGTGGGTTTGTCATATATGGCTTTTATGATTTTGGGGTATGTTTCAGCATTATCCTGATACCAAAACCTGGCAGAGATACAACCAAAAAAAGACAACCTCAGGTCAATATTTCTGATGAAAATTGATCTAAAATCTTTAACAAAATACAAACCAAATCCAGCAGCACTTCAAAAAGCTTGTCCACATGATCCAGTAGGCTTCATGCCTGGCATGTAAGATTGGTTCAACATATGTAAATCAATAAATGTGATTCATCACATAAATAGATCTAAAGACAAAAAAATAAATAAATAAAACCACATGATTATCTCAATAAATGTGGAAAAAGCCTTCAATATAATTGACTATCACTTTATGTTAAAAACTCTCAGTAAACTAGGGGTGTACATTAATTGAGAAAAACTATCGTCAGTTACCTATTCCTAGCCCAAACAATTAGATGATGATGACCTTCATTTCAACTATAAAATATGCTGCTACCAACTAGCTTGCAATGTTTGCTGAACCCACAGCAAATCAAGAATACAGCCATTGCATTTATGCTTTTAGTTGAATAAACCCTTTTTAGGTTTTTATATTTTTTATTCATTTTACAAAAAAACGTAGAAGAGAAAAAGAGTAAAAATAACTTTAAAATGTTAAGCATCTAAACATAGCAACAATTTTTGTACTAATGAAATATTGGTGTGCAAACATGAAAGATATAAGAATGAAAGGTATAAAAGAGCACTGTCATAAATACACTTAGCAAAATGGAATGATCTAGGTTTTCTTGTAAAATATTAATAAGTTAGATCCCTCACATTTTATGACTAACAGGTTAGGCATACATATTTTCTTTATGTTCTTCAAAATACATTGTTCACTCCACAGTTCTAAAATTTTCAGAATATTCATCTAGAATTTCACTTACATGAACTATTTCACCCACTTTGTTATTTTCTAGGGTTCTGCTCTTTGACTTCTCATTCTACTCTGTTGATTTTCCTCACTTTATATTTTGGATAGAAACTAAAAGATCCTGAGTTGTCAGTTTTGTTCAGTGAAAGCAAAAATCAAAATACAAAAATGATGCCGACTTTTATACCTTCTTTAAATATGGTACAACTCTTTGGACAATGAGTTAATGAAAATAAGGAGGAATATTGCATCATCGTTTTGGGATGTCCCACCATGTTTATTATTTTCTTAGTTATTAAGATCATTGGTAATCATGTGTAATAAAGATTAATAAAATTTCTAGAATAATGAATACAAAATATTTTAATATATAGAATATATAAGATCACCAAAGTTTCACAAGATAGCTTGGAAATAGAGCTCAGTGGATCCATATAGTAATGACAAAACTGAATGTGTTTTATTATAGTTTTTCAAAATAAGCAAATTTCTTGTCTGATCTCTGAAATATCTTTGAGTAAAAATAAAGGTTATTAAATATTATTACAAGTAGAACTGCTCAAAAAAGAAACTCAAGTAAAATTAGACCTGACAGTTCTGATGGTATACTGAGGATTATCATGTGCCAGCATAGTTGTGGCAGTCAGAAGAGCAGCCAAACGCTCGTCATCTTTGTATCTCACCTTTAGTGTTCTATTCAGAGCAAACAACCAGGACAGAAAACTGAGCATGTTGAAGGGGCTAAAAAGGGGAGAAGCCAGAAGAATTGGCAGCATAATTTTAATCCACCTAAGTCAGTTGAAATGCAGTTTCTTAGCAAGTGGAAGGCTTACTGTAACACAGAAAGACAAAAACATAGTTGTTTATTTGTTAATCATGCCCACTGCACAGTGGACCCTTAGAAGATAGTATTCCATACTCAGATTCACAGCATAGTTCTTGGCATATTTTACCATATGAATGATATGATAAAGTGCCTACAAATGCATTGTTATAGCCTGGAAGAACTTTGGTAGCAATGTAAGCTCCAGATTATTCTTCATTTACATATCCTGTTTCCAGTTAGCACAACCACTTTAGAGAATTTGTACTGGGCACTGAGCATTAGGCTAGGAACCATGAACATTAGCCTGCCCTACTGCTGAATTCTAAGAGAAGGTTTTTACCAGAATCAGAGTATAGATCTAACATCCATTTTCCTGTGGGCAAACATTAAATCATGATAAGAGTTTTTTCCATTCAAATAATGGTAACTAAAACAAAATGAAATAAAAGGAAAAAGAAACAAGAAACCCACCCAAATCAAACTAAAGAGCTGGGACCTGCAAAAAAAATTATAAAAATACAGATAGGTATATATTCCTGATTATTCCAAAGATCATTTTCGAACTTATTTTCAAATGTATAATAACACAATCTCTGTTTAAATAGCCAAAGAATAAAAAACTACAAAAAGGGATTGTACAAAATAAGGAATTTCAAAGAGATTAAAATTGTAGGAGAAAATAAAGTTCTTATTCTGGGGAAGAAGGGGCTTAAAATTACAGAAAACTTAATCTAGATTGTGAATGATAAACTTTAAAGTAGAAATAAAAGACATATCTAAGAAAGAAATTGAAAATGTAGAGTTCAAATAATGGTATTTAATTCAAGGTTTTTTCTGAAGAAGTTCAGAGAAACTAAAATGGGAGAAAATTTCAAATCATCAGTATTTACTCAAAGAAAAAAATCTGTACATCTGTGTGCAAAAAGATGAAATTGAACACTTATCTCACATAATACACAAAAAGCAACTCAAAATAGATTAAAGATTTAAATGCAACACTGGAAACAACAAAAATCTCTAGAAGCAAACATAGGGGGAAGCCCTATGAATTTTTGGCTATGACACCAAAAGCACAAGCACCAAGAGTAAAAATAAAGAAGGCAGACTGCACCAAACTAAAAATGTTCTGCACAGCAAAAGGAAAAAAAAAAATCAACAAAATGTAAAAGTCCAAGACATAAAATATTTACAACCATTGATTCAATAAGGAGTTAACATCCAAAACATAGAAGAAACTCACAAGTTAATAGCAAAAAAACCAAAACCAAAACCAAAAACAAACAAAAGCAACAACTAAAAAATGGGCAAAGGACATGAATAGACTTTCTTTTTCCACTGAAGACATACAGATAGGCATTAGATATATGAAGATGTGTTCAATGTTACTAATCAACAGAGAAGTGCGAATAAAACCCACAGTATATCACTTCATAATTGTTAAATACTATTATCGAAAAGATGAAAGTTAGCAAATGGTGGCAAGAATGTGGAAAAAAAAAAAGGACTCCTTATTCATTATTGGTGGGAATGTATAAATCGATACAACCATTATGAAAAAGAGTATGGCATTTCCTCAAAAAGTTAAAAATAGAACTATCACATGATCCAGTAATCCCACTGCTAGGTATATATCCAAATGAAATCAAGTAGAAATAGAAGAAATATCTGCATCCATCTGTTTATTACAGCAGTATTAACAATAGCCAGGATGATAGAAACAACCATAATGTTCATTGACGGTTGAATAAATTGTGTTATATAAATTATACATTTTTCAACTTTGGAGGAGGAGAATATCTTGTTGTTTGTAACAACATTGATATACCTGGAAGACCTTATGCTAAGTGAAATAAGCCAATACAGAAAGAAAAATTTCACTTTGAAAATGTCAAGGTCGTAGAAACAGTATGGAAGAGTAGTTTGGTTATCAGGGTTTGAGGGGCTTGGGGGAAATAGGAAGATGTTGGTCAAAGGGTATAGATCTGCAGTTATAAAATGATTAAGCTCTAGCAACCTACAATACAGCAAGATGACTATAGTTATTTTACACTTGAAATTTTCTTTTATTATTTTTTTTATTGTATGTTAAGTTCTGGGATAGATGTGCAGATCTTGCAGGATTGTTGAATAGGGACACACATGCCATGGAGGTTTGCTGTCTCCATACCCCCATCACCTTCATCAGGAATTTCTCCCAATGGTATCCCAGCTGTTCCTCCCCAGCCTCTGACCCCTGAACAGACTCCAGTGTGTGATGTTCCCATCCCTGTTCAACACCCACCTATGAGTGAGAACATGCAGTGTTTGGTTTTCTGTTCTTGTTTCAGTTTGCTGAGAATGATGGTTTCCAGATTCATCCATGTCCTTATGAAGGACATGAACTCATCCTTTCTTACGGTTGCATAGTATTCCATGGTGTATATGTGCCACATTTCCCTTGTCCAGTCTATCACTGATGGGCATTTGGGCTGGTTCCAGGTCTCTGCGATTGTAAACTCTGTCACAAAGAGCATACGTGTGCATGTGTCTTTATAATAGAACAGTTTATAATCCTCTGGGTATATAGCCAGTAATGGGATTGCTGGGTCAAATGGAATTTCTATTTCTAGATCCTTGAGGAATCGCCACACAGTCTTCCACAATGGTTGAACTAATTTACACTCCCACCAACAGTGTAAAAGTGTTCCCATTTCTCCACATCCTCCCCAGCATCTGTTGTCTCCAGATTTTTAAATGATTGCCATTCTAACTAGCATGAGATGGTATCTCAATGTGGTTTTGATTTGCATTTCTCTAATGAGCAATGATGATGAGCATTTTTTCATATGTTTGTTGGCTTCATATATGTCTTCTTTTGAAAGTGTCTGTTCATATCATTTGCTCACTTTAGAATGGGTTTCTTTTTTATTTTTTTTTTCTTATAAATCTGCTTTAGTTCTTTGTAGATTCTGGATATTATTAGCCCTTTGTCAGATGGGTAGATTGCAAAGATATTTTTCCCTTTCTTTTGGTTGCCAGTTCACTCTAATGATTGTTTCTTTTGCTGTGCAGAAGCTCTTTAGTTTATTTAGATCCCATTTGTCTATTTTGGCTTTTGTTGCCATTGCTTTTGGTGTTTTAGTCATGAAGTCCTTGCCTAGGCTTATGTCCTGAATGGTATTGCCTAGGTTTTCTTCTAGGGTTTTTATGGTGTTAGGTCTTATGTTTAAATCTTTAATCCGTCTGGAGTTAATTTTAGTGTAAGGTATAAGAAGGGGTCCAGTTTCAGCTTTGTGCACATGGCTAGCCAGTTTTCCCAACACCTTTTATTAAACAGGGAATCCTTTCCCCATTGCTTGTTTTTGTAAGGTTTGTCAAAGGTCAGATGGTTGTCAATGTGTGGCATTACTTCCGAGGCCTCTGTTCTGTTCCATTGGTTTATATCTCTGTTTTGGTACAAGTTCCATGCTGTTTTGATTACTGTAGCCTTGTAGTATAGTTTGAAGTCAGGTAGCATGATGCCTCTAGCTTTGTTCTTTTTGCTTAAGATTGCCTTGGCTATGCAGGCTATCTTTTGGTTCCATGTGAAATTTAAAGTGTTTTTTTCCAGATCTATGAAGAAGGTGGATGTTAGCTTGATGGGGACAGCTTTGAATCTATAAATTACTTTGGGCAGTATGGCCTTTTTAATTATATTGATTCTTCCTAACCATGAGCATGGAATGTTTTTCCATCTGTTTGTGTTCTCTCTTATTTCCTTGACTAGTGGTTTGTAGTTCTCCTTGAAGAGGTCCTTCATGTCGTTGTTAGTTGTATTCCTAGGTGTTTAATTCCCTTTGTAGCAATTTTTGTCAATTATATTTCAATAAAGAAAAAATTTAAAGTAAAAATAGATACCATTTAGATTATGACTTTGGTAATCAGGTAAATGCAAGTTAAAGGATGATTTTTTTTAAAACTTGAATATAACAATAGGTTATACAAAATAGAAAATAATACATGACAGTATAACTGTAGTGATCTGCCTGTCCCCAAATAAGAACATAAAATTCACAAATAGAGACATATAATTAACTGCTACAATAATCATGATGACAGTTACAATTTATTGAGTTCATTACATATTTCTGGGTGATGCAAATTGGAGACCTACACTGTGCCAGTTGGTGCACTTCCATTGGCTAACCCATTTAATTCACAAGATAGCCCTATGAGGTGGATATCACCACTTTAAAATGAAGAAACAGAATATGGATAACATAATACAGCCATCCAGCATTGGGCAGCATGAGAATTCAATTCTCAGAAACACTGGGCTATTCTTTCCAATAAACAGCAATGTCTGGTTCATACTTGGATGATCTAGTAGCCCAACTCAGCCTGATTGCAGGCACTGATAAATCAGGGACTCCATCCATGAGGAGGAAAATGTGTTTGAACGATACTTCACAAAGAGCTTTGAGATGATCTTTCAGAGAAAAATGGGAATTATTTTCTACTTTTAAACAGTTATTTTTTATTTGAATGAGTGTGTGCTTTGGCACTAGGAAAATTATTTCAGTGCTTAGGGCATGAAAAAAAAAAAAAAACTACATAGTCCAATGTCTCTCCTATCTGTGGCCAGCAAACCATTTGTACTTTAAAGCCCTGGGATGGGTGAAAGAACACAAGTCCAGTTAGCTCTACCTCAGGTATATTGCTTGAGATTTACAGTGGTGAAGCATGAAAATCTAGGGGTTTAACACACTCCCTGGGTGACTTTTATGCATATTAGAATATGAGAGCTACTCCTATGAAGTAGATATCCTCACTTTAAAATGAATAAACAGAAAATGGGTAACATAATCCATAATGAAGCTAGTTTCTTCCTGGCTAAGTAACATTTATTCCAGCTTTCATGTGACCCTTTCTGGTAGGTAGCTGCTTCCAATATCATGCCTCCTGGTATTCATTCCCTTATGTATTCTGCTCCCTTGAGTGTTGTCTGGACCTGGTAACTTGCTTCTACTGAGTTGAATGTGGCAAACTAATGGTATATCACTTCTGATATTAAGTTACAAAGAGACTGCGATTTAGGTCTTGCGTATGCTTTCCCCCCTTTTCCATAAGACATCTCACCCTTCCTAAGGTAAGCCAGCTGCCATGTCCTGAGGCAAACCTATGAAGAGGCCCATGAGGAGTAACTAAGACATAGATTTCTAAGGCGTAACAAAAAACACACAAGTGAGCTTGGAATCAGATCTTTCAACCGCAGAAAAGCCTTAACTGCAATCTTATAAGAACCTTGAGCCAGAGTCACCCAGTTACACTATGTTAGGATTCTTGATCCACAGAAACTCTGAGATGCTAAGTGCTTGTTGTTTTAAGCTGCTAATTTTGGGAATTATTTATTGTATAATACAGAACTAATGTTACATTAAGGCAAATAACACTTAGGATTATTTGCTGGCATTCTTACCACCATAGCCTTCTTTACATTCTTCTCCTTAGATTATTTCCCTTAATTTCTTATGCTCTCTTCAGTGTCCCCATAGTCCAGTTTCCTCTGTACCTATCTATCTTTCAATTAAATCTGATATTATAATTACATCAGTTCCAAGATTGGGTCAGCCTGTATAGTAACCCTGCTCTCTTGACTTTGAGAGTAAGGCTGACTGGCACAGGTTGCCTCTATTTACTCCTTATTTTTAAACACTGTTGACTTTCAGCATCAAAATGACTCTGTTGAATTGTATCCTAAAGGGTCTGTGCAAGTTGCTAATAGAGTTGTGTCCTTTCAAGATGTTGAGTTTACCCGGTCAGCTGAGTTTATAGGATTAGAAATTATTTGAAGATTTTTCACATGAAGTCTTAAAAAGAATAAGCCTTCTAAAGGTGAGAATGTAGAACCTCAGAAATTTTGAGGTAATATGTTTGTGTGTGTTGCCAAAGGGGAGAGCAGAATCGTTTCTTTTAAACGTAGTCTTTTTTTGTCACCTCCCCACTTGGTAGCATTTGCTGACACTATCTAATTCATAGTAAAAATATGCGATGAGGACTCAGGAAAAGCATAATTACCACTAACCCATTTCTCAATATTGAAGAATTTTGGGGGGATAGCCAAATTTTTAAAGTAATTGAGAGTAAATATGGCAGTAAGATGAGGGAGAGCGTGGTGCTGTCCTCTCAATTTTCCTTAAGCCCACTGAGCTGTGAAGGCTGGGTCTAATGCACTTTGTTGTGGTTTGAACCCCTGCTGGGAGTACATTATTAACAATGCTGTAAAACAAGGCTGCTGAGGACTCAGGCCAAAAACTTCCCTGTAGTATAAAGGAGCTAGGCAATGGCTTTGCCTGCTGAAGCCAAATCAACTGACTTGTTCTGTCAGAACTACCAGTCAAGCTGCTTATTTGACACTGGGGAGAGAAAATGACCTGAAGATTATCTGGATTTTATTGTTGACAATATTTGCTGGCACCATGAAGACAGAATTACTGCTGAAACTCTCTCTTTCCACCTTTTATTCCCTAAGCTAATTGTAAGTGTTAACACTGTAGTGATTAAAAGCATGAGCTTTATCACTTCTTGGCTTTTTGACTATGATCAAGTGCAGAAACATCAGCTTCGAGGTCAACTGCCTGGTCAGGAACCTGGCTTCATCCCATACTATCCTTGCCCAAAGATATATGAATTCTCTGAATCTTAGTTTTCTCATCTGTAAGTAGGCATCATAATAGTATCTAACTCCTAAGGTAGAGAGGGTTATAAAGACAAAGGAGGAAATAATATATGGAAAACGTTTAGAATACTGGCTGGAACACAGCATTTAATAAATTTTAGCTATTAATATTTTGCCATTATCAGTATTAATAGCTCTTAATTGTATTAAATTATCCATAAACTTTAGTGAAAAATCCTTTTGTGTTTTACTTCTACTTCTCTTACTTTCATAGGACATTGAGCTCTTTTAAAGTACTACTGCTCTGATCGAAGTTAAAGACTTTAAAATTTATAAAATTTAAAATAATATTTTCCTAAAGTTAAAGATATAATTAAATGTAACAGCTGTACATTTATCTGTATTAAATTTTCTCTACTGGAAAGTCAACATAATTGGGATTTCCTTTGGGTTTGGAAAGAGATTGTCCCAACTGTAAATTTTTAAATATAATTTTTCTTCCAATCAGTTGTTCTTGGTGTTTTTTGCTTTATTCATTACTAATAAAAAAGCCATATTTTTTCTGTATGTTTTCATACATAAGGAATTGTGTGCTCATAATGCTTTTGTATATATCCCAGCTTAAGTACTTTTCTGATTAATAGGTAAAAGTAGACAGATATTCATTTTTCTGCCAGCATGATCAACTTTAACTGGGAATACTAAATTTCTTATTTTTTTTCTTTTTTTTTTTTTTTTACCTTCTTCTCCCCAGAGACTATTATAATTCAACCATCTTACTACATGAAGGTCATGGTTGTTGATTTTGTCCTTTCTATTGTTATAATATATACACCCTAAATTTAGACAAATACATATTGGCAAGCAGACTGAGATGCTTGGAGGCCTTGGCCAGGACTTTCCATTAGTCGCAGTCTGATTGATTAAATACTACTTAGGCACTTTATTTAGTGGTATTTACCCTAATGTTGTCATGAAGTATTTATTTATTATTTATTTACAAGAATTTCTGTAAAACTATATCAGTTTTTGAGAACATTTCCATCACAGTCTATTTGCTTGCAAATTAATATATGTCAGAAACATTTTCATAATGACTATTTAGCCTTTTGTTAAAACAAATTTCCAGTATTGAAACTTTCATATCTAAGTTTTATGACAGCTTTTAGAACAGCCCTAGAATTTCAAAAATATCCCAAACCAAAAGATGTTTGATACTTTTACCAAATACTGCTTTGGAAATGCACTTATTCTTGAGGGATATTAAATAAACAATAAGTGAATGTTCTAGATATATTCATTTCCTGGCTGTGGATTTCTAGCATATTGTAAAATATTAGGCTACAATATGTTTTACACATAAAGTTGTTCTATTATTATTCCCATGAAGATATTTTGTACTCTTGGGATTTATTAATCATTCTTTCAGTGATTTTTGCCTGAAACAATATTTTGAATTCTGTAATTACAACAGTGAACAACAAGGTTACTTTCCTCATGGAACTTACTCTTCAGACAAATAAGTCAATTCATACTGTGTCAGATGCTGGAAAAAAAATGCAATGAAAGGAAATAAAGCAAAGGTAGAAGAAGCAGAAGTGCATTAAAGTTGAGAGGGATGGTATAATCACTGCAGATAGATAAGGATTCTCTATCTACAGTAATTATAAGGCTAAGGCAAAGATAATGTTGGCGTATATAAGGAAATGAGAGTCTTAGCCATATTTGGGGTACACCAGTAGAAAGGAGTATGATTGATATATTTAAGAAACAGTGTTAAGGCTGATGTGGCTGAAGCAAAGTGAAAAAATGAGAAAGTAGTTGGGAATGAAGTTAAATGGTAAAGGAGTTACCATACTGATCTATTGGAAGAAGTTGAAGGGACCCTGGCTACGCCTAAAATAGAGAATGATAACCATGGGAGAGTGTTGAGGAGTAG
The DNA here is from genome assembly GCF_009761245.1 of Sapajus apella. Lineage (NCBI taxonomy): Eukaryota > Metazoa > Chordata > Mammalia > Primates > Cebidae > Sapajus > Sapajus apella. The sequence goes on along the minus strand of NW_022436941.1, from coordinate 22,651,744 downwards.
AGGAGGGCAGTGAGTTGTCTTAGGAGGGTTCTATTAATGTTTTAGGAGGATTCTCTGGTTGCTGATTTTTAAGAAGAGACTGAAGAAAATGCAGCAAGAGAAGAGTCAGCAAGATCAATTAGTTCAAGTAAGATGAGAACGAAAAATTGGCTATTGAATTTAGCATTGTAAAGACCATTATGATGACCTGACAAGAAAGCCACCACAGGTGGAATTTTCCATAAGCAGACCCTGAGATGGACTTTGGCATGCTGAATATTTGTTAGGGAATTGCACCTGTGAAAGAGAGGAAAAAGCTGTATAGGTAGAGGGATAATTTGAATAGAACAATGATGCAGGTCTAAAAAGCCTTGGACAATCCCATACATACATGAATTTAAATGAAATGTTAATAAATTGAGCTTAAATATTTGGGTCTTTAAAAATGTACTACAATAGTCACTGGATGTGTGTCTGCCAGGAGAGGCATGTAGCTGAACAAGGCAGTTCTCTGCAACAAAGGCAAACCATAAAACATCTGAGAGCTGAAGTCAGTATGTTCAATGATCCAATTGCAAAGAAAAACACCAACATAGGGGGAAATACTGGAACAATATCCTACTGAATCAAGAGAGGATAGGATCTAGTAGATCTTTGTATAAAATAATGTTAACCAGTAGTTATCAAGATGTATGCATATAAGTGTAAGTCAACTACTTTCTTTTCTCAAATATCTTCAGTAAAATTAAGTTTATGCTTATTAGAGGGAAACCTGTTAGAGGGAATCATATTTTTTTCCTACTCAAAATTTCTCATTTTAGTGGGGGAATCTAGAGATATTTTCTTTCACGGACCTCTCAATGAATTACTGATTTCAACAATATATAGCGATGTCATGCTGTCATTACACTTAAAACTTGATAGAACAGTAGGAGATCGCATTGAAAAATGTTTTCCTATTTGTGAAATGTTGACTCTAAAAGTTTCTTTAAAACCATGGTAGTCGCCATCATACCTTCACCCCCACTACAGGCCTGAAATACATCCTTTAGGAGCGAAGGTGAGGTGATACAGAAATCCAGGATTGAGTAATAACTCCTACTTGGATGACACATATATTTCTTTTCAACTCAACTGTCTTTCAACACAGAGCATGCTAAACACATGGACACACTAAACTAAACAAACAAAATACATAAAATAAGCTGCTTATATTCAAATTCTATTTATGGCAATGTCACGCAGTGCCACTATGACTCATTTTACATTTTGAAGTCTAAAAAGAGTGCTATTATTAAAATTTTCTGGCCTTTTAGTAGACATGGGTTTTAAAATTTATACTAGAAATGAATAAAATTAATAATATTGTGCCTTTTATGTGCAGGCAACTGAAAATACTAGGAAACCTATTTGTTGTAGTGATGTTCATTCTGTTTAAGTGATTTGAAGTCAGACAGAAGAAGTTTTAAGCAGAGATAACTAATGCAGACTCTTAAACATTTGAGAAGTTAGTGAGAAAGGACATAGAAATTTCTCCTCTGGAGGACACTGAATAATACAGAGTTTGCAGACAAATGAGAATGGCAATTGATGACCTCTGAATGTTTCTTCCAACCTTAGGATTCTCTTCAACTCTGTCCCAGAAGCGCTGTTTGCTGATGGCTGAATTACTTTATTTCTCTACGCCTCATTTCTCTTCCTGATAAATTTGGGAATGTTCTTCTAGCACATCTGGTGGAATGGTTGTTAAGAAAAACTACCCCTGAAGATTATTGTAACCTGTAGTTTTGATCCAAGAAAGTTATATCACTTGACATTAAAACATTCCTATATTTCACAAACCTCTTTCTCAAAAATGAAAGGGAAATATACTATTAAGAGCTAGTCATTATTACTTACCAATGCCATGGCAAGAACGAAAGAAAGAAAAATAGCAAAATTCTCAAGGAATCAAATGTAGTTCACACTGGATTCCATTATCTTCTTTTCTGATTTAATCCAAGCTTATTTCCACTATTCTCCAAAACATGTCAGCCTCTCCAAATAGAACATTCTATTGCCAGAAATGTTCTTTCTGCTCTAACATATGCAAATCCTATTCACTCTTCAAATCACTATCTCTCATTATATATTCTTTGGCTATTTCAAATCTCATTGATCTTTCTTTACTCACAAATCCAATAGGCTTTATAGTTCGCAGAAGATTCTCCTAGATTTAATTACACAAGGTCAGTAGTGTTGACTAGAGTTTCAATTGTCATATTCTATCAATCACCAACTATACTATAGACCCTTAAAAATACAGAATTTAATATCATCATTGCACCTAGCACTGTGCGCTGCTACTAAAAATCCCTTGATAAATTCCCTCCTACTACACCAAATCAGTGATGAGATTTCTAAAGTTGCACTTTGGGCATCTCTAAAGCATACCGTTTAGATATGGTTTAAATATGTATCTTTTAAATCAATACTTTTAATATCTTTTAAAGCTTTAGTAAGCTATGTTTTTAAGTATTGACTGCAGTTTGTATTTTTCAAAGAGCACTGGCCTAGATAATTTGGATCAATTATCCTGAAAGTAGAACTGACAGTCATTATTTATCTGTGAAGTCAGTGAAAAAGCTTAAAAAATATCTCACAAAGAAGTACAATCTTATTCTTTAACTTAATCTTAAAATAATTCAGAAAAGATAAAGCAAAAACAATTATCTACTTAAAGAATATTCCCTAATGCTCTAGGGTTATAAACAACAAGCAAAGACATTCATTTAAAACAAAAACCTTGAAAAGCATTAACATGAACGAATGTGTGTACCTATCGACAACCCACATTTGAAAGAGAGATTGGAATAATAGTATTACATGTATTCAAGGTTATCCTTAAAAACATACTATTAGGAAAGTTGGAAACATGAATGAGACACATCAAATTCAGAGCAGTAGTTCCCTGATGAAATGGGGGAAGAAAATAAGATTGGAGAAGGTTATTATGAGTAATTTAACTATATCTTCATTGCTTATTTAAAATGAAGAGACATGAAGCAAATGTGGCAAAAGGATAACATTTTTAAATTCTCAATTACCAGATATGGATATTGTTACATTCCTAATACTCTCCATATATTGTGGTTCAATTTCTTTAATTAAAAAAATTTGGCATGTTACTTTTCAAGTTCCCTATTTTAAATTGACTAGATAACAAAAAGGGATAAATTCCTAGACACTGATGCCTTCCCAAGTCTAGGCCAAAAAGAAATTAGTTCCCTATGCAGACCAATAGTGAGCCCTGAAATTGAATCAGTAATAAATAACCTACCAACAAAAAGAAAGCCCAGGACCAGTTAGATTCATAGCCAAATTCTACCAGATGTGGAAAAAAAAAAAAGAGCTGGTACCAATTCTACTGAAACTATCACAAAAAATTGAGGAGGAGCATCTTCTCCCTAACTCATTCTTTGAAGCCAGCATCATCCTGATACAAAAACCTCGAAGGAACACAGCATAAACATGCAAAAACTTCATCCTTGATGAATATCAATGCAAAAATCCTCAACAAACAATACCTGCAAACTGAATCTAGAAGCACATGGAAAAGCTAATTCACTATGATCAAGTAGGCTTTATCCCTGAGATGCAAGGTTGGTTCAACATGAACAAATGAATAAATGTGATTCATTACATAAGCAGAACTAATGACAGAAACCACATGATTATCTCAATAGATGCAGAAAAGGCTTTTGATAAAATTCAACATCATGTTAAAAACTCTCAATAAACTAAGCATTAAAGGAGCATACTTCAAAATAATAAAAGCCATTTATAACAAACCCACAGGCAACATCATACTGAATGGGTAAAAGCAGGAAGCATTCCCCTTGAAAACTGGCACAAGACAAGATGTCCTCTCTCACCACTCCTATTCAACATAGTATTGGCAGTAATGGCCAGAACAACCAGGCAAGAGAAAGAAATAATGGGCATCCAAATAGGAAGGGAGACAGTCAAACTATCCCTGTTTGCTGATGACATAATTCTGTATCTAGAAAACCCCATAGTCTCAGCCCAAAAGCTCCTTCAGCTGATAAACAACTTCAGCAAAGTTTCAGGATACAAAATCAATGTCAAAAGAAAAAGCACTAGTATTCCTATAGACTAATGACAGCCAAGCTGAGAGCCAAATCAGGAACACAATTCCATTCATAATTGCCATAAAAAAGTAAGTTAGGAATACAGTTAACCTGGGAGGTGAAAGATCTCAACAATGATAATTACAAATCATTGCTCAACAAAATCAGACATTACATAAATAAATTGAAATACATCCTTGCTTACAGATAGGAAGAATCAATATCTTTAAAATGGTCATACTGCCGAAAGCAATTTACAGGTTCAGTGTTATTCCTATCAAAATACCAACGACATTCTACACAGAACTAGAAATAACTATTTTAAAACTTATTTATGGAAGCAAAACTGAGCCCAAATAGCCAAGACAATCCTAAACAAAAAGAACAAAGCAGGAGGCATCATGCTACCTGACTTGAAACTATACTACAAGACTATAGAAACAAAAACAGTATGGTAAAGTTACAAAAAGAAACACATAGACCAATGGAACAGAACAGAGTCCAGTAATAAGGCTGCATGCCTACAACCCTATGGTCTTCAGTAAAGATGCCAAAAACAAGCAGTGGGGAAAGGACTCCCTATTCAATAAACAATGCTGGGTTAGCTGGCTAAACATATGCAGAAGAGTAAAGATAGAACACTTCCTTACGCCATACGCAAAAATGAACTCAAGATGGATTAAAGACTTAAATGCATGATTCCCTACTGTGGGGGAAGGATCCAAGATGGCTGATTAGGAGCAGCTCTGCATTGCAGCTCCCAGCGGGAGCACAGAGGGTAAGCGGACGTCGCATTTCCAGACGGATTTTTATTGCCCACAGACCATGAGATTCCTGGTCAGAGGAGCACCATGAGTCATCAGCATGGCTGTTTCGGCCAGCGCAGAGGGTCACTGCATAAAAAACTCACACAAGTCTGGGTGCCATTTCACCTGATGACTACAGTGCCTGGGAGACAGAGTTGCCCATTCAACTGATAAAAATGGGACTAAGCAGGGAGTCAGGCCAGGAGATTCCTAGGCAAAAAAGCGCCATGAGTCTCCTGTATGGCTGTTTCAGCTGGAGCAGTGGGTCCCCACACGGGAAATCACACAGATCCAGGTGCCTTTTCAACAGGTGACTGAAACACCTGCGAGACAGAGTCACCTGATCAACTGAAAAAAAAAAAAAAAAAGGGGTCTGAGGCAGGGAGACAGGTGATCAGGCTTGGCCGGTCCCATCTCCACAAAACCAGCAAAATGCTCTGGATTGAGAGTTTTACAGCAAGCACAGCTGAACCCTGGACAGTCCAGCTCTGTTGGGGAGGGGTGTCTGCCTTTACCAAGGTGGTCCACCACTGCCAAGGCAGCCCTCCATTGCTGAGGCAGTCCACCAATACAGAGAGAGTCCACCATTATAGAGGCAGTTCTAACTATACCCCTATAAATAGGATTGCAGGGAAGTTCAGCAATGCCTCTGCTGGCAGTATGACTAGGCTGTCTCCTCACTGGGCAGGGCAGCCCTGAAAAGAAGCAGCAGCATGACAGAAACTTATAAATAAACCCCTATCTTCCCAGGACAGAGCACATGGGGGAAAAAAAGGTGGTTATGAGTTCTGCTGCAGCAGACTTAAACGTACCTGCCTGGCAGCTTTGAATGGAACAACAGAGCTCACAGCTCAGCACTTGAACTCCTATAAAGGACAGACTGTCTCCTTAAGCAACTGCCTAACCCCAGTATATCAAAAGAGTCACCTCATAAAGGAAAGCTCAGACTGACACCTGGCAGGTATCCTTCTGGGACACTTATAGCAGAAGAAGAAACTGGCAGCAACCCTTACTGTTCTGCAGCCACTGCAGGTGATCCCCAGTCAAGTAGGGTCTAGAGTGTACCTCCAGCAGTCCTACAGCAGAGGGGCCTGACTGTTAGAAGGAAAACTAAGAAACAGAAATAAATAACTTGATCATCAACAAACTGGTTGTCCAATCAGAGAACCCATCTGAAAGTCACCAACTACAAAGACCACAGGTAAATAAATCCACAAAGATGGGAAGAAACTAGTGCAAAAAGGATGAAAACATCCAAAACCAGAATGCCTGTCCTCCTCCAAGGGATCACAACTCCTCACCGGCAAGGGAACAAGGCTGGATGGAGAATGAGTCTGAAGAATTGACAGAAACAGGTTTCAGGAGGTGGGTGATAAGAAACCGCTCTGAGCTATAAGAACATGTTCTAACCCAAGGCAAAGAAACTAAGAACCTTGAAAAAAAGGTTTGATGAAATGCTAATGAGAATAAACAGCTTAGAGAGGAATATAAATGAATTGATGGAGCTGAAAAACACAACATGAGGACTTCACAAAGCATACACAAGTTTCAACAGCCGAATTGACCAAGCAGAAGAAAGGATATCACAGGTCAAAGATCACCTCAATGAAATAAAATGAGAAGGCAAGATTAGAGAAAAAAGAGTAAAAAGAAATGAACAAAGACTCCCAGAAATATGGGACTATGTGAAAAGACCTAATCTACATTTGATAGGTGTACCTGAATGTGATAGAGAGAATGAATCTAAGCTGGAAAATACTCTCCAGGATATTATCCAGGAAAACTTCCCCAACCTAGCAAGGCAGGCAACCATTCAAGTCCAGGAAATACAGAGAACGCCACAAAGATATTCCTCAAGAAGAGCAACCCCAAGGCACATAATTATCACATTCACCAGGGTTGAAATGAAGGAGAAAATGCTAAGGGCATCCAGAGAGAAGGTTCAGGTTACCCACAAAGGGAAGCCCATCAGACTCATAGCGGATCTTTTGGCAGAAACCTACAAGCCATAAGAGAGTGGGGGCCAATATTCAACATCCTTAAAGAAAAGAACTTTCAACCTAGAATATCATATCCAGCCAAACTAAGCTTCATAAGTGAAGGGGAAATAAAATCCTTTACAAACAAGCAATTACTCAGAGATTTCATCACCACCAGGCCTGCTTTAAAGAGCTCCTGAAAGAAGCACTAAACATAGAAAGGAACAACCAGTACTAGCCACTCCAAAAATGTATCAAATGGTAAAGAGCATTGACACAATGAAGAAACTGCATCAAATAACAGGCAAAACAACCAGCTAGCATCAAAATGGCAGGATCGAATTCACACATAACAATATTAACCCTAAATGTAAATGGGCTAAATGCCCTAATCAAAAGACACAGACTGGCAAATTGGATAAAAAGCCAAAACCCATTGGTGTGCTGTATCCAGGAAATGCATCTCACATGCAAGGATAAACATAGGCTCAAAATAAAGGGATGGAGGAAGATTTACCAAGTGAATGGAGAGCAAAAAAAAAAAAAGCAGGAGTTGCAATCCTAGTCTCTGATAAATTAGACTTTAAACCAACAAAGAACAAAAGAGACAAAGAAGGACATTACATAATGGTAAAAGGATCAATGCCACAAGAAAAGCCGAGAATCCTAAATATTTACGCACCCAATACAGGAGCATCCAGATACATAAAGCAAGTTCTTAAGGACTTACAAAGAGACTTAGACTCCTACACAATAATAGTGGGAGACTTTAACACTCCACTGTCAATATTAGACAGATCAACAAGACAGAAAATTAACAAGGATATCGAGGACTTGAACTCTGACCTGGAACAAGCAAAACTAATAGAGATTTACAGAGCTCTCCAGCCCAAATCCACAGAATATACATTCTTCTCAGCACCACGTCACACCTACTCTAAAATTGACCACATAATCAGAAGTAAAACACTCCTCAACAAATGCAAAAGAACAGAAATCAAAACAAACAGTCTCTCAGACCACAGTGCAAGCAAGTTAGAACTCAGATTTTGGAAACTAACTCAGAACTGCACAGCTTCATGGAAACTGAACAACTGGCTCTTGAATGTTGACTGGATAAACAATGAAATGAACGCAGATATAAAGATGTTCTTCAAAACCAATGAGAAGGAAGACATAATGCACCAGAAATCTCTGGGACACATTTAAAGCAGTGTCTAGAGGAAAATACATACCAATAAATGAACACATGAGAAGCAAGGAAAGATCTAAAATTGACACCCTATCATCAAAATTGAAAGAGCTAGAGGAGCAAGATTAAAAAAAAACAAACAAACAAAAAAAACTCAAAACCTAGCAGAAGACAAGAAATAACTAAAATAAGAGCAGAACTGAAGGAGATAGAGTCACACACACACACACACACACACACACACACACACACACACACAAAACCCTACAAAAAATCAATAAATCCAGGATCTGGTTTTTTGAAAAGATCAACAAAATAGATCACTAGCCAGATTAATAAAAAAGAAAAGAATACTCAAATAGATGCAATAAAAAATGATAAAGGGGATGTCACCACAGATTCCACAGAAATTCAAACCACCATCAGAGATTATTACAAACAACTTTATGCACATAAACTAGTAAACCTGGAAGAAGTGGATAAATTCCTGGAAACTTGCATCCTCCCAACTCTAAACTAGGAAGAAGTTGAAACCTTAAATAGGCCAATAACAAGGTCTGAAGTTGAGGCAGCAATTCAAAGCCTACCAACCAAAAGCCAGGTCCAGATGGGTTCACAGCCGAATTATACAACAGACATACAAAGAGGAGGTGGTTCCCCTCCTTCTGAAACTATTCCAAACAATCTAAAAAGAAGGAATCCTTCCCAAATCATTTTATGAGACCAATATCATCCTGCTACAAAAACCCAGCAGAGACTCAATAAGAAAAGAATACTTCAGGCCAATATCCATGATGAACATAGATGCAAAAATCTTCAGTAAAATACTGGCAAACCGATTGCAATAGCACATCAAAAAGCTTATCCACCATGATCAAGTAGGCTTCATCCCGGGGATGGAAGGCTGGTTCAACATACACAAGTCTATAAATGTAATTCACCACATAAACAGAACCAAAGACAAAAACCACATGATTATCTCAATAGATGCAGAGAAGGCCCTTGACAATATTCAACAGCCCTTGATGTTAAAAACTCTCAATAAAATAGGTATTGATGGAATGTATCTGAAAATAATAAAAGCTATTTGTGACAAACCAACAGCCAATATCATATTGAATGGGCAAAAACTAGAAGCATTCCCTTTGAAATCTGGCACTAGACAAGGATGCCTTCTCTCACCACTCCTATTCAATATAGTATTGGAAGTTCTAGCCAGAGCAATCAGGCAAGTAAAAGAAATAAAGCATATTCGCTGAGGAAAGGAGAAAGTCAAATTGTCTCTATTTGCAGATGATATGATTATATATTTAGAAGACCCCATCGTCTCAGCCCCAAATCTCCTGAAACTGATAAGCAACTTCAGCAAAGTCTCAGGATGCAAAATCAATGTGCAGAAATCACAAGCATTCCTATACACCAATAACAGACTGAAAGAGTGCCAAATCAAGATTGAACCGCCATTCACAATTGCTATAAAGAGAATAAAATACCTAGGAATACAACTAACAAATAATGTAAAGTACATCTTCAAGGAGAACTACAAACCACTGCTCAACAAAATAAGAGAGGACATAAACAGATGGAGAAACATTCTATGCTCATAGTTAGGAAGAATCAATATTGTGAAAATGGCCATACTGCCCATAGTAATTTACAGATTCAATGCTATCCTGATCAAGCTACCAATGACTTTCTTCATAGAACTGGAAAAAACCACTTTAAACTTCATATGGAACCAAAAGAGAGCCCACATAGCCAAGTCAATTCTAAGCAAAAAGAACAAAGTGGGAGGCATCACACTACCAGACTTCAAACTATACTACAAGGCTACAGTAATCAAAACAGCATGGTACTGGTACCAAAACAGAGATATAAACCAATGGAACAGAACAGAGACGTTGGAGGCAACGCCACAATCTACAACTATCTGACCTTTGACAAACCTGACAAAAACAAGCAATGGGGAAAGGATTCCCTGTTTAATAAATGGTGTTGGGAAAACTGGCTAGTCATGTGCAGAAAGCAGAAACTGGACCCTTTCCTGACACCTTACACTAAAATTAACTCCAGATGGATTAAAGATGTAAACATAAGGCCTAACACCATAAAAACCCTAGAAGAAAATCTAGGCAAAACCATTCAGGAAATAGGCATAGGCAAGCACTTCACGACTAAAACACCCAAAGCATTGGCAACAAAAGCCAAAGTAGACAAATGGGACCTAATCAAACTCCAGAGCTTCTGCACAGCAAAGGAAACAGTCATTAGAGTGAATCAGCAACCAACAAAATGGGAAAAAATTTTTGCAGTCTACCCATCTGACAAATGGCTAATATCCAGAATCTGCAAATAACTAAAACAGGTGTACAAGAAAAAAAAACAAACAATCCCGTTCAAAAGTGGGTGAAGGACATGAACAGACACTTTACAAAAGAAGACATATATGAGGCCAACAAACATATGAAAAAATGCTCATCATCACTGGTCATTAGAGAAATGCAAATCAAAACTACATTGAGATACCATCTCATGCCAGTTAAAATGGTGATCATTGAAAAACCTGGAGATAACAGATGCTAGAGAGGATGTGGAGAAATAAGAACACTTTTACACTGTTGGAGGGAATGTAAATTAGTTCAACCATTGTGGAAGACAGTGTGGCGATTCCTCAAGGATCTAGAAATAGAAATTCCATTTGACCCAGGGATCCCATTACTGGGTATATAGCCAAAGGATTATAATTCTAAGGACACATGCACACGAATGTTCATTGCAGCACTGTTTACAATAGCAAAGACTTGGAACCAACCCAAATGTCCATCCATGATAGACTTGACAGGGAAAATGTGGCACATATAGAGCATGGAATACTATGTAGCCATAAAAAATGATGAGTTTGTGTCCTTTGCAGCGACAGGATGAATCTGGAAACCATTATTCTCAGCAAACTGACACGAGAACAGAAAATCAAACACTGCATGTTCTCACTCATAGGCAGGTGTTGAACAATGAGAACACATGGACACAGGGAACAGAGCATCACACACTGGGGTCTGTTGTGGGGGCACTAGGGGAGGGACAGTGGGTGGTGGGGAGTTGAGGAGGGATAACATGGGGAGAAATGCCAGATATAGGTGATGGGGAGGTAGGCAGCAAACCACATAGCCATGTCGGTAACTATGCAACAATCTTGCATGTTCTTCACATGTATCCCAAAAACAAAAATGCAATAAATATATATTAAAATGGAAAAAAAAAGACTTAAATGCAAAACCCAAAACTATAAAAACCCTGAAAGACAACCTATGCAATATCATTTTGGGCACACTGTCAAATATTTCATGACAAAAATGCCAAAAGCAATCGCAACAAAAGCAAAAATTGAAAAAATGAGTCTATTATTGTTTATTTATTTTGATACAGAGTCTCACTCTTGTCACCCAGATCTTGGCTCACTTCAACCTCTGACTCCCAGATTCAGACAGTTCTCCTGCCTCAGCGTCCCAAGTAGCTGTGACTACTGGCATGCGCCACCACATCCAGCTAATTTTTGTATTTTAAGTAACGAGGGGGTTTTGCCATGTTGGTCAGACTGGTCTTGAACTACTGACCTTAGGTGATCTACCCACCTTGGCCTCCCAAAGTGCTGGGATTATAGGCTTGAGCCACCACGCCAGGCCAAAAAGTGAGTTCAATTAAACTTAAAATCTTCTCTACAGCAAAAGAAACTCTCAACAGAGTAAAGAGACAACCTAGAGCATGGGAGAAAATATTTGCAAACTATGCATCTGACAAAGGTCTAATATCCAGCATCTAAAGGAACTTAAACAAATTTACAAGAAAAACCTAAACAATTCCATTAAAAAGTGAGCAAAGGACATGAACACTTTTTTTTAAATTTAATTATATTTATTTTATACTAATCTCAATGTGCTGAAAGTTACAAAATAGTCTTTAATTAACACATTTTAACAAAATGTTTTACTCTGGATGACATAGTGAGATATCATCTCTACAATATATTTTTTTCTTTTTTTTATTGCATTTTAGGTTTTGGGGTACATGTGAAGAACATGCAAGGTTGTTGTATAGGAACAATGAGAACACGTGAACACTTTTCAAAAGACATACATGCAGCCAACAAGCACACATTTCCTCCCTAAACACCAGTATTAAAAAAACAAAAATAACAGAAACCCTCACTATCACTGATTATTAGAAGAATGCAAATGAAAACCACCATGAGATACCATCTCACACCAGTCAGACTGGCTATTACTAAAATGTCAAAAAGTAACAGATGCTGGTGAGGTAGTGGAGAAAAGGGAACACTTACACTGTTGTTGGGACTGTAAATAGTTCAGCCATGTGGAAGACAGTGTGGCGATTCCTAAAAGAGCTAAAAAAAGAACTACCATTCAACCCAGCAATCTCATTACTGGGTAGATACCCAAAGGACTGTAAGTCATTCTATCATAAAGACATATATACGACTATGTTAATTGCAGCACTATGTACAATTACAAAGACATGGAATCAATCTAAATGGCAGACAGGATAAACAAATGTGGTACACACATGCATACAATGGTATAACATGCAGCCATTAAAACAGAACAAGATCATTTCTTTTGCAGGAACATGGATGGAGCTGGAGGCCAGTATGCTTAGCAAACTAAAGCAGGAACGGAAAACCAAATAACACATGTTCTCACTTATAAGTGTGAGGAAAATGATGAAAACATATGGATACAAACAGAGGAAGAACTGTGGGAACTACTTGTGGGTAGAGGGTAGGAGGAGGAAAAGGATCAGAAAAAGTAACTGTTGGGTATGAGGCTTAGTACCTGGATGATAAAATAATCTGTACAACAAACCCCCATGACATAAGTTTTCCTATATAACAAACCTGAACATGTCCCCTGAAAGTAAAATAAAAGTTTTAAAAAGCTCCCTATTTTAAAGGATTAGAGCCATGTTTCATTGTTGATAGACCATTAATAATAGTCAAATTCACCTAATATATACTAAACATCTATGTACTTGGTTCTATGATAATAACATAAACTGGTAACCAATGAACTCCTATTTTCAAAAAGCTTACAGAATAGAATAAACAAATTACTTTTGTAATATAAAAATGACTCTATTATGAATGTTAAAGTCAAGAGTAATTTTAAAGGTAAAGGTGGATTGAGGTGAAGATTATGGAGAAGATATATCTGAACAAAAGCCTATAGGAAACTGTGTATGTTTGGGAAAGAGTAAATCATATAATTTAGTCGAAAGACTCATCACAAATATGGACGCAGGGAGAATTTAAGCTGGCATGCTTCTTTGGAGCGTCAAGAACACATTTTTCCCTACACACTGATAGAATTTAAAACCGGACTCTAAATTCCAAATCAAAGTAGGAAATAAAAAGAAACAAAGCATTGTTTTCTAATATTGTTGTTATATATCATTTTCTTAATGATGAGAATCATACTCATTGTGGATTATTTTTAAAAAGGAGTTGGGACAAAGGTGAGTTTTGGGATAAATAATAATTACAAGCAAAGCATAATATATCACAGCCTCCCACTTCTATGCATTAAGTTAGCAATATAACACTAAGCAAAGACCGTTGTCTTAGGTTGGGCTACCATCACAAAATATCCTAGCCTGAGGGGCTTGAATAACAACTTTATTTTCTCATTGTTCTGGAGGTTTGAAGTCTGACAACAGCATGCCAGTTTGTTTGGGTTCTCACAAACGATCTCTTTCGGTATGCAGATGTCCACCTTCTCACTGTGGCTTCACATGGCAAAGAAAGAGTGAGCAAGCTCTCTAGTGTCTCTTCTTATAGGGACATTATCACATCACAACGATCTCAGTCCCATGACCTCTAACCCTGATTACTTCCCAAAGGCCCCATCTTCAAATACTTAACATTGGAGGTCAAGCCGTTCATTTCAGCATATTAAATTTAGGGGTACACAAATATTCAGTCCACAGCTGTTAAATATGCAAGTAGAAATTTATAGGAAACCAATTCTTAGTAGACTTTAATGTATCGCTTTTACTTTTTCTAGGAAAAAAATGCAAAATAATGCAGCGTTATACCATTTCTAAATAGATACAAATGGATATGTATACCTTAGAAACACAGATGATGCCTGTGTTCAAACATTCACTTAACAAAGGTAATATTGAGTAAAAGTTGGTCAACTCATTCTCAGAGCCAGTCTAATGTAGAAGCTGATACTGTGTACTCTAGCCCAGCACTGTCCAATACAAAATTCTGCAATGATGAAAGATTCTGAAACTATACTGGAGATTACTATAAGCTACTAGCCACATGTGGCTTTCGGGTATTTCAAATGTTGCTAGTGTAATGGAGGACCTGAATTTTTCATTTTATTTGGCTTTAATTAATTTAAACTTAAATAGCCACATGCAGGCTAATGGTTACTCAATTGGACAACCCACCTCCAGCATTTTATATGTTTATATTTCCAAGTGGTGGAATTTTTAAATTGTTTTTTATGTATTAATTTCAAGTTTTGCTTTAATGTAGATATAAAAGTGGTGTATATTATTTTGAAATTGGGGATTAATTAATCAATTGTAAATTAAAGTAAACTCTAGTTTTGTAAGTGTTCTCTGGATGCATACAGCTCACCGTATGTAAGGTTTGTAATGCTGGTCAATAGTAGCTCAATTGCTGAAAATGGAATACATATGATTACAAAGACTTGGCCCATTAATGCTGTTGTGTTAAAAAAAAGATTTCTGACTTGATTCTATACAACATGTGCAGTTAAGAAGGTTTTCTTATGAATAATTTTGTTAGGTCACTGAAGAAGAATTAAATGGTGCTTAGCTAACAAAACAAATAATTAGGACAGAAGTCCTACTACTAAAATGTCAGCCTAACAGATAAATGTCATAATGTAAAGTTTCTTAGCTTTCTGAAAGCTAATGAAAAATAATTTAAGGTTGTAAATATATTCCTTATTTATGAATATATCTCATGGATGTTAATATATTTTCTTCTCACCTGACTAAACAGAAAAGCAAGACATTTCAAATGTCCTCAAATGTCTGAAACTTGAAATTGTACAATAGCTGCACTGTTTATCTCTGATTAGTTTTAGAAATTGGCAAGCAATTTATTATGACAGTAATTTAAAGGAACTCTTTCAAGATTAGTATTTTTAAACCTAATGTTTAACATATTTCTCCTGTAACACTTTTGGAATCACGTGTTCTCTTTTCAAATAAATGCAAACGTGAATCTAAGCTATAAAAGAAATAAATGAACCAAATCATACCAATGATCCGTAAATGAAGATACTATCAAAACAAATGAATTTACATCATTTAGGAAAAACATGCACATTCAAATGTGGAAAGGAAAACAGAACATAACTACAAATGATATATGAAAACTAGGGTAGGTATAATATTTCAGAAATATCAAAAGCAGTTTGAGAATTCTTTTAAGAATAAAAATAACTGTAGACTAATTAAGCTACAGAGCATTCAAAATACAAAAGTACAGTGGGTAGGAGTATTTCCTAAAAGTGTGAACCAAGTATAAATCTTAATTTTTCAATATCTCCTGAGGATAAGAATTTGAGATCCATCTAATGGTATTTTCATATACATCATAAGCATTGTCAAGTAAACATTAGTAACATCAGAAACTACTCTCACCTTTTTTTTCACTGTTTTACCTTTTACCTAGATTAAGCCTACATATCATCCCAGAGAAATATAAGGTTAGATTCATATAAACATGCATTAGCTTGTGTGTGTGTACAAACGTGCATTTATGTGTGTATAATTTTAACCATGAAATCATGCCTACTTACCTAGAATTCATATGTCTGGGTGTTATTTATATAAAGGTTAATACAGGTTTTAAATTAAGCTACAATTTTTTTTTTTCTTTTTGAGATGAAGTTTCACTCTTGTTGCCCAGACTGGAGTGCAATGGCACAATCTTGGCTCACTGCAACCTCCGGTTCCCAGGTTCAAGCAATTCTGCTGCCTCAGCCCCAAGCAGCTGGGATTACAGGCACCCACCACCACACCCAATTAATTTTTGTATTTTTAGTAAAGACGGGGTTTCGCCATGTTGGCCAGGCTGGTCTCAAACTCCAAACCTCAGGTGATCCACCCTCCTCTGCCTCTCAAAGTGCTGGAATTACAGGCATGACCCACCCCGTGTCTTCACTATTTACTTCTTATAAATAATCTGCCTTTTGAGAATTTAGAGAGGAGTTTGTTGTGTGTTATATAAATAATTTGTTTATATGTTAATTTTAATATTAAAGTAAATTTATATATTTTTATAAAAACATAAACCTGGAAATAAGGCATGAAAGAGCTGCATGAACTTTGAGTGTCATATTAGAGCACTATCACACTAGGTCATCAGACTTTCTAAGGGCATACAACTTCTATAACTTACTGTTTAGTTTCACCCAGGAGCTAGATTCTGTAAAGTCCTAAGATAGCTTGAAGAAAATTGATAATGTACAAGCTATTTTTGTCCCATAGAATGCAACTGATTTCTGCCTTGAAAAGAATATAATCTCTGTGGTTATGATATTCTTAATCATTTCATAAAAATCTAACAAAGCTATTCTTTTTCAAGAACTATTATTATAATGTGCCAAGTATTTTTTTTTTAACATTCTCTCTTGAACCATTTTTTGGAATTCTATTGGCCTACTATTGATGACTTAAAACCTTGACAGGCTTGCTATGAATTTATGACAATTATGCTTAAACATTTTGCTTTTGATCACATATTTTGTTGATGAGATTCCTTTAAGGCTAGTAGAATTCAGCTAATGAAATGCTTGGCGATATGTATCATTAGGAGCGAACAGAAGGTTAAGTGATATTTGAGACTGAGGTAAGCTGAGAAAGAGTATCATCTCTGTGTGAAACAGCTTTCAATCCTCCACACACCATCTGTTCATCACCATCAATCCAATGACCATCACAAGTAAGAGGAAACAAATCTGTAAACTTCCAGTTTAGTGGTGTTTTTAAACCATCATTATCATTAAGGAAAAAATCATTAAATTATCTGTTGTGCTGAGTAATATATGGATCAATTTAACAACATAGTTCTTACCTCCTGGGAACAGACAAATTAAAATAGATACCAGTGGTAAATTCAAGGGCAAACAGACATACAAATAAGTTTATCACCATTTAATCTGATTAAATGGGTAAGATGAATATTTATTTTAAAAAGAAAAGAGAAGGTGACAATCATATGCAGAGTTTTAATAACACTATAAAACAACCAGCTTGTGACTGGATTATAACTGGATTCAAACTCCCATTTTAGAACTTTTAAATTTTGATCATGGAGATGACTGAATATTTTTGTAGATTTTTTTTACTCTAAGTTGGCTAATTGCTAATTTTGGGACTCTACTGTAAATTACTGAAAATAAAATCCTAGAAAGTATAAGAATTGATTTCTGGGCTTAAGAAACTTGTTCATACGTTGTGTTTTATTAGTCAGTCTTATCTAAATTATGTTATTTTTTTATGCCACCTGTTTGTAACTAATTGTAAAACTCTGCAGGAGCCTTTGAGATATTGATTTAGAAACCAAACTGTGGGTATTAGGCGGGCTCATTGATACTGGGATATTACCATTTCTAGGCTGCTTCAAGGGACACAGGGCTAAGAAATTTAATTACAACTTATTATAAATACTTCCACTTTCAGTTCAACCACACAAACTTTCCTTTACCTTTTCACTATTCATACTTCCTTTCCTTTTGTAACAGAGAGGACCCTGACTAGAACCTCTTATAATATCTCCTCTCTCAATCCTGATATTATTATTATTATCATCATCATTATTCTATAGGTCACTTCTATCACCCAGGCTGGAGTGCAGTGATGTGATCACAGCTTCATGTAGCTTTGACCACCCAAGCTCAAGCGATTCTTCCACCTCAGCCTCCTAAGTAACTAGGACTACAGTTGCATGCCACCATGCTTAGCTAACTTTATATTTTTTTTTAGTCACAGGATTTTGCTATTTTGCCCAGGTCTCCCAAAGTGGTGGGGTTACAGGCATGAGCCACTGTGCCTGGCGTATCCTGATGTTATTCATATGTATCTTCTCTCTCTCTTTCCTGTTTAACCTGGTTAGGAGTTTATCCATTTAATCTCAGAAAACTAGCTTTTGTTTCCTACAAAGTCATGAGGCTGGCAAAAGGCAGAGCCAGAATACGTGAGATCGTGCTCTGAGATGTAATGATTTTTTTCTTTCTGGGTGATATTTATTTTACAATTTAGGCATTCTCTATCGTGAAGTTATGATGAAGGCATAGTTTTTATATAGTTTGTCATTGTTCTCCCTCAGTGTTATTTTGGAAGAATGATTGAGAAATGACCATCTTGGAATCTACTGCTCTCTTTCACTATCTGAATTGCAGAATGGTAAGTTTGCATTTACTAATCCAAAATTGGTTTAAGAATGTTTTAATATAAATCACGTTATTAATTATATTGCTGTAGTATTAATAAATATTTAAAGGATATGAACTATTTCTAACTCTTTAAAAGTCTTAATATATTATAAATGAATAAATATGATAAATGATATTTACATCAAAATAGCTCTCACCATAATATACACTGGCCAAAAGCTTAGCACTTCCATTAATATCAGTGATAAGCCAAGTATATCAGCTGTCAAAGTTATTATAAGATTGTTTTAGAAGATATGCATAAAGCAATATACTGAGCAAAGGGAATAGAGGTATAAAAGTTGGAGAAAATGAGGAAAATACATTATTTCAAATAACATTTAAATATAATTTGAGAATTGACCACTTAAGAACTATATAAATGCCTGGTGTAGTAGAGACAAAATAAATACAGACATTTCAGAGAGTTGGTTAAAATAATAACAACAGGGCAGGGCACAGTGGCTCACGCCTGTAATCCCAGCACTTTGGGAGGTTTAGGTGGGTGGATCACAAGGTCAGGAGATCTAGAGCATCCTGGCCAACATGGTGAAATGCCATCTCTATTAAAAATACAAAAAATTAGCTGGGCGTGGTGGGGTGTGCCTATAATCCAAGCTGCTCTAGTCCCTCTCAACACGCTGAGATTATAGTCATGAACTACCAGGTCCGGCCATTTTTTTGAAAAATTTTTACAGAAAATAAATAGAAAATACAATTGAGAAAATAGTTTACAAACAGCAGTATCATAATATTAAAGTGTCTCCTTTGCAGAAATAACCTTACTTTCACTGATTTTTCTTTGATTTCTCTCTCATGTTTTCTTAATAGTTTTAACCAATCATAGGCATCAGCAGTTCCTGTTTTCATACTCTTTAGTATGAACTCACAGGTTAATTTTTAAGGAAACAAGAAAAAATAACAGAATTCCAGATTAACACACACAGGAACTAAAGGAAACATTTCCTACCATGTTACCGAGTGAATATCAGACTTGAGATTTCTAAGTGTGGTCCTTTCTATATATCCACCAAGTTTGTTTTCAGTGAGGCTCTTGACACCACAATGTTACTCCTAGACAACTCCCGACAAGGCTGTAAATCTGCTGAAGTTCACCTTTGGCTAAGTGTTTTCCAATCTAATTGCCTCCTCTCTTCTGTTACATCTTCCTTCTGAGTTTAGCGACGTGTTTAAATAGTTATCTCTGGAAGCATACATCTATTTCTCTTTACAGAAAAGTTTTAAACCAACCAACCAACAAACAAACAAAAAAAAACAAAACAAAAAAACCCAACAAACTATGTTTTTCTGAATACTTTGAAATCAAACTCCAAAAGACAGATTTTGATTGGTTTTGGCGATATCTACTATAGGCTGTGGCTATTGTGTAGAACACTTAACAGTAAACCACTGTATAAGCCACTGTTCAGTTCAGCAAAAAATGTAATAGATGGCATGGCTGTCTTGGGTCACGTGCTGTCTTCCACCCAATCAGCTGTAACTCAGTGGAGTGTAGCACCTAGTGACCGTGCGTAAGAAACCACTCTGAAGGAAGCTGTGATTTGTTTGTCACTTACAAAAATGAAGGAGGGATTTTTGTAGCAGCTTTATTCATAATTGCTAAGACTGGGAAGAAACTAAAACATTAAATTTTTATCCACTAATAGGTTAATGGATAAAAAAAAAACTGGTACATTCATACAATAGAATATAATTTAGTGATAAAAAGAAATGAGATATTAAGCCACAAAAAATGATGAAAAAAATCTTAATATTGCTGAATGAAAAAAGCCACTCTGAAAAGGTTATATACCATACGATTCTAACTATATAATATTCTGAAAAAGACAAAACTCTGGAGACAGCGAAAAGATCAGTGGTGGCCAGGAACTCAGGGGGATGGAGCGAAGGATGAATACATAGAGCAGAGGCTATTTTTAGAGCAGTTAAAGAATTATTTCATAATTTTAGGGCATTTAAACAAATAGTTCCATAATTCAAAGATACTGTAATGGTAGATAGATGAAATTACACATTTGTCAAAACCTATAAAATGCAAAATACGGCATGAACTATAATGTACATTGTGAAATTTGTTAATAAAAATGTATCAGTATTGGGTCACCAATTGCAATAAATGTACCACACTAATGCAAGATGTTAATATTAGGGGCAACTAAAGCGTGGGAGGAAGGGGTATATGGAAACTGTCTGTACTTTCTGATCGACTTTTCCATAAACCTAAAATTGCTCTAAAAAATGAGCCACTTTTAATGAAGGAAGGGTAGAGAGACAAATATATCGTGAGCAAGAGGGAAATACAAAATATCATAAAGTCTATAAAAATGTCTCTAAAACACTTTTTCTGTATGTCTAAGTTTCTTAATAAAAAAGTACTGAGTTATACTTGTTATATTAGTTTTCTTTTTTAACAATGCTGGTAAAACCAATTGACTTTCACCATTCCTCTGCTGGCAGATAAAATCTGAAGTAATATTTTA
Source organism: Sapajus apella (assembly GCF_009761245.1). Taxonomy (NCBI): domain Eukaryota; kingdom Metazoa; phylum Chordata; class Mammalia; order Primates; family Cebidae; genus Sapajus; species Sapajus apella. The sequence goes on along the minus strand of NW_022436941.1, from coordinate 22,630,658 downwards.
AGGATACTGGCAGATTTGGAGTGAAAATTCTAGCAATACCAGAATTGCTGAAACATTAAAAAATGTTTGTTTTTAGTTAAAAATAAATAGATCAACCTTTTCTCTTTTCTGAAAAATATAGTAAAATTAGTAATCAAGAGGCCAGGCGCGGTGGCTCAAGCCTGTAATCCCAGCACTTCGGGAGGCTGAGGTGGGTGGATCACGAGGTCAAGAGATTGAGACCATCCTGGTCAACATGGTGAAAACCCGTCTCTACTAAAAATACAAAAAATTAGCTGGGCACGGTGGTGCGTGCCTGTAATCCCAGCTACTCAGGAGGCTGAGGCAGGAGAATTGCCTGAACCCAGGAGGCGGAGGTTGCGGTGAGCCGAGATCGCACCATTGCACTCCAGCCTGGGTAACAAGAGTGAAACTCCGTCTCAAAAAAAAAAAAAAAAAAAATTAGTAATCAAGAACAGTTTTCTAAAATGGAAACATCCAAACAGCATACTGTAAAGACATTCAGGGGAAAATAAAACAGGTATGTATATATTTTTTGTCAAGGTTGAAATAAGGCACTGCTTCTGACCAGAGGAGTAAAAAGAAATAAAATGTATCTTTAATTAAAAATTTTTAGAAATACTAGCCACATTCAGACTGGAATTCAATCTCCCATCTCATAGTTCAAAGTTATTTCTACTACATCGCAAGTGAAAAATAAGGCTGAAAAGGTGGTACAAGCTTATAAAAAGTAAGTCAGAGTAGAAAAGCTTTAATTACACAGCTAATAACGTTTTGAACAAGGTTTTTATAAACCAAGAGAGGTCAGGTTAGATTAGAGTGAAGAACAAAAGTCAATCTTAACAGGCAACTACTTGACACTATCATTAAAAAATCAAAACTTGAAATGAAAGAGGAAGGCACATAAAAAAGATCTTGAAATAGATACTAGTGTTTTTCACCCACGAAGAAATCTGGGAGCTCATGAAAGACAGGAATCACAATGTCTGTGAAAATTGAAAAAAGTACTCTAGAGTTTATGCAGGGAATGCCTTTCAAAGTAAAGTTGGGTCAAGAGAAGTAATAACTTGTAGGAAATGAGAAGTACTCAAAAGTTATATTAAGAAAAATCTTCTATAATAGAACATAAAAGAGACTTCCTTAGCCAACAGATAGAAGAAATAATATTTAGAGAAAAAGAACCATTTCCCACCATTTTATTACATAAAAGGATGTCATATCGTTTAACTGTAGCCTAGCCAAATGAAAATTACCACTCCAAAAGAGCTTGCACAGAACGTACTCAGGACTGATAATCTTGTCGTGGATGTAAGGGTGGGATGGGTATAATTATGCTTTATATAGCACAATATAAAATGAAAAAATCAATTGCCTATGTATTGTCACTCTGCTATTTTGTGCCAGTCACTAAAAATGGAAAATCAAGTTGAGTTTATTACTAACAGACAAAAAATTATTGATAAGACTAAAACAGAATTCCAATGTCCACTTAGGATGTAAAAAGGCAGAAAAGTACTACTGGTACCCTAACAAGAAGGAAAAAAGAAAGGTAAATCTACAAATCAACCTTTCTAAAACCCATGGAAACCAAAGGTTCAGAAAACAAGCCGTATCCTCAAATCTAAGGAAAGACAGGAAACTTCAAGGAGAAGGACTCAGCACTAGCTTACCTAGGGGCAGAGCTCAGTTTCATGCAAGCAGGCAAGAAACTTTCAGCTAAAATCTTTAGTAAACTACTAAAGCCCAAGTGTGAACCAGTGTAAGACCATACACCCCTAGCCACAACAGACACTAGGGGAGCTTACAGCCACTTTCATGTTCACCTCCCTAGACCTCACAGGATGCTCACAAGAAAGACTAGGGATGGAGTGGGAGGGGAAGACTTCCCCATGGTGCTGCCTGAACATAAGGAGTGAACACTGCTGCAAAAAAAGTCATTAAGCCTAGTCTGGAACTTTCTCCCTTAAGAGCAAAACCTTCAGCGACTAGGAAGGGCAGCAAAAACTCTTTCCTCTAGGACACATGTGAAGACCCACTGGCTGAGGGGGAGCAGGAAACTGACTTTGACCCAGACTCACTGAAGGGACAGGATTCCTGAGAAAGGACTCCGAAGACCTGGTGATGCGGAGGCTACTTGAGACTGAGGATGAGGCAGGACAACAGAACAACATCCCACCCTCTCAACCACAGGCCATGCAGAGTAAGAAGTATGAGGAGTCTACCCCTGGGTGAGTCTATCTCTCTCTCAGAAATTTTGAGACAGACCCTATCCGAGGCGTAAGCTCACAGGGAAGTTAAGATGAGGCTGCAGGTAACCATAGCAACAACAAAATTCCAAGAGAGCTAATAAGTAAGTTAAAAAGTTGCAAGATACACATTTAATATACAAAAATCACTTTATTTCTATGCATTTGCAATGAACAATTGTAAACTGAAATTTTCAAAAGCATTTTCAATAGCAACAAAAGCTTGAAATAAGTATAAATCAAAGTCTGCACAAGAGCACATCTGTGCTATAATCTACAAAATACTAATGAAGGAAATCAGAGAAGTCCTAAATAGAGAACTATGTTGTAGTCATAGTTTGGAAAATTTAATATTAAGATGTCAATTATTTCTGAATTTTTCTATAGATTCAATGCAAAACCATTCAAAACCCAAGTGGGATTTTCTTTTTCTGTAGAAATTGAAAAACTTATTTTTAAATGTATTGGGAAAGGAAAGAACTAATCTACAATAGAAGCAGCAAACCACATTGCCATGTATGTACCTATGCAACAATCCTGCATGTTCTGCACATGTACCCAGAATCTAAAGTGCAATTTTATATATATATATATATATATATTTAAAAATATATTTATATGTTTTTTAATATATATATATATATTAAAAAAAGAGAAGAGCAATATTGGAGAGTACAAACTACATGATTTCCAGACTTTCTATGAAAAGATACGGATCTACAAAGTGTTATGCTTGTAAAAATACAGACCTATTCATCGAACTGAACAAAATAGTCTAGAAGAAAACATAGGAGAAAATCATTGTGACCTTCTGTTCAAGGCAACAATTTAAGATACCTAAAAGCATGAACCACATTTTCAAAAACTGGCAAATTGGACTCTCTCAAAATTAACAACTTTTGCTCTTCAATTAAAAAAAATTGAAAAATAAGCCACATGTTAGGAAAAAATATTTGCAATATTTATGTATGATGGATTTTACCCGGACTAAAGAACTCTCAACACTCAATAATAAAAAAGCAAACAATCCAATAATAATAAATGAAAAAAAATTGAACAGGTACTTCACCAACAAGACATAGTTAACAAATATGCATATGAAAATATGCTTAACAATGCAAATGCAAATTAAAATCACAATGAGATGCCTCTATATATATTATAATGGCTAAAATAAAAAATACTATACCATCTTCTGGGGAGGATGGGAAGGTACTGAAACAATCACACCTTTCTGGAGACACTTTAAAATACTATATTTACCTTTGAAAATAGTTTACCAATGTCTTTTAAATTTAGGCATACATTTATTATACGACCCAGGGAACATCCCATAGGTACTTATTGAGGTAAAATAAAAACTTACAATCATTTTTAACCTGGACATGGATGTTGTAGTAGTTTTATTCTTACGTACCATAAAATGAAAACAACTCACATGCCCTGCAATTTGTGAATAAACAAATGGTAGTTTATCCGTAAAATGAACTCAACTTGGCAATCAAGAAGTGAACAAATTTTTGATGTTCACAATTTGGTTGAATCTCGAATGCAGTATGCTACCTGAAAGAAGCTAGACTCAAAGACTGTGTACTCTACAATTCTATTTAGATGACACCAAAAAAAATCAAACCTTATAAGGACTGAAAACAGATAAATAGTTATTAGGGGCTAGAATGAGAAGCATTTTTCTAAGAGGGGCACCAGGGGATTTTTTTATATGATGAAACTACTATATATTGACAGTACTAGTGGTTTTATAATTGTATGTTTGTCAAACGCTCATGGAATGTACACTAAAAAGGGTGAATTCTACTTTAGGCCATTCTTACCACAATTTTAGAAAATAATTTATGGAATTGACTGTAACCACTCTAATGTGCTCTTTCAGATTTTCTCCAAAGTTCTTCATCTTTATTAATCAGGAACTCAGAGAAAAGTTATCTAACAAGAAAATGATCATCATGAATATGACCAATATTAAGTATTAGAAAAAAAAGTTTAACATATTTTATAGATAAAATATTGAGTCTATAAAGTAGTATATACCAACATAATATTGGCTTATTGATATACTAGACAAGTACATTAGCATGAACAGCTATACCTGTCTGTTATATCTGGTATGAGCTCTAGAATGAAGATGTCTAATATCAAGCCTGATGCTTTCATAAAAACTTTTAGAGTAGGTACACACAGCTAAGTTCTTTACTGGTGAAATAAATTTATCCTGAGAAAACGCCTTCTTTTTCCAGTGATCATCTGTTGGTCAAGGTGAATTTAGAATTTCTCTTTGGAATTTTCTTCTGACCCTGCAGCACATTCTTTTGATGATCCTTGGTATGAACTCATCATTAATGTTGAAAATGGGATTTAATTTTTAGAAATAATCCAGTTATTTGAAGTAGGGTGACTCATGAGTATTTTGTCTTTTTCATTGTGTAGCAAAACAAAACAAAGCAAAATAAGAGTAAAGTGAAGTAAAGCAAAATAAAATAAGTAGATGACTCTTTTTAGTCATAAATTGAAGGCTGCACCAAAAGAAGAGTTTCCCAAATATGAGCAAGGACAGTGTAGTTGAATAAGCATATATCATGCTAAATTAACTATTCTGAAAGTCAATTATTCTATTCTGAATATACATGTTTGGCCATTCTTGTTACTGTACATCTAAACATCATCTATTATAATTTCTGGTTCAGAGAAGGATTTTGCAAGTTTTGCTTTTAACAAAAGAAGCCACCTCTGACTATTCAGATCCCTTACTGACTAATTCAGTACCCCAGATCACTTACACTGTATTTGTCCATAGCCACTGTTTCCCATTTTGCATTGTATACAGTCTCTGGCCAATTACCCACACTAATGGAGGAGAGCAGTGGTGCAGATAATCTCAAGCAGCAGATGATGCAAACACATTTCATTTTTTGTTTTGTTTTGGAATGCAGTGTATGACTATTTTTACAGAAGGCATACACATTCCTATTTATAGCTAGCTTAGGCTATGGTCAAAAGTGGTGTGCCTGTTCTTATATTTACTGCTAGAGCAGTAGAAAAAAAATCATCCAGAAGCAAGCATGATATTCAGGAGCATCTGGCTAATAGCTGGTCAGTATGGAAACCGCATCAAGAATAGTTAAATATGATAATTGCTTATTGTGGTCTATTAAATTTGGTTTCTATTTGCGTGCCTTCAATACACTGCCTACTTTCCATTTTCTTGTATTTATATCATTTGCTGCAACCAAACTGGGATATGCTTTCATTCATTCATTTTCTTCCATTCATTCATTTAATAAAAATATATTGAGCACTATCTGTCAATTACTATAGACACCAAAGAGAAAAATAAACAAAACCCAAATTCTAATCTTGCCCTGACACTTTTCTAAAATAATTTCCTCTGCCTAATATTCCCCCACCTTCTGCTCTGGACACTCTGGGGGTATCTCTTTCTCCTTTTCAAACCCTGCTAATTTTCATTTGGAATGCAGATGCATCAGGAGATGTGGCTCCTCTAAGACATGTGGCTGTTAAACATGTGACCCAGGCCAGGTCAGACAGTGAACCGCAGGACTTGTGCCAGGAATCCCCAAACACTTGTGCTCTGGATTCTGAAGAATATTGGTGTGAGCTTAGAAACTGCTGTGATGACAGTATCACCATAAAAGGAGAGTGCTGACCTGTAGCCAGACTTGATCCACTATTAGCAGAGCTGAAAGGAAAAGTCCAGAAGGATAGTTTGCGGTCACTTACAAATAAAAATATCACGACAGATAAATTCACATTTCTTGGTACAATAAATAGTATTGGTATTAATACCGCAAGGGCCATCTTAAAAAGCTTTCCTGATCCTTGAAATAAATAATATACTGGGTATTCCATGTGAAAGGCACCCCTGGGCTCACAGACTAAAATCAGAATGTGGGCCCCCCCCAATAGTAGTACAATGTTGTAAGTTTGAATAGAAACAAGAGTAGATTTTATTTTTCTCCACTGACCTTTTCTGACATTTCGCATGTATCTCTCGTAGGCATTGCTTTAAGATTATTTCTATATTTATATTCTTCCCCTTCTACTTACTCTGTAGTCCTTTAATTGAATCATCCCCACCGAATTTCATTTGTTTTCTTTTCCAGCTTGTCTTGGTAATTTTAAATTTTAATGTCAATGTCTCTGTCACTAGACTCTCCACCCAATATAATGTCATTAGAGAACCAAAATAGCTCATTGTCTGTGGCATAATCCAAGATCAATACTTAAATAGAGGTTATAGTAAAACTCACAGTAAATTACATATCAGGGTTGTCATTTAAATATTTCGTTTTCACTCTATGACTTCTGCAAGTAAATCTAAATGGAGAATGATTAAGGCTATTCATATTTCTGAAACCAGGAAACCTGGGCCACATCTATCACTTACTAATGATGTGATTTTTAGCAAGGCAGTTAACCTCTCTGAGCCTCATGTCACCCACTGAAAAAATGGAATACCTGAACTATTCAGATTATTTTGTAAACCGTAAAATATGTAAGAATATTAATTCTTTTATCTTTTTATCCAACAATATTCATTGAAAAATCTAAGTGCCCGGTCAATATGCAAGCCATTAGGGATACACAAATAAATGTTGTCAATAAATCCATTAAGGGGGAAACAACATGTAAAGAAAAATGAAGACAGACAGCATGGAAAATTTCTTCAGTTACTATGAAACAGACTGTTAGCTATAGATTCATTTAGTAAAATTATGTTTCTTTTTATGAGGTACACAGGTAGACCATATTTCCAAGCCTCACTCGTAGATAGGTGTGACATAAAACTGAATAATAGAAAATGGGAGGATACGTGGAAGTAATATGTATACTGTTTCCTGGTCAAATAAGTTACAAAGTGGATACGCCCCCTCTGACCTTCTTTCTCCTGTGAGCTGCTAAATGCAAATAATAATTAAGCCATAGGGGATGGAAGAACAGCCATAATTTAGAGGGAACATGAATACCCAACCGACTGATGAAAGACAGGCAGTCTTTCTGTTCTGGCACAGGTGGTTCAAATAGTTACGTGATTAAGAAAAAGATATTGTGCTTAAACCATTAGATATTTGTGTCAACTTAATACTTAAGCACAACCTATCTTAACCAATAATCAATACCCAGAATACCATGATCTTTTGTGTTGTTGCTGTTGTTATTGTTGTTTGCTACTTAACTGGAAGTTCCTTCTTAGTCTCACTTCTGGTTCCTTTAAATCCTTAATCTGTAAATTCAGAATGTTCCTGAATTGTCTTTGAGCATCTTTTGTATTTATATCTGCTTCCTCAGTGATTATAGGATTTGGCTTTTACTCTGAGTGAAAAAGCAAGTCACTTAATCACATAGATTTGAATATCATTTTCATGATCATAATTCTTAAACGTGTATCTCTGACAAAAACTTTTTCCTGTGTAATGCATGCAGTTTCATAGATGTCAAGTATGTTTGACATCCCTGCTTGGATAACTTTAAGTCATCTCAAATTTAACCTGCCCCAGTATGTGCACCTGACGCCACTTCCCAAACCTCCTCCTCTCTGTTTTTCCATCTCTATTGCTTCTGCCAAAATGTCACCCTACATCTCAACTCTCAGCTACACACTCAAAGCGTATGCAGGACTTAACACTACTTACCAACTCCATTACTGCCACCCTCGATAAACCACTATCATCTCACATTGGATTACTGCAGTAGCCTACTAAGAAATCACCTAACTTCATCCTTTACTCTCTTCCTATGTATTCCCAACATAACAGCCAAACCCATCCCCTGCTTTCCTTGGAAAAAGCTCCAGTGGCTTCCTTTCCACTCAAAGACAACAGTAAAGTTGCACATTCATTTATGATAAGCTACCTGTTAACTTAATTTCTCCCTTCACTAACTGCTCCAATCTACCTTGTCTTTTTCCAATTCTTCAAGCACTCCAGGTACCCTCAGACTGCAGGCAATCTTAAAATTTGCATTTATTTTTCCTCATGCCTGACCTACTTTATTTCCAGGATATCCTTATGGCATGCTTCCTTACCTTCTTCAGATCTTTACTTGAAAGTCACCTCATTAGCAAGATCTCCCCATGCCATCCTATCAAAAATCACAACCCCTCAAAATTCTTATTGCTCTTTCCTGTTTTTCCTTTTATCCTCTCACTAGCTAACATTCTATTTATTTACTTTATTGTCTACCTCCTCCTCAAAAATATAAGTTCTAGAGAAGCAGATTTCTATTCATGTTATTAACTGCTGCATCTTCAAAACATGGAATAATATCTGGTATATAGAGGAGCATATTATTTGTTGAATGAATAAATAACTAAATGTTTTTACTGGTTTTTCATATTGAACTCATCTAGAAGGTTGACTGGAGCCTAGCCAGGTGAAGAATAGGAGGTGGACAGCATTCCTAAAATAGATGAATTAAAAATGTAGCAGGGCATATATGTGTAACCTGACAATCTGACATTCACATTCCGATCATAAGGGACTTTTTGAGAAGTGATGAGCAACGAGGTTAAAGATGAAAGTAGGAGCTAAATTACAAGGATTTTGCCCTGTGCTAAGCACACGGCTTTTACTCTAGAGTAGAAGGGGAGCCACTGAAGAACTTTTAGGTAGTAGAGCAAAACAGCAAATTTGCCCTTTAGAGAAGTTACTCTGACAGCATCATGGAAGATAAAGTAGAGGGAAGCAAGGCCAAATTAGGGAAAACTACTACGAAATTACTGCAGTCATCCTGGATAAAAATGCTAAGAGTGTGAAATAGAAGGAGACACATGTGAGATATACTATGAAGATTAGGATATAGAAATGGGTTCAGAATAAGGGGTTGGAATGATATCTGCCTTGTAAATGTTCTCATATTTCCCCAGTTACCTACTTTTCTCTCTATTTGGGTTGGTCCTCCACCTGGGCTGAGGCATTCTAAATCCCTGACTGGCCACCAAGAGCCTAGATGATGCAACCTAGAAGCTCCTCCCAGTGTAAACACTAAGGAGTAGAAAATGTGAACCTGTGAAGGAGATCAGGCAGATAAAGTTATCCTTTATTCTGTTTTCTGTAAACCATTTCAAAGAATGGTTTTAACTTGCAGCATGGTCAGAGAAGTTCAGCATGCTTAGAAAGTACACCTTATGAGAGACCTTCATGTCTTTTTATAGTTTATTAGAAAGCTGGAACCAATAGAGTGAGGCATAATTTCGCATAGCATACATCTTTCCTTACTATCTGGGTCTTGCATTTCTCATGTCAAGTATGAGCATGTTAGTCCTTTTCTCAGGATATACTGACAATAAGCACCCAGGCTAAGACACATAAAGTCTAATGTTTTAGCTTGGAGATTGGCTAAATGGTGATTCCATTCAGGTATAGGGGGACATTAATAAATCCTATATTGATATTGTAAGGCATAAAGTACTAAAGCAACATACAAGTAAATATTGTGTAATCTGTTCTAGAGATCAAGGGAGAAAGTCTGAATGAGTGGTAGAGATTTGGAAATCATTAATATAAAGATTTTGGTGGAGCTTTGAGTTTAGGATAAGAAGAGAAAATGTCTATGAAATACAATCCTATGGAATATATTTATGGGTGGAGACTGAGAAAGAATTACCTGAAATACATAAAAATTAATAAAAGAATGGTTCAATGAAAGTTAAGGGGGAGAGAGTTGCAAATGGAATAAAGTGTACAAAGGTGTCAGCTATAATGAGGACTATAAAGTGTCAGATTGTGCAATTAGTCTCTTATTGTTATTGTTGGGAGTTATTTCAGTGGAATGGAAGTGTCAGGAAGCAAACTGTAGTAGGTTAAGCAGTGTCAGGGAGACTGCTAAGTAGAAAAGCTGATAAATACCTCTTAAAAAATACATTACTTGGAAGGGAAAGAGGTCACTGGCATTTTCACCTTGGAAAGAAATATCACTACCAGCAGGCCTTTCTGAATGACACAAAATGGCAGTGGCATTTAAAAATTATGCAAAGCTTATTAGAGATACCATTCTTGTAGAGTCACTGCTAATATTGAAACCAGTGATTTTGTTAGCTAGCAGACATTGCAAAGCACATATAAGCATTACATTGGAGTGATTGGATATGTTAATACTGTTGCAACAAAGTAATATGGAATTAACAATTCCCTTCTCCACCACAAGATAATACTCATCTTGGAAAAAAGCCTACACACACACACACACACACACATATACATATATATATTTTCCCCCACAGAAATTCTTTCACTATCACAGAGCAAAAACAGGCTATTCTGGCTAAGCTTCAACAATTTTTTACAGATAATAGAGAAGGAAACTCCTTAAATTCCAAAACCATACACGTGTATACAATAACAGATTTAAGACCAATTGTAGTCATACAATAAATGTACAGTTTATAAAGACTCTACTTAAAGTCCAACCTATGAATAATTCAAAAATATTAAAAAGTTTCTATTCTTATTAAAAACACTCTAAGTCAAGAAGGTAACAATTCTGAGTCTTGACTATTATTAAGTATAACAATGTAAGATTTTAAAAATTAGCTGATGACCTGAGTAAATAAATGAGAAAATATCAGAGATGGAAATACCCAAGACGAAGACTTTTAGCCCCATGTGCTTGTGGTTTCACCAATACATTAACTAGGAAGAAATATTGGAATTCATAGCTTAACTATGCTATAATTTGGTAGCTACATTAGCAGGAATATATGATCTGTAGGTCTTCAGACATTTCCCTTTAATATCTAAAATAAGAAAAGTGTAATTCCCCATAAGAATTGACCACAGGAAATTCAACTTTATTGGATTTTCCTCTCCACATATTTCTGGGAATCCTCATGGAAATCTAAACATTCCATAAATATAAGTGGGCTGTCATTTGTCTGCTTAGTCTCCTGCCTCACTGCAGACATCTAGCCAGAGTTTCTCTGTTGATCACACACCAACCCTCTCAGACTGCCCTCACTCCCTCTGCTCCACTTAACCTAAATTTAGACACAGTCTTCTCCCTAACTTTCAACCAGTCCAAATATGACTAGATTGCAATGTTTAAACTTTGCTGAGACTTCAAAGTAAAATAAGGAAATTGAAACTCCTAAAAGAAAATACATATAACTAGAAATAAGTTATGACCAGAATCTATAAGGCAAGACACTTCTTGAATATCTTAATTGTAAACCCCTGGTTGGTTAATTCTGTAGGGATCACTTATATCTAAACCTTGGAATATAACTCAACATACTTCCCACCCTGGAGTTCAGATTCTCAACAGCTCTGAGGCCCTCATAGAGAAAAGGCATTTATTTTCTAAAATTAGATTTTTTACAAATGCAATACAAATACATTTTTGCAATTTCATTATATTGAAACTGCCAATTTATCTGATTCAATATGCATAACAAAAAGGTCCATTAGGCTGTTTTTTTCTAAAATAAAGGAAATCTGCACTCAAAGGTGAACTCAACCACATCTCCAGCCTCATTATTATTTTTTTTTTAGATGCGGGGAATGAAGTTCAGCCTCAGCTAGAATAGACCTTATGGCATGTATAAAAATTTTTTTCTAACTTCTGTCAAAGAACAACATATTGTACATTAGGATCAGGCAATGAAGGATAATGATTCCTGAAACATGGAAAACAAATGAGGTGGTCCCTATGACTGCAGCAGTTTACTACCTGGAAAAAGCTTCCAGGTTGCAGTGCAAGGAGGAAAACATAGGTAGAGGTCAATGGTCCCTGAATTAGAAAACATACTAGGAGATCAGGGCATCCATAGAGGCAGCTGGAGTCACAAGGCACAGTAAATGTAAATCCTTAGATTTGGCATATAAGGTTGTACATGATTTGATCCCATCATCTAACTCCAGTTTTATCCCTTCAGGAATCTCTTCTGAAAGTCATTTTTCAGGCAATTTAAACCACTTGCAGTTCTCTAAACATGTCTTTCTTTGCCTTCACTGTGAAAATGTTTCACACTGCCTCCCTCTGGAATATCTTGATGTTACCCTGGTGAATACTCATGACCAAATCATGACTCAAGCATTACTATCTCAATGAAGCCTTTCCTAAGATCTTGCCTCCACCCTTCAAAGCTGTAAGATAATAATTCTGTAAGATAACAAAAAAATAATAAAACTGTAATATGATAACAATAAGTGCTAAGTCACTAGGTTTGTATGTATTTGTTACAGCAAATTTAAGAAGTGAATAAAATAGCCTGTGACCACTTCTCTCATGGTAGCTATTAATATAATACATTAATACATTAATGCGTTTCTTTATGTCTCTTACTGCTAGTAGAATGTAAACTTTGTGAATAACCATAATCAGGGCATATTATATTAATCTCTAAGTTCTTTACCTTTCCTTTTTTTTTTTTTTTTTTGAGATGGATTCTCGCTTTGTTGCCCAGGCTGGGGAACAATGGCACACTGTCACCTCACCGCAACCTCCGCCTCCTGGGTTCAAGCAATTCTCCTGACTCAGCCTCCCAAGCAGCTGGGATTACAGGTGTACAGCACCATACCTGGCTAATTTTTGTATTTTGGGGTTTGCACCGGCTGGTCTCAAACTCCTGACCTCGTGATCTGCCCACCTCAGCCTCCCAAAGTGCTAGGATTACAGGTGTGAGCCACCTCACCCAGTCAATCTCTAATTTCTTCTCACTTAGCATAATACCTGATATCACTTAGCATAATACCTGGTATATAGTAGGCACCTGGTAAAATATTTGTTGCCTGAATGGATGAATGAAGAAATAAATAGCTTGTCAGTATCTCTAATATGAAACTCATTTCCTTCAGTCCCTAAAATCCTACCCTAGTTTCGGTGACTGAATGCCTAGAATCAATGAATTCTCCTTTTGTTAAACTTGAAAATGAAGTTTAACTTTCTCTTATTTACCAACAGTGTGTCTTTGGACTATCACTCCAAGACTCTGTGTGAACTCTAGCCGCCTCCTTGGATTCCCTGAGCTCTCAGTATGTTTTCTAACTCAGGGAGACTGTTGACCTCTACCTACGTTCTCCTCCTTTTACTGCAACCTGGAAGCTTTTTCCAGCTAGTAAACTGCTACAGTCATAGAGACCACCTCATTTGTTTTCCATCTTTCAGGAATCACCACTCTTCATTGCCTGATGTACAATATATTGATTTCTGCTATTTTATAGAAGCTAGAAAGTAAAGCCAGGTATGGTGGCTCATGCCTGTAATCCTAGCCTTTGGGGAGGCTGAGGTGGTTGGATCACCTGAAGTCAGGAGTTCAAGACCAGCCTGTCCCACGTGGTGAAACCCCATCTCTACTACTGAAAAAAAAAAAAAAATAGCCAGGTGTGGTGGTGTGCGCCTGTAGTCCAAGCTATTCGGGAGGCTGAGGCAGTAGAATCACTTGAATCCAGGAGGTGGAGGTTGCAGTGAGCTGAGATTGTGCCACGGGGTGACAAGAGCAAAACTCCATCTCAAAAAAAAAAAAAAAGTTAGAAAATAAATAAATTTTATACATGTCATAAGGTCTGTTCTAGCTGAGACTGAACCTCATTTCCTTTATCTAAAAATTGAAGTTTAACCTTCTCTTATCACCAATGTGTGTTTGGACTATCACTCTAAGACAGGTCCAAATGAAAAGAAATTGAAGAACAAGAGAAAGAAGTATGTTAAGCATTAAAAAAAAAAAATGAAGAAAACCTAAACAACACTGGTTTTGTTTCAGGAACCAGAAGATGGGAGAGGAGCTATAAATCTATGAGGATTGCAGCCTAAGTAAACAGCTGCCAATGCCAGAGAAAGGGAGCCCAGGTATAATTTGGGAGCTGGACTGGACTGCCACACATCCCCATTATTAAACTTGAGCCGTCAGTCCCTGTTTGCATGCCCCAGGCCCACCCCAGTTGGTGGAAGCTACCATGGGTCACTTGTTAGTCATTAATCCAGCATGCAGGGCCTTAACAAGGGGTGATGTTTTCCTGTCAACCCAATTTGGATATGAGTGCATTTTTCTGTGGAAAGAGTATAATGTTTGCAATCAGGTTTAAGATATAACAAAAGTATTCTATCCATAATGTCTGTTGTGGATAGAATATATCTTTACACATTGGTCTATGAATTTTACCATCATTTAAAATGTTTTTATGGGAAGTGACTTTGGGCTCCCAACAGACTTTTTAAATATCATACTGTATATAGCTCAAATAGAGTCTTGATTTCTAAGTAAATAAACACTTCTATCATGCCAAGTAAACAACTTTGGAAAAAGCATATGTTTTTAATTCATCAGAGCTTCCAAATTTATGCAGAACAAAACTGAAATCTGACTTTTATTTACAGCTTAAAAGTTTTCTCGTGGTTTTGAATCTAGAAAATGTCGGTATCTCAGGTTCTCTTTTCCTGGCAGTGACACCAAAGAGCCGCCTTACTCCAAAGTGCACTCTGAAAAAGGGACAAAGTCTCATCTGCCGAGAGCAAGAAGAAAACAGCTTCAATGATTTTTTTCCCCTAGCATCTCTCGTTTAGCATCAGCCTTTTTTCTCCCCTATTATGCCAGACAAATTAAATGATCCGGGCTACTGCTTGTTATTGAACATCCAAAGGGATTAAATTTCAAATATTCAGCAATAGATTGATGCTGCTGGAAGAAAAACTGGAAGCCAATAAACTGCTAGATTGAGTTTATGGCTCCATATGTAATGTCATCTGAAAGAGTATGCGACAGTTTGCAAAACAGGCAGGCTCTAGGCAGCATAAGCATTTGGCTCAGGCATTTACACAAGAATGACAAAACTCCGTTGTTCTTATATCTGCAGTGCCTCTAACCTTGTGATGCTTTTGTCACGATTTGGGCTCGCAAACTCAGAGAAAAGTGACCCAGTTGAGAAGTAAACATTCAGCAGCTCTTGGCTCAAGAAAACAAAAAAATAAAAAAAAAATTACATGACATTTGGAGTAAACATTATGGATTTGCTTAAACAAAATAAATCAGTCTGATATTTCAAGACATTCAGTAGTTATAATGCAATGGGAAAAAGGAAAACAGAGGAGCCAGCAATCTCTGCTTTTCATCAGATTTTATGTATAGGTAGCTGGCATAGTCAAGCCATTTCCTTAAGAAGTTGTTCATTATCAACAAAAGAAAAGGAGACGGTACTATTTGAAATACTTTTCCAAAGCAATTACCTATTTCATTGTAGTGTCAGAAACTAATTTTGTTTTATCCATCCTATAATTGTAATTATTTCCTAACTCTTGAGAGATATTTACAGTGAAAAATGGGGCTTATGTTTTTCATTCTGTTCCTTTTAAAATTTTCCGCTTATGCCACTTACACTATAGATGATAGATTTCCCCTAGTTCCAAATCTACTTTGCAATAATTAAAGCAAATAAAAATATCATTCAGCCTGATTTCCACATGGAACTTTTGTTAAACAGTGTTTTATGATCATAAAGAAATCACTGTACCATTTATATGAACAGATTTCTGGTTATTGATCATGATTAATCATTTCCAAACATTTTGGTATAAAAACAATTTTGGTAGGGCAAAACCACTTTACTTTCCCTGGGAAACGACCTGATAAATGATACTATACTACTCCTATTAGCCTATCTCTTGCTGTTTTGCGCTGTAGAACAGAGCGCTTTGGGCAAGGTGATGCGGAAGGGAGAGCAAAATCAGAGTTGGGAACAAATGTCTTCTTATTGAGGCTTTGCCTGATTTCTCTTCTTCTATTACATTGGTACATAGCTATGATTGAGTAGGATTCCAGTGAAAATGTTCTATGACAAGATCCAGGTGGTAGCAACATCATTAATTCTACCCAATGTCCTAGCACTATATAGTCATTCTTGGCAAAAGGTAATTTCAACTGTCTTCTCTTTTCAGCCCTGTTAATCATGCTATCTGATCTCCTCTCAGTATATGAATTAATTTCTTTAAATTACAAATAGCACATCCTTCTTTGGTTTATGTTAAATAAAGAAAACTTTAAGCTGCCATCTTTTCTTTTGAAGCAGTCTCTCTTCTCATTCCGCCTTTTTCTTTCTCCCTCTCCCCTTTTCTTTCCTCCCTTCCTTCCTACTTTTCACAAACATATCCTGAAACTAATTTTACTCTTCTACGTCTAAAGTTTAAGTTCTTACATTTTTGAACTAGGTCAAATTAAAAATAGATTATAAATAATTTGAGATTTGAAGACCTAGTAATATATATATATGTCAAAAAAATAAATGTATAAAAAAGGAAGCTGGCATACTTCTTAAGGAGCTTTAGTTACAAAATGTTTTAGACATTTGTCCGATATGATTGTTTAGAAGCTATAACACTAAAACAAATATTGAATTAATTCTTACTGAAAGCAAGCTACTTACAGAATACAGAACGTGTAACAGGAGGCTGGTTTCTATTTGAAATCCATTTAATATTTCTGTTACTAGCAAGGCTTTGTCTTTTTCCTAATGTGCTGTCATCATTATTTTAATATTAGTGCTTATAACATTTCAATCTGTAGGCACATTTTAGCTTAATTATTTTTATTATAAAGCTATATACTTGGAGAAAAGCAGCCTCACTTATTGTTCTGCTCTCTGCAAACACTGCAGAGTACCTGAAGCAGCGAGTACTAAATATTTTCTCAGCCCACTCGGGGGACCAGTGTGAGATCTTTTGATATATTCGTATTTTTTCTGACCCCTACATTTCACAGCTTATTTTATACTTATGATCAGAGTAAAGTTTCAAAATATGCTTTGCTTTTTCTTCAAAATGTTAACTAACAAATAAAATGTAATACTTAGGTCTTGAGGAAATGCTGACTTAGTTACACCCTAGTGGTATTACCTCAAATTTCTACAAAGCAATGACAAATGACAGAAGAATTCAATTCTAGTGCTGGGTCTGCTCCATACCAGCTAGATAACATTAAGAAAGTCACTTGCCATTGTAGCTCCTGAGCCTCCTGAAATATTAAATAAGAGGATTTTAAAGCTGGTTTCAAAATCCACTTTCAGCTCTCATAGATCATGAGCCTTTTCTTTGTTTCTTTGCTTGATTTGATTTTATTTTAAAATCAACTTTATTAAGCTATACTTTATGGATTAAAATACACCAATTTTAAGTATGAACTTTGACAGTTATATACACACAAATAACTAGTGATCCAAACAAAGTATAAGGCATTTCCAACTTCTCAAAGTGCCCTCATGGCTGTTTTCAGTCAATCCTCCCCGTTTCCCCTGACTGCAGGCAATCCCTCATCTGCCTTTTGCCCATTCTTGTATAGCATGTACGTGGAGCCAGACAGTTTGCCCTCTTTTTCGTCTGGCTTCTTATACTCACCTAGATGCTTCTGCAGTGTATACATATTTTTGCATGTATCAGCAGTTTATTTTTATTGATGGACTGTATTTCCTTTTATGGATTTACCATATTTTGTTTACCCAATCATCTCCTAATGGGCATTTATGTTATTTCTAGTTCTCAGACATTTCGAAAAAGCTTTCTATGAACATTCGTGTGCATATATGTGTACTGTCTTGTGGACATAAGTTTTTTTTTTTTTTTTTTCTCTTAAATACCTATAAGTGGATTTTCTGGGTCATATGATAAATATATACTTAACATTTAAACAAATTGCCAGTGTTCCATAAGGTACGTACCATTTGGACTCCTAACTGTAATATATAAGAGCTCCAGATACTGTAGGTCTTCACCAGTACTTGATATTGACAGTCGTTTTTTATTTCAGGCAATCCAATGGATGGCTAGTAACTAACTGTGGTTTTAGTTTACATTTCCATTATCACTGGTGATAAAAAAAAATCTTTTCTTTTGCTTATGGACAATATAAATGTATCTTTTGTGAAGCGTGTGTTCAAATCTGTTGCTCATTTAAAAAATATATATGGATCTCTGTTTACAATTGAGCTATAAGAGTTTTTTGCATATATTCTAGATATGTTTTTGGCTAATATGTATTCTCCAAATGATAATGTATTTTGAATACTTTTTCCAAGTCTGTGATTTGCCTTTTTTCTTTATTTTTTTTTCAATTTATTTTATTGCATTTTAGGTTTTGGGGTACATGTGAAGAACATGCAAGACTGTAGCATAGGTACACAGTAGCAGTGTGATTTGCTGCCTTCCTCCCCATCACCTATATCTGGCATTTCTTCCCATGCTGTCCCTCCCCTATTTCCCCCCAACAGACCCAAGTGTAGTGCCGGGCGCGGTGGCTCACGCCTGTAATCCTAGCACTTTGGGAGGCCTAGGTGGGTGGATCACCTGAGGTCAGGAGTTCAAGACCAGCTTGGCTATCATGGTGAAACCCCATCTTAAAAAAAAAAAAAGAAAAAAGAAAAAAGAAAAGAAAAAATTGAATGCCTTTTTCTTTTCTTACCTATGGCTTTTCAAGAGCAGAAGTTTTAATTTGGTCATCTTTTTCTTTAATAGCTTATGCTTTTTGTGTCCTGTCTACGACATTTTTGCCTTCTCTAAGATTGTGAGGATTTTCTTCTAGGTTTTACTAGAAATTTTATAGTTTCAGATTTTGTGTTTAGATAGACTATTTTGTGTTTGGTTTTGATATAATGCGTGGCAGAGATCAGACGTCATTTTCCATCCTTTTATTCATCTGTTCCAGCATCATTTGTCAAAAACATATATATTTGTTTCCCCATTGACGTATCTTACTACTGTTTTTGAAAAATCTCTTAACTGTATATTTATGGGTCTATTTCTTGACTCTCTAATCCATTCCATTACATGTCAAATCTTAGATTAGCATCATACTGCCTTTATTATCATAGATCTATGAAAATAAAGATTTAATCAGTGATATAAGTCCTCCACCTTGGTTTTTCAAAAGCTATTTTGGCCATTAAGGATTTTTAAATTTTATTTAAATTTTGTAATAGGTTTGCCAATTTCTAAACATAAATACAATCATTTATATTTTAGGATTCAGTTGACTCTATAATTTCAGAAAACTGTTAGTAAGATTGAGGCTGAATCAAAAAACATGGCATATCCCTCCTTTTTAGGTCTTAAATTTATTTCACCATTATTTTGTACTTTCCTGAGTACAGGTTTTGCATGTATCTCGTTAAACATATCCCAAAGTGTATGATGTTTTTGATATTATTATAAATGTATTTTCTCCCATTTGTCCTTTGATAATTGCAATGCTGCTATACACTTCTGTAACTAGAGATTTATTATTCTGGACATTTCATATAAATGTAATCACACAATATGTGGTCTTTTGTGACTGGCTTCTTAGGCTAATGCTTTCAAATTTCATCCTTACAGTAGCATGTAACAGTACTTGGTTGCTTCATATTGCTGAATTATATATTCTTGTAGGGATAGGGCATATTTTATTTTTCCATTGATCAGCTGTGTATTTGGATTGTTTCCACCTTTGTGCTATTATAAATAATGTTAGTCTAAGCATTCATGTATAAGCATTTGTGTGGGCAAATATTTTTATTTCTCTTGGATATATGTCTGGGAGTAGAATTGCTGGGTCATATGGTAACTCTATGCCTAACCTTTTGTTGAACTGACAGACTGTTTCCGAAGGTAACTTTACAATTTAACATTCTCACCAGTAGTTTCTGAAGGTTTTAATTTCTCAACATTCTCACCAAAACATGTTATCAACTTTTTTTTTTATTTTAGTCATCCTAATTGGTATGAAGCTGATGTGAAGTGCCATCTCACTGTGGATTTGATTTGTGTTTCTCTCATGGCTAGTTATATTGAGAATATATTCATGTGCCTACTGCCATTTGTGTATCTTCTTCAGAAAAAGTCTATTCAGATATTTTGTCCATTTATAATTATTTCTTTTTCTTATTGAGTTATATGAGTTCATTGTATATTTTGGATACTAGACTCGTATCAGATGGGTGACTTGAAAAACATTTTTCCCAATTTGAGGGCTGTCATTTCATTTTCTTAATGGTGACCTTTGAAGCATCAGAATTTTCCATTTAGATTATGTTCAATTTACCAATTATTTTCTTTGGTGGCATGGGCTTTTAGTGTCATATCTAAGAAACCATTACCTAATACAAGGTCATAAATATTTTTGCCCATGTTTTTTCTAAAATCTCTAGAGTTTTAAATCTTAAATTTAGGTCTTTGATTCATTTTGAATTAATTTTTTGTATATAGTATGAGGTAGGAGTCCAATTTCATTCTTTTGCATGTGAATATACCATTGTTCCAGCATCATTTGTTGAAAATATTGTTCTTCTCTATTAAATTGCTTGGTACACTGTAAAGAATTTACTGACCACAAGTATGAGGCCTTATTTTGGGACTCTTAATTATATTCCATTGATTTATATAGTCATCCTTATGTTAGAAGTGCACTGTCGATTGCTGTAGCTTTAAAATAAGTAACTAACCTTTATGAATTTACTAAATCTACTTGTTTGTTCTAGTAGCTTTTATATATTTTAAAGAATATTTTATATATTTTAAAAAATATTTTATATTTATGATTATATCATCTTCAAATAAGCAGTGTTTTACTTCCTTCTTTCCAAACTAGATGACTTTTATTTATTTTTCTTGCTTGGCTAGAATCTGTGGTACGATGTGAAGCGAAAGTGATGAGATCAGTAAGATATTTGATAAATTCCATATGGTTTGGCAACCACTCCATATACTAAGCAAGGCCGTGAATAGATCAAAGTAAGCAAAAAATTTTCATGAAGATACAGATAGATGTCAAGAAATTAAGTTGACAGTCAACTTCTCTGCATGCTTAAGAAGCATAATTCTAAAAAATCAGTCTTTAATATGTTTTTCTTTTATTGCTGTAACATATGAGGAGGTATACTCCAAAATTTTGGAATGTAGTTTCCCATAGAATCATGAACAAATGATTTTGTTCCTATAACAACACAAAAGCTCTCTGTAACTCATGGTGATGGTACAGTGCAGCATTGAAGACTGGCCTCTGGATTTAAGCCACTTGACATTCAATTTAATCTATTCCTCTTGAAAATGGTACAATATTGAACAAGTTATTTAAATTCTTATTTTATCAGTTTCCTCATTTCTGCAGTTGGGATAGTCATATATTACCTGCCTTAGAGTATTATTTTGAATGTTTAACGAGACAGTGCACATAAAGTACTTAGCACATTGCTTGGTGTTCAATACATTATAATTACCATTTTACTTTGACTCAGGTACCCCTGAAACAAAGCATTAATTATTTAGTGTGTTCATAGAATTACTGTGTTCACTAATTTAGTGAAACCTAACCAGAAAATGTTTTCATTGCTCCAAACTTTTGTATGAGTAGTCCTAAAATGACAGCATGTTAATCATTTACTACTGAAATCCCTACAATAAAAACGAAGTATTAACAAGGAGCTCTTACTGCATTATGATACATAGAAAATTCTCCATTTGTCATACCCTATCATGTGTACATCCTTGAAATCGTGCTTTATCAATTTGGTGTAATTCATAAATATATTCCATGTATGTACTTTAAACCAAGGGAAAAATAATGTCTTCATTCTAAAAAGAGTTCCTTAAAGACCTGGGACCTCATGTGTGGCTTAGTTGTAAGAGCTTTATTCTCTCTCACTTTTTTGTTTTATTTATATTTCAGTTTCCAGCAGCTACAAAACTGTATTCAAAATACTCAGAGTGTTAAATATTCTACAAAGACCAGCTGTTTACCCAACTGCAGTTTTTGAAGTTAAGCTACTTGGATTGCAGGGGAGCAAAGGAAACAAAAGTAAGGGGGTGGGAGATATTGGATGAGTACACATGAAGGTGAAAGGATTTGTTTCTCTTTTAAGAAAACTGCTAAATAGTTCAAAATACTGTGATATACAAATCTAACAATGTGTTCATATGTTATTTGTCTAAGGGTAATGGACAAAATAATATTGTCAATAACTCTATTAGTTCAGCTATACTTTTCCAAATACACTACAATTATGAGTTAACAAACATCTTTCCTGTTTAAATAACATATTTTTTCATAAAAATGTCACAAGGAAATTTTTTTAATGAAGAAGCAATAAACATCAAATAAAAACAAATAAAATTAAAAATGTCATAGGGACTAAGCTGAAATTTTTATATAGGAAAATTCAAACACGAATGGACTTGGGATATGACTGAGTCATGTATCATATAACTGAGATAAATATTAAATTTCAGCCATCAGTTTTCTAATACAAATTTCATTTCAACCTTAATTATATCTACTCTCTTGGTACCGTGATTATAAAAATTCAAGGAGAAAAATATTTAAGAATAACGTGTCATTCATGAAAGAGTTTCAGTCCCTTTGGAATGTATCATGGTTCAATATGACTAGCAGGATGATTCCTATTCATCACTTTGCCTGGTGAAATACCCTAGGCTTCTCCCCTCTCATCTCCACATTATTAAGAAAACTGTGAAGCCATATGTTTTCTCTTTTTGCCTACTCTTACTAGAGTAACTATTAATAGTGATATGCTAAAACATAATTTCTATGTTTTTAAAATATAGCACATGTTAGGAAATACATTAATAAAGATAGTTTTTGTCCAAAGTTAAAGAAATGTAATTTTTGGTTCATTAAATTTGTGTGTGTGTATGTGTGTGTGTGTGTGTGTGTGTTTATCGAGAAGTAGAAAGAAAGAGGACAGAGCTCTGAGTTAGTACACAAACATTATTGTCACACAATTAAATGTTCCACTGTCATTACCAAACAATAAATTCAAATGTGTAAAGTAACAGAGAGTAGCTGTCTGTCACAAACTCAGTGAGGAAGGCTTTATTTAGAGAGAACACTGTGATCCAGCTGTGGCCATGCCATTCTTATTCACATTTCCTAAAACCAGCAGCTTCATTCCATCACCTGAAGGACCCAAGTTTATGCACAGTTGTGATCATGGACATTCTTGCAGCCCTTGGGGAGTAGAAATTATTGAAGTTCATGCACAGCCTGCATCACCTAGATGCCTGGCAACCTCTCATATTTCTCCTATCTATTCTGCCCAGCTTCCCTACTCCAAGGGTTCCTGCCCGTTTTTTTTTTTTTTTTTTTTGTACGCAGCCCCACATCATCAAGTCAAGAAGCCCTGCTAATGCTGCTAACCCAAGTAGTTGAGTCAGAAAGTCTCATTCATCCTGGATCCTCACATAGTGAATCACCTCATATAGTGAATCACCTAAAAGACAAGCGATCATCTTTCTTCATTCTTGCATGAAAGACTGGCTTTCAGTATTGTCTGAACTGGCTCCTCCACCAACTAATGATAAGGAAGGAAGAGTGAATAAAGCAGGTTACCTCCTGCCCCTGTCATGAGTATGAGAAAGAACAAAGGAACTACAAGAAATTCAGATACCGAGAACTTCCATACTGTCATATAGATCATCAGAATCTAACTTGTGCAAAATTGGTCACTGAAAATAGAACAAACAGAAGTTGCGCAGAGCAACTCTTTGTGGTCAGAAAGCATATTTTCTGAAGTTTTCTTTTTATCACAATGAAGTATGAATCTGTGTTCAAAGCTATCTGCCATTATTTTGTTTTTACTTTGGCATTTGTAAATCTAGTATTCCCTATAATGTAAATGGCCTGAATTCCTGTAGTAATTCTCAAAATAAATAAGAAACACATTGTTATAGATCATCAGTTACATACTTTTTATCAGAATAGGAATTGATTTGAAAAGACACTGCAAAAATTGCATAGAACACTATATTTATGAATGTATGTAATTTATATATGATGGGAAGGCATTAATTAATAATAAAATTACTACCTCTTCAATAAGTGTTACCTCTTGTTTCCCACTTAACTATAATACTTATCTTATGCTTGTATGCCAACATTTTTGTGTATCCCAAGATATTTTGTTTTACAAATAATTTCAAAGTCTAAACTTTCTCTACTGACTTAATTAATTATCTATAACCCTCATACGATTAACCAATATTTTCAGGTGTGGCAAGTGTTGCATAACTCTTCAATGGTTCAGAACAACTTCTTACCAAAAGCTCTCAAAACAATTTTCATTTATAAATTTCTTTCAAGAATATTGACTTACTACAGGTTCTCTTCCACTTGAAAAACCTCCTGGGAAGCCCGGTTTGCCTTTCCAATTTTTTGCATTTTTTTCTAGGCTTCTTGTTTCACCTCATGATCAAAAACATAATTTCTAAACATAGATAATGTTATTTCTTCACTGTAAGACTTCTTAAATAATAGATAATTAATTTCAGTCCTTTCTCAATGAAGCATAAAGACTTTCTAAAACAGCATTTATCTCTTGCTAAAGTTAACCACACAATTTGAACAGAAAAGCCTTTTGTTTTTCAACTCACAAGAAAATGTTTGATGCAAAGAAAGATTTGCTGGTTTTTGAAAGAATATGATTAATAATAGATTCTATCATAGGACTGCATCAAAGATTCAGGTGGAGAAGACAGGAATGAAATTGGTAGAAGAAATGATGCTTAGATGATGCAAATTAGGCTAAAGAATCATATAAAAGGATTAGCAATCAGCGAGTCAGTTTTTAATTAAAAATAAAAATTCATGAGATCCTGTGCAAGCATTAAAGTACAGAAAGCTAATATTTGTTCATAAAACCATCTCAATGAAAGTTGAAAGCAGAATATTAAACTATTAGACTACTTATGAGATAGAGCAAAGAAGTTCATTCAATTCCTTAATAAATGGAAATGGAAAAATATACTCTGAAAGGAAAAAATGTGCAGTAAACGCCTTATTAAAGATACATTGAGCACCGAAATACAAGATTAACAAATATACTTTGTGGGATGATTTTCATTAGAATAATAGACTTTTTGTTTATAGATTTTATCCTTGTATGGATATGATTTTTTTCTTCTTACATTTCCCTAATCATTAAGCCCAGCTGGACTTTCTCCATAACTTTAAAATATGTCTCCTTTTCATTCCACAGGCAGTATCCTAATGCAGACTCTATCATTTCCTATCTGAATTCTAATTGTGGTCTCCTAGCTGATCTTTCTACTTTTAATTTTTTCTCCATGTAATTCTTTTTATCTCCCACTTCCAGAGTAAAACCTCTTTGGTAATGCACTTGCCCTTTTCTAAAATCCTTTAGTGAATCTTTGAATCCTACTAAATAAGTTATGAAAATTTAGCTTAGTACTAAAGGCCTTTAGCAAACTGATCACAGCAAAGCTTGTCTCCACTTTTCTCTAATTCCCTGTACTATAGCAGAGTTGAGCCACCTGTCAGGACCTGCACACATCTCATGTTTTCAGACTTCTTGGTTTTGCCACTGTAATTTCCTTACCATGAAATGCTATATATATATATTTTTTTTCTTAAAACAGTCTCACTCTATTGCCCAGGCTGGAGTGCAGTGGTGCCATCTGGCCTCAATACGACTTGTACCCCTTGGGTTCAAGGGTTTCTCCTGCCTCAGCCTCTGGAGTAGCTTCGATTACGGGTGCCCATCACCACACCCAGCTAATTTTTGTATTTTTAGTAGAGATGAATTTTAGCCATGTTGGCTAGGCTGGTCTCAAATTCCTGGCCTCAAGTGATCCACCTGCCTTGGTCTCCCAAAGTGCTGGGATAACAGACGTGAGACACTGCTTCCAGCCTTTGCAATGCTATTTTTATCTCCTGTGTCTCAATCTGAATTCTACTCATATTTTACAGCCTCCTCAGCTGAAATGTCGTCTCCTCCATTTTTTCATATTTCTGCAATTGAAAAATATCTTTGCCTGTAAACTACAAGCTTCATTTTGGCATCAGTAAAAAATCATAAATTATACTTGACCAAGTGCCTGCATTTGCCCAGTCCTGGCACTTTACCTATTTGTTTCATCTACTGTTTCTAGATGTCCAAAGCACCAAGTCTAGGAATGTCACATACCAGTGACACACTGAAACATTGTTGAACGAACGAGTTATGTACAAAAAACTCAGTGATATCTTCGTGACAAGTCATGTTTGCATGTGTATAACCATAGTTGTTGAGCTTACAGACTAATTATCAACAAGTATTATTTATGGCCTCCACATGTTAATGAGAAATATACCAAACATGCATATCAAATGATTAGCATAGTGCCTAGTACACATTAAGTGTTCAAAAATGTCAGTTGTTATTAGTATAAATAGTACTTGCATTAGTAGCATTTGTAAAATAGGTTGTGTGTCAGAGCTTATGTTTTGCATTTCTTAATCGGTTTTGCATGTTTTCACTCGATGGATTTAAAATGTATTTACATGAAAAAGAAAAAAGAAAAATATGAGGAAATTAGTAGAATGGATTAATGCTAGGATGCTGATAAGACACAGAAATTAGAAGTCCATCTTCTTAATGTAAAAGGGAGTTCATTTTTCATCATCTTTCCTAATATAATGGTGTAATTTCTGGCAACCTGTGAGCTACTTGATGGTTTAAACAGAAAATTCAGCAATGCTCTGCATTCTCTCTTCAATACTTCCCTTTTCTAACTTTCAACGCCTTTGAACTTGTTTCTATATTTATAGACTGGTATTTTCTGATCTGGCAACTGTACTTGATGAGTATAGTTTAAAAATTCCTTTTGTACCAAAATAGAGATGAGCTCTTTGGAAAGCCTTTCTTCTTATTCATATTTTATAAAACAAAATTTTCCTGATCTAAAGTATAGTTTCTCTCTGGATAGGCTGGTGGTTCCCTGAGCTCAAAAATCCAATGATTGAAAATTGTATAACTTCCATAAAGAAAAACTTCTTTCTCTGAAAGTTAACTGCTATAAACTATAGAATCAACAGCTGGGGAAGACCAAGATTTCGGCACTCCAGGAACAGTATAGCATTAGAAGGCAGCAGGGCGATAGATGATGATGAACCAGCTTTACTTATATTGGAGCCTGGTTGAAAGAAATTAAGTAGCAGTTATCTGGCCTAATGATGGGAAGCATGTGACCTTCCCTCTTTGAACAGCCCCTTCATATGGATTATGTCCTTCATGGAACATTGTAAAATGTTACATTTCTTTAGTTAGTTCCTATGTTTTGCAGTATTCTGATCAGCTCACACTAAAAAGAGGAAACAGATTATCCTACAAAAATTTGGATAGAAGGATGAGGCCACTTTAGATGTATATAAGGACTCAGCAATAAACAAGACCTTGGGCCAGGGTGTCTCTAACACAGGGAATTTACATCTAAATTGTCTACTTGAAACAGTGATTAATGGGGAGCTGATAATATTTACCCAGTTTAGCTTTATTTGTTCTCAAATGTTTATCTTCAGGTTCTACTTAATCTGATATCTTTGAACAATGAGGTTATCTCATAGAATGAGTGGGCAACTGGGTAAGGAATATTTCAGTCAAGGAATACAGAAAAAATAAATAACAACCTGTGTGCCAAGGCTCTACCAAGCAACATGATTTTAAAGAAAATGTCATACATGTTCCATTTTGGGAACGTTTTTTATTTAGTGCCACTTCTGTAGTACATTAGAGAATTAGAAAGCATATCTGTTATAGACTGAATGTTTGTATACCCACAAAATATATATGTTGAAGTCTCAATTTCCAATGTGATGGTATTAGGAGGGGAGAACTTTGGAATGTAAATATGTCATAGAGTGAAATCCTCAAGAATGGGATTAGTGTCCTTGTAAGGAGATAAATCAAAGTTTTTTATCTCTGCCATATGACAACACAGTCCAAAATGTACAAGGAACTCACTACGACTTCACAGTAAAATAGCAAATAACCCAATTTAAAAAATAGGCAAAGGACCTGAATAGACATTTCTCCAAAGAAGACATAAAAATGGCCATAGATACACAAAAAGTACTCACCATCACTATCATCAGGGAAATAAAAATTGAAACCAAAATGAAATACCACTTTATACCTATTAATATGGATATTATCAAAAAGTCAAAAATAGTGAATGCTGTTGAGGGTGTATAGAAAAATTAACTCTTGTAGACAGCTTGTGGGAATGTAAATTAGTACAGCCATTATAAAATATAGTATGGTGGTTCCTCAAAAAATTGAAAATAGAACTACCATATGATCTAGCAACCCCTCTTCTGGGTGTATGCCCAAAGAAGAAAGATCAGCAGCTCATAGAGATATCTGCACTCCCATGTTCATTGCACCCTTATTCACAATAACCAAGTTTTAAATGCAACCTAAGTATGTCCACAGACACACAATTATATATATATATATATACATACATATATATATATGTATAGTCTTAAGAAAGAAATCCTATTATTTGTGACAACATAGATAAACCTGGAGGACATTATACTAAGTAAAATTAAACCAGACACAGAAAAAAAAATGCATGATCTTTTTTACATGTGGAAACTGAGAAAAGAAACTGAGAAAATAAAAATATATAGAAACAGACCGTAGAATCATAGTTAACAGAGGCGGGTGGGAGGGATAGTGAAGAGGATTTGATATATGTCAAAGGGTACAAAGTTTTAGTTATGTAGGATGAATAAGTCTAATAATTTAAAATATAGCATGAGGACTATAGTTAATAATATTGTATTGCATATTGAAAAATTGTTAAGAGAATAGATTTTTGAGGTCTTAACTACACACCAAAATAAAAGCTAACACTGTAAAATGAAGGATACGTTCATTGATTTGAGTATATGAATCATTTCACTATGTGTATTTCAAAACATTACCGTATACCTTAAATATACACAATAAAAATATCAAGAAAGAAAAGAAAAATAAATTGGCGATCATTTACTCCAAAAGTATTCTCTCAAACAAGATTGGCAATTGTCCTTGCTGCCTCAATGCTCAGAGAGCTGCAGATACTGCCAAGTTGTGTCTAAATTTGAAAGCTTTCAACAGATTATTCTAATTATCTTTCTTCTAATGCCAACCAAAAATAGTTGCAATTTTATATGAAGTATTTCTGATACAAGATTTACATGATAAAAAGCAATAGCTTTCCTTTATACCGGCAATATATAACTTATATGGATCCCATTCTTAAATAAATATAACTGATTTCTTAAAAAGTATCCTAGGATAAAGCTAACAAGTACATGAAAATAATAGAAAAGAAAAATTATAAAACTTTATCAGAGGACATAAATTATCTAGAGTTACTACATTTCTGTATAGAAAGACAAAATATGTTAAATGCACATTCTTTATAAAATAATGCATGGTATTGATGTGACCCCAAAGAAAATTTTAAGAAAATTAATTGAATAGGTTAAGCTAATTTTTTGAAGATTATTTGGGGGAAAACTGTGATAGAAAAGCCAAAAATCTTTTGAAAAAGACAATTTCAGGGCACTTGAAATGCAAAATATCTACCTATATACACAAAGTTTGAGAAATTTTAAGAGTTATTTTGATATTAAAATGTATAGATATTAATGAAAAACAATGTAAAGTCAATTATCAGACCCATGAATTTACAAAATTAATTTTATAAAACATGTAACATTTCAAGGAAGTGAAGAGTTTCAATAAAGGATTTTGGAAAAATTTGAAAGAAACAAAGTTGCATGCCTATCAAACTTCATGCCCCAAAATAAGTCGAAGTGAATTATGGTCTCAAAACAATAATATAAATTTTAAACTCCAATTTAAATGTATTTAACATTAGGAGGGCATATTTATAATCTTAGTTGGAAAGTCCTTTCTATATAAGACCAAAAGAAATTAAGTCCCACTATAAAAACAAAAAAGAACCCATCAAGGAAAAGATTGATAGTTTTATCTATGTAAAAACTTTTAAGTTATTTCAAACTAAAATATACATCATAAGCAAAATAAAGAGAAAATTCTTGAAATAGAGGTTTGACACAGATTAAGGAGGGAATTGAATGCCAGACTAAGGCAGTGAATTTTCATCTGTGAGCAACTGAGAACCATAAAAGGTTTTTGACAAGGAGAGTAAAATGATCAAAGATGCCTTTTAACAAAGGAATTTGTTCAGCCACATAAAGAATGAATTAGAACTGCAGCATCGGGCCATGTGGGGAGAAGAGTGCTGTGCACACAGCTGTTCAGTTTGGAGTCAAGATCAATTATAAAGCAGTTGCAATGGTCCAGGAAAAAGAGAGCAAAGCCATTTTGGTACCTATGGGAAAGATGATACTCAGATTTAAGAATCTGGGAATCATAGAAGAGGTAGAGAACTAATATTTATTGAATGCCTATATGCACTAGAGATTATAATTTACCCATAAACATGCAAAAATATGTTGCCATATCTGATCTCTCCAATATCAATCCCATGCTTTTATTCCTCTGTATATTCCAAGTTGCCTCAAATGTAACCAAGTTGCCTCATATATTGCTTACGTATGGCCACCCTTGTTCCAGTCAAGGATAATCAGAGCCAATGCATAAGACAGACGTATCTGTGAGTGACATATGCGTAGGAAAGGGTTAATTCAGTAGGCTGAGTTGCTCAAATGCTACACATTCCAAAGAAAGGCCTGTCTTCCTGACTGGCCCTTAGCCAAAGCTTTGGAGACGACCTCTAAGCAGTTGATATATTTTGTTGGGCAAAAGTGTTTTTTGTATGCCTGAGGCATTAGGCCATCCAGTGCCAATGTGATCAAATAGTTTATGCTAAAAATGTGATGTATTATAGTAAATGCCTGTTTTTACTCAGCTCTGGAGTCTGAATAGCTATGGTCAGTAGCATCAGTGCTTCACACCCATGTGACTGTTTCCCACTAAAAATTCTAGATATCATGCCTTGAGTCAGCTTTCCTGGTTGGCAAAACTTTGCACATATATCATACATTATTGCTGGGAGAATGAAGCAAGTACCAAAAAACTCCACTGCGAGTTGACATGTGGAATACTGCACATGGTCGTACCTGGACTTTACCCTATGTGCCTCTTGCCTCTTCTCTGTGCTGAATTTACTCTGTAATTTTTTTGTGTAATAAGCTATAACTGTGACTGTATCAACTTTGTTGAGTCCTATGAGTCCTTTTAGCCAATCATCCAGACTAAGAGTAATCTTGGAGATCACTGACAAAGGGCAGTTGCCCTATGAAGGGCTACTCTCTGATGGAAAATAGTTTTATTTTCTAGTATGGCTGGTGAAGGAAGCCAACAAGGAATCTGAGAGAGACAGAAGAAACTAGTGTTCACTGTCTTGGAAAACAAGGTAGGATGGTTAGCTACCTAGGAGGGTGGGGAGAGATCTATCTATCATCTATCTATTTATCAATCAATCAATCTATCAATCTATCTATCATCTATCGAGACTGATAGATAGTCTATCTATTTATCGAGCAAGAAGAGGATATTCAAGGTGAATAAAGAATGAAATTAGGTCCTTGCAAGAGGGTATTTTAAAAGCAGTGATAATTAGGAAGAAAACAGTTTCAGTAGAATGAGGGAAAACAAATTGTAAAAGATTTTAAGAGTCAGTAATGTGTGAGACCTTAAGTGTAGACTATTGGTACAACTTAGGGGGAACAAAGGACAGAGTCCAGAGTTTGAGCACAGGAATGAGTTTTGTTGTTTTGTTTTTAATAGCATGTTAACAAGATGTGTGAGTTCAATCATATAATATAGCTTCAGTTTCAGCTCTGCCACTTATTGTGTAGGTAGCTTACACTTGTCATAAAATTTATCTGAACCCAAGTTATCTCATTTATAATGAAATGGGCTAAATCTATTAATATTTGCTCGCCCAAGGGGTTATTGTGAGATCAGATAAGTTGCTTGTGAAAGTGTTTTGAAAGTCTAAAAGACTAAACATTTATACTGCATTGTTTTACCTCCACTTGATGTGGAAACGGTTAGTTTAATTAGGGAAAATAATAAAAGGAGTCTGCATACTCTTATTCTTCTGGTCTTAGTTCAGAGATATTTAATAAGTACATGTACTAATATACAAGTAATATATCATTATGGTGTATACCTCTCTATACCATTGCTTGTAAACTCTTAGTTACTAAAGGAACATCAATGTGTTGATCTTTTTCATCTTATAATACTATATTAATAAACAGAAAATGATTTCAAGTTAGGTTGGAAATTAACCCCAAATATCACCTTCCTATGTTTGAGAAGCTACCGTATAACCATCTAGTAAGGACAATATACCATACAAGATTGTCTTTTTTTTGTTTGTTTTTCAGAGATGGCGTTTTGCCATATTGTCTAGGCTGGTATCGAACTCCTGGACTCAAGCTATCTGCCCACCTCAGCCTCCTAAAGTGCTGGGATTATAGGCATCAATCACCATGCCAGACCAAGATTAATTCTAGAGATCATTACTATATAAAAAACTGAACAGATTGCAATTTTATTTGTCTTCACTAGTATCATGGGTTTTAAGATAGAAAGAGGTAATTGTGAGTTGTGACCAATGTAATCATTGTTCTTCAACATGCTAGCAAGTCTCTAAAAGCAGCAAACTATAGACAAATGCTGTGTGTTCAATAGTGGGCAGTCGGTTTATGCTAGAACTCCGAAAACATTAAGAACCTGCCTTTTCTTTTTGAGAGCTTTCTTAGGATCATTGGGCTGAGTGAGATTCAGTCAACATTAACTGAGTAATTTTGAGTTTCTTTGAAATGAGATGATGAATATACACTTGAAAATTTAAAAAATGTATTTTTCATAAAATGTAAACCATTACTTTAAAAATAATTGTGTTGTATACAGTTTAAAAATATATAACAATCAATTTAAATATTATTTTTCATTGAAAATAGCTAAATTAGCTTATAGTTGAATTTTAACTTTTTGTTTCAAAGATTTTTCTCATAGCTGTATGATAGATGTCATCTCTGCAGTGCCCTGGTCCCATAAACATGAAATCAGTAACCTCCTGAACTATGGAGGAGAATGCTTGAGTCACCAGAACAGAGATTACTGGAATCAAAATCCACCATCTGCAGTCAAGGAAAAAACAATCTTACCAGCCAAAAGTTGGTTATAAAACAAATCAATCAATTTCAAACTGGCTCCATTTGTGGAAAGCTTTTCTTTAGTTTGTAATATACCAATGAAAATGCTATCCTACTGAAGTATCTTAAGTCTACCATGCAGTTTCTAATAAGGAAGATGGTGAGAGTGAATCTGCTAAAATGTACACAGACCAAAAAAACTAATAAACAGAGTTATACACAGATAGCACTACAATAAAACACCATGTTGTCAATCATATGGCCGTGCTTCCTTCTCTACACATTCTGATACAGTCTTAAAGCTGAGTGGCCCTTAAAAGGACAAGTGTTAAAGAGACATGGTTGTAGAGACAGGAAAGTAGAGCTGTCAACGTTTGTGGTTTGAAGAACTAGTTATAAGTCAAGAACAAATGCAAGGTCAAAACACATTTCTATTGACTGGTTTTCATAGTTTCAGCAAATGTTCTCTCTCTCAGAAAATAAACATTGAACACATTTAAATATCACTTCCTAGATCTTAAAAGATAAAGCATGCAAACATATTCAACAACACCTAGCTTTTTAAAACATATGAACTGTTGCTTATTTAACATTAATGACTGATTACTCAAAAACTGGTGCATAGATCAAATTTTGCTAGTGCTTAAGCGTCTGGTTCACAGATTTGGCCATTAGAATCAAACAGTGGTTCATTTCAGAAACAGATTTATTCATTAGAAAAAGACAAAAGATAGCCTGGCAGTCAGAGATAATTTTGGATATTAACATTTTTTAAATTTTCAAGTGTATATTCATCATCTCATTTCAAAGAAACTCAAAATTACTCAGTTAATGTTGACTGAATCTCACTCAGCCCAATGATCCTAAGAAAGCTCTCAAAAAGAAAAGGCAGGTTCTTAATGTTTTCGGAGTTCTAGCATAAACCGACTGCCCACTGTTGAACACACAGCATTTGTCTATAGTTTGCTGCTTTTAGAGAATTGGTAGCATGTTGAAGAACAATGATTACATTGGTCACAACTCACAATTATCTCTTTCTATCTTAAAACCCATGATACTAGTTTGAATCTATCTCTTCCTTTTTCCTTCACTTTCTCCTTTATTTCCTTCTTTCTCTCTCTCTCTTTTCTTCCTTCCTTAAATGGAAATGCATCAAATGAGAATATTTATGTTAGAAATCAAAGGAAAATCGACATTAAAATTGCTAACTGATACTTGGTAATATCACTTGTGTTGTTAAATAACTATTGAGCAATTGTATTATTCTATTTTACATGTAATATTGGGCCAAATAGGTTTGGTAGATCTGTCAACTAAATACATATTTGGATTATCATTTACAGGCATGTGTTTATTTAAGCATTTTCAGTAGTCCCCATGATTCCAGTCAACTAATAAATATTAGAACACTGTATAAAACATGCTTTCAAAAATGTAGGGCCCTTCTTATTTACTCCTGATAAGATACTCACTAAATCTCTAAATATTGCCTCTCAGTTTATGAATATCTCTATGTTCCTGTCAAAACAAAACCTAAATTACTGTGTGTATAAGGAGGAGAATAACAACGAGAGTACACAGAAATGATTGCATTTCGGAGTCTGCATTTTCTTTCCTCACTCCCTTCCCCACTACCCCCTACAGAGCTAATATGCTGAGAAGTACATTGTTTGCTCTTTATTTGCCACTTACGTCTGACTAGCTTTCTTTACCTCAGAACCAGTGCTTTCTAGAAAATACGAGAACTGGGTACCCATCATTTTGTCTAAGTACTGTGAAAAGAATTATTGAATAGGTCCAGATAAAATGGCCAAACTATCACAGTACGCCTCAGACAAAGCTGTGCCCAAACATCACTGATTCCAGGAAATCATTCCTTGTTTTTCTATCTTAACTGCATTGCCATTGATGCCTAAAGTGATGGAATAATAAAAAGCAAACAATCACAACTGCTACAATGAACTATTTTAGCAAACGTGGAGATCACTAAATATCTTCCAATAATTATCTGCTCTGACCTCCATAGTAATACAGTTGTTTCCGCGAAGCCACTGCCTAGACAGAGATGACAGTTCCCAGCTGCTCTGGCAGCTTGGTATAAAGATATGAACAGTTTCCACACTGGAATGGAAGCAAAAATGGCCTGCACCACTTCCAAGATGGAACCTCAATAAAAAGATGTTGTACCTCCCTCAACATGCCCTTTACTACCAGAAAGTTAATGAGAAGAGTGACCCTGGAAGAAAATCTGCTGAAGATGGCAGAACCACTTTCAGTCTAGTCCCTCAATGACTAAGGAGAGCGGTGCCACCTGTCACAACACAATGAATTATTGCACGAAAGGGAGATGAACTTTCAGTCACTGAATATTCAGGCCCTTTCTTGTTATAACAACTAGAATTGTGTTTTCTAAAGGAGCAAAAGTAAATTGTTAAAAGCAATTTTAACACCAAATGCTTGCATGGATGTGGAGCAAAAGGATCTCTCATCATTGCTGGTGGGAATGTAAAATGATATGGCCATTTTGAAAGACAAATTATTACAAAGATTAACACATTCTTACCACATGATCCAGCAAGTTCACTTATTGATATTTACAAAAGTGAACTGAAAGCTTATTTCCACACAAAAACTTGAACACAGATGATTACAGCATTTTTATTCATAATTGTCAAATTTGGAAACAACCAAATTTGCTCTCAAAATAGGACGCAAATTTGGTAGGTGAATAAATAAACTGTAGTAAATCCAATCACCTACTAAAAAACATCCTGGTTGTTCCCAGTATGTACTATAATACATCCATTCAATGAAATAGTATTCATCAATAAAAAGAAAGGAGCTATCATTTAGCTGAGAAAAAAAGTCAAGAAAGCAATCCCATTTACAGTAGCTATAAAATAAAAATAAAAATAAAAAAATATAGAAATAAATTTAGTCAAGGAAGTGAAAAACTACAAGGAAATCTACAAAACTCTGATGAAAGAAATTGAAGAGGACACAAACAAATAAAAAGACATTCCATGATCATGAATCAGAATAATTAATAGTTAAAATTACCATACTGCCCAAAGTAATTATGGATTTGATACAATAGCTACATGCAGAATGAAACTGGACTCCTGTATTTCACCATATATAAAAATCTAATCAAATAGATTAAGAACTTTAAAAATAACCTGAAAATATAAAATTACCAGAAGAAAACATTTCAGGGCATTGATTAGGCAAATCTAGGCAAAGATTTTATAGATAAGACCTGGAAAGAACAGGCAACAAAACAAAAAATAGACAAATAGGACTATACTAAACACAAAAGCTCCTTCAGAGCAAAGGAAACAATGGAGTAAACAGACAACCTGCTGAATGGGAGAAAATATTTACAAAGTGTTCATCTGACAAGGAACTAATGTCCAGAAGATATGAAGAACTGAAACTACTCAATAGTAAAACAAAGCAAAAACAATCTCATCAAAAAGTGGGCAAAGGACATGCATAGACAATTTTCAAAAGAAGACATAAAGGAGCCAAAAATATATTTGAAATGCTCAACAACACTAATCATAAGGGAAATGCATTCCAAACCATAATGAAATATTATTTACCCCAGTTAGAATTACTATTGTGAAAAATAAATAAATAACATTCTGGTGAAGGTATGAAGAAAAGGAAACTGTTATGTGCTCTTGGTGGGAATGCAAATTAGTACAACCACTATGGAAAACAGCAGGGAGATTTCTCAAACAACTAAAACAACAACTACCATATGATCCAGCAGTTGCACCTTGAATATTTATCCAAAGGAGAATAATATATCAGTATAGCAAAGGGATACCTGAACTCTCATGTTTATTGCAATACTATTCACAATAGCCAAGACATGCAATCAACCTAAGTTTCCATTAACAGATAAATGGCTAAAAAATGTATACACGATGGAATATGATTCAGCCATAAAAAAGAATAAAATTACTGTCGATAGTGGTTCATGCCTGTAATCCCAGCACTTTACAAGACTGAGGCAGGAGGATCACTTGAGTTTGGGAGTTTGAGTGCAGCCTGGGCAACATGGTAAGGCCTCATCTCTACTAATTTTTTTTTTTTAAATTAGCTGGGCATGGTAGCACCATCCCTGCAGTTCCAGTTACTCATGAGGCTGAGGCAGGAGGAGCCCAGGAGTTCAAGCCCATGAGTTCCAGGATGCAGTGAGCTGTGATTGTGTCATTGCACTCCAGCCTGGGCAAAAGTTAGACCTTGTCTAAAAAATATAAAAGGATAAAATCATATAAGTTGCAGCAATATGGATGGAACTGGAGGGAAGTATGTTAAGTGAAACAAGTTAGGCCCAGAAAAACCATATTGCATGTTCTCATCCATATGTGAGAGCTAAAAAGGTTGATCTTACAAAGGTAGTGACTAGAATGATAGACAACAGAGGCTGAGAACAGCATTTGGTAAGGAAGGGGCATAAAAAGAGATTGGTTAGTGGGTAAAAACATACAGTTAGAGAGAAGGAATGAGTTCTAAAGTTCAAAAGCAGATTAGGGTTACTATAACTAACAATGTATAGTATATCTTAAAATAGAAGAGAGGATGTGAAATGATCCCAACACATAGAAATGATACATATTTAAGGTGATAGAAACCCCAAATACCCTAATTTGATTGTTATATGGTAAGTGCATATAACAAAACATAACCTATATGTACCATAAATATGTACAAATATTTATCTCAATAAAAATAAAAATAATGATTCAGAGAAACCCCCTTTACACACACACAATGAAGAAAATGAGCTATCATGCCACAAGAAGACATGGAAGAACTAAACATGCATATTGCTAAGTGAAAAAAGCCAATAAGGAAAGGACACATTACTATCGGATTCCAACTATATGGCATTTTTAAAGAGCCAAAACTCTAGAGACTACTAAAAGGTCAGTGGTTCTAGGGTTTCCAGGTGAGAGAGGAAGGAATGAATAGATAAAGAACAGTGGATATTTAGACGTAAAACTATTATAGTAGCAGATACGTGTCATTATACATTTGTAAAAATCCATAAACTTATACCACAAAAAGTGGACCCTAATAAAAAACCATGGACTTTAGTTGATAAAATTCCAACAGTGATTGTTCAGGAGTTGTAACAAATGGATCTTACTAATAGATGTAAGTAACAGGAAAGTGCGTGTGTGATAGAAGAGTTGGGGTATGCAGGATTTTCTGTACTTTCTGCTAAATTTTCCTATAAATCTATAACTACTTTAAGTCTATTAATTTATTTTAAAATTTATGTTTGCTTTTATCTATAACCACAGACAACACACATAGACTTGCACAGACGGCTGGCTGAGGTGAGAGGCATAACAATGTTACTTAAATTGACAGAAAGACGTGATGAAAATAGAACAAGGCAAACATGAAAAGAGAATTGAAGAATTAGTGAGACAGCAGTGAGAGAACACAATGCCTTTAGGTTTAGATAGAAAGGAAGATTTAGATCCTTGAGGAATCGCCACACTGTCTTCCACAATGGTTAAACTAATTTGCACTCCCACCAACACTGTAAAAGTGTTTCTATTTCTCCACATCATTTCCAACATCTCTTGTCTCCAGATTTTTTAATGATCACCATTCTAACTGGCGTGAGATGGTATCTCAATGTGGTTTTGATTTGCATTTTTCTGATGACCAGTGATGATGAGCATTTTTTCATATGTTTGTTGGCCTCATAAATGTCTTCTTTTGAAAAGTGTCTGTTCATATCCTTTGCCCACTTTTGAATGGGGTTGTTGTTTTCTTGTAAATCTGCTTTAGTTCTTTGTAGATCCTGGATATTAGCCCTTTGTCAGATGGGTAGATTGCAAAAAATTTTTCCCATTCAGTTGGTTGCCAGTTCACTCTATTGATTGTTTCTTTTGCTCTGCAGAAACTCTTAAGTTTAATTAGATGCCATTTGTCTATTTTGGCTTTCGTTGCAATTGCTTTTGGTATATTAGTCATGAAGTCCTCGCCTATGCCTATGTCCTACCTAGGTTTTCTTCTAGGGTTTTTATGGTGTTATGTTTAAATCTTTAATCTATCTGGAGTTAATTTTAGTATATGGTGTAAGGAAGGGGTCCTGTTTCAGCTTCCTGCACATGGCTAGCCAGTTTTCCCAACACCATTTATTAAACAGGGAATCTTTCCCCATTGCTTGTTTTTGTTCAGGTTTGTCAAAGATCAGATGGTTGTAGATGTGTGGCATTACTTCCAAGGCCTCTGTTCTATTCCATTGGTCTATAACTCTGTTTTGCTATAAGTAACATGCTGTTTACAATACCAAAGTCCTGAAACCAACCCAAATGCCCATTGATGATAGACTGGATAAAGACAATGTGGCACATATACACCATGGAATACTTTGTAGCCATAAAAAAGGATGAGTTCAGGTCCTTTGTAGGGATACGGATAAATCTGGAAACTATCATTCTCAGCATACTGACACAAGAACAGAAAACCAAACATCATATGTTCTCACTCATGGGTGGTTATTGAACAACGAGAACACATGGGCACAGGGAGGGGAATATCACACACTGCGGTCTGTTTGGGGGTGCAGGATAGGGGAGGGACAGTGTGGGATGGAGAGGTTGGGGAGGGATAACATTGGGAGAAATTCCTGATGTAGGTGACTGGGGGATGGAGGCAGCAAACCACCATGGCATATGTGTACTTATTCAACAATCCTGCAAGATCTACACATGTACCCCAGAACTTAAAGTACAATAATTTTTTTTTAAAAAAAGAGAATATTTAGAACCGGACATCATGGCTGGAATCTCATTTTAGCTATTATTATCTGCTCATGAAAGAGTAGCAAACTCCTAGCTACCACCAGGAGTGATACCACTAGGTCTCCCAGGATATCTGTGTTTTCTATGATTTCTTCAAGTTTAATCAGTCAAGCCCTGTACCAACAGCCTAAACCACATGCAAACATAATTCAAACATAAAAAAGCAATAGAAATTAGAACCATCACTTTCACAGTCATCACTTTCACAACCATGGTTTTTCATAGTTTCAAATTGTATAGCAAAAATCATCTGAGCAATATGTATAAGCTACTAGTGAGTTTCTGAATAACACTGAAATGCTTAGGAAAGACGAGGAGTGCATATTTCCTTGACTTAACCAGCCTAAAAATGAAGTAGACTTTGTTAGCACTTGAACCAAATTTTTTGATGCATACATAGTTTGTTAGCTTCATGGTTTGTCTCCGTCTTACGCAACATTCAAGGATTGGTTATAAATGACTGGTGTGCTTTACTTTTTTTTTTTTTTTTTAGATTAGTAGTTTTCTGCTAAGTTTTCAAACGTTATAGATGGTATAGTTGTTTTTTAAATAATTTTTTAAAAAATATTTCTTTCATCTTTTTAAGAGATCAGAGTGCATAGAATGGGTAGGTTGTTTTTTGTGATGTGGGTCAGCAAAACTACTGTCTGAGAAGATAGCACAATTTCTATTAAAAAATTTTAGCACATTTGGGTTGGTTCCAGGTCTTTGCTATTGTAAACAGTGCTGCAATGAACATTCGTGTACACATGTCCTTATAGTAGAATGATTTGTAATCCTTTGGATATATACCCAGTAATGGGATTGCTGGGTCAAATGGAATTTCTATTTCTAGGTCCTTGAGGAATCGCCACACTGTCTTCCACAATAAGGACTTAAAAGAAATCACACATATGATAAATTCTCAATATCATATAAAGCTACAATTATTTAGATGCAATCTTAGTATTTCCAAGGAACTTAAGATAATGTAAAGAGAAAGGGGGGAGGGAGGGAAGGAAAGAAGAAAAGGAGGGAGGGAGGGAGGGAAAGAATGAAGTATATAGAAGTATATACCACCACAAGGGGAATAAATAATACCTACTTTTAAATCAGAAATAAGATAAATGAAGCTCAGTTTGTTCTAAATGGTTAAAATCACAAAGACAAATTTTAATATTGTTGACTCACAGGAATAAGTATCATTGCTTCCAAAGTGGGTTGATAATAATATTCATAGATTATATTAGCCCAGTCACCATAAATGTGCACTGGACTACTTCAATTATGCTGGCACTCTTTGAGTGCCTGACCAGCAAACCCAAAGATAAGTCCAAAAAAGATATGAGATCAAAATGGTGGCCAATAAACTGGTGTCTAGTGGAACCAGAAGTATAATTTAATAGAACAACTAGAACAAACAGCATCTGAAATTTCAGCAAAACACCTCATTTGGTGTATAAATTCCTCCAGAACAAATGCTAAACAGAAGAAACCAACTTGGTGTCATTCTGCAGTGGATCAAGAAAGGATCATTTAAGCCAACTTTAAGATAGTAACTATATTGTCAATGGTGTGTATATTAGTTTGCCTTCTGTATCTGCTTATAACAACTATTACACACCTGAATGAATTATTAGCTATAGACCCCTCTAGATTAATTTCTAGCACTGTCTCTAAGAAATATATGGATTTAAAGTCTAGAACTGGAAAAATGGTTTTGTTTTGTCTTTTGAGTATGGAGGCATCACTATCATCATTAATGATTTTATTGAGTAAATTAACAATATTTACAGAGATAAATGTTACTAAGGAATTCCCATTCAGAGGATTAATGGTAATTAATATATGCTATAGAGTTAAAGTGAACTACAAAGATATATCATACCCATTAATCAGGTTCACCTTCTTAATTTATTCAACCACTTTGGATGTCCAATCATTAACAGAGTTATGGCCAATGAATGAGGATTTAGCAAGTAGGTGAGATCCCCAAAAATGTCTCAAAGAGCAAGTTGAAGTTTATTTTCTCACTAAATAGAAAAATTTTATCTTTACTCAGGAAGAAATACAAACCTATTTCTGTTTTGAAAAATGAAACATATTACTGATATACATACAACCATAGGTCCTGAGTTTATTTTAAGGTAATAAATATAAGTTCATGATTTTTGCAGAATTTTCAAAAGAATAAGTTTTGTATCTGCATTTATGCACATATGCAAATATTTTATGTAATGTAAATCAATGAGTATTTAGTATTTTCTGGTCTTGCTTATTAATAATAATGATGTCTACCCATGATTTGAAAGAACACCTTGAAGAATCATAACAAGGTCATAATTTCTAGTCCAGTGCACAGATATCCTAAGAAAGCACAATCAACATACATTTCTGTATAAATTGTGTGAAATGTGTATCTGCAGCACTACAGAAGTGGCAGAGACACAGGCTACTGACTCCTTGCTTCACTGCCTTTAATGCAAGTCATCTACCAAAGTAATAAGGTTGATGACAGAAAGCTTAATATTAATTTTATGTGGCTCACTCAAACCTTTTTCTCATAAAAAAAAGTGTTTTTGATGTTTTACTTAAGCTAACACCACCTCGTCAGAGATACCACTCTTTGAGTTTATATACATGAAACTAGACTACTGGAGTAGAAAAAACTTTGCACTATCCAATATTAACCTTAGCCTAGGGCAAAACAATAAACCCTCTACGTGGTAAAGCCAAACTGCTTTTGTGAAATGTAGCAATTGATTTCCTTTTCAACAATAAATTTTTATTATATTCCATAGTCAAGGGTTTTCAGTTAATTTAAAGATTATCTGCTATATGTATTCCTAAAAGAAAACTGATTCACTTCTAAAGCTAAGTGATTTTGAAACTATTTCTATAAATATATCTTTCAGTTTACTGCCATCAGGAAAATAAAGTCCCTTTCCATTTTCATTGCTGATCATAGCCAAAACATATGATAATGATGAAAGCTACTTTAATAGCAATGTAAATATATTAATTGTAATAGAAAACCATGGATATCAAATTAACTACATTGGAAAATATATTTTTTTTCTTCTCATAGTTGTGTTTGTGTCCTTGATTCTTCCATTGTTTCCAACTGCCTTTTGTTCATGTCAAACTTAAATTTTCCTCTTTTTTCTATTCAGAAGTTTATTGTGTGTGAGGAGCAATGTGATCTGTGACATGCTTAAAGAAATTCTATTTTCCACTCTTAATATACCAGTTTCACATCTTGTCTGTTACAGCCTAAGACTGGGCAAGACCCTTAATGAATTGTTTCCTCTCTATAAGGCAATATCTGCTATGCTGACACTTCAGAAAATAGCTTCTGGTACATTTGTGTGTCTTTAACCCTGAACTCAGAAAATAAACTTTTAATCTGAAAATGACCTACTTCCCTGGGGATGAATGGTCCCTTATAAGAAACTGAGCAGTTCTCTAGGCCTATGCTTGAACCTCTGCAACTCTTGTGCCTTCTCTTACCTGTCACTCATTTGCTTAAAAAAATTGAGAATAAAATTAGTTTTTAGAAAATCTTACTAGTAATTTAATATTGTAAAAGTGTTACTATTCTTGCCCTCTAATACCATTCAACATAGTGCCATTTCCCAAGTTACTGCAGTTCATTAGCTGAATAAAAGCCGCTCTGCTGGTATAAATTTTTTCAAATAAGTTCACCTTTTTCAAGGAGCAAATGAAAAGGGCAAAGCATGACAATTTCTCATTTTATAATGGGAAATTTATTCAAGACTTTTTTCCTCATTTATCACTGAAGACACATTACAATTAAATGCCTTCATTTGCACATAACTAGCCTACAAACCTTTTTTTAAATTCCCCAGGTATTTATGGTGTGTTTCTCTCTAGCTA
Organism: Sapajus apella; assembly: GCF_009761245.1. NCBI lineage: Eukaryota > Metazoa > Chordata > Mammalia > Primates > Cebidae > Sapajus > Sapajus apella. The sequence goes on along the minus strand of NW_022436941.1, from coordinate 22,586,760 downwards.
TTTTATGTTTCGTTTTTACCCTCTTTACCTATTAAGCAACCTGAATCAGAACCTGAATTAAGTTTGTCAGTAATGACAAAAGGGCTGGTAAAAAAATGGTTTTCATTAAGTCCTGCACAAGTAAGCAAAATAAAAATGAGAGAATAAAAGTTATTGAAAGAAAACTATGTATTTCTCCTCCCTGATAATCTAGATGCTAAGTAATCGAGTAATCTTTTTTTATGACAATGTTGACAAAATCAGAAATTGAAAATTATGAGAAAGAGACCTATTTCTAAATGTAACATTTCTGTCTGTGGTAGAAAACAACTTGTTCATTTTCCTTAAAACTTAAAATCTGATCATCTAAACAGTTCAGAAGGCTAGGTACACATGCTCCATAACAATGAATGCTTTCTCCTTTCATTTATACAGAAGTAGTGGGGTTTATTCCTAGAATTAAAGGAAAATTGTCATGATATTTTCATTATGTTAATAATTGCTATCTTTGTAGTTTTCCCTTAGAGACCTAGAACAGAAATCTATTTCTTTTTATATTTATTTCACTTAATAGCCTAAACCTTTCAATTTTACCGTTCATTTTCCCAAGATGAATTATGTGTACCAATGATTCTGCAATATAAAGATAGAGTCTGGGATCTGAGGCTGTAAAATCTAGTTCAGGGCTCTTTGACCTTGAATGAGACTAATAATGTTTTGTGTTTCCATCTTCTGAAATGTTCTATACAAAAATAGATGTTATTATATATTTATCTATAAAGTTAAAGAGTTGAAGTAAATAATTTGTGAGGTTATTTCAATCTCAAATTCTATGAACATTTGCTCAACTATAAATAGTACTGTTTCCATTATTTTAACTAATTCCAAGCATGTGCATCTACAAGACCAACTACCTTATACAAATCACTAAATAGACGATATATTCCATATCACAGGGAATAGTCTGGATATTAATATTCAATGAGAGTGCAGAATCTGATTTGAATTTCTTCTTGATTATCAGAAGATGAAGGTTATTTTCATAGGTCATTAGAAAGGTAATTTTCCCTAGATTTTCAATAAGGGCACAAATTTTACCTATGGGTTGACCTATAGGTCAACTCTCAAAAGGTAATGAGTACAAAAATTCATTTTCAAAGAGAAAATCTTTAAACTCTTAATTGCACAAAGTTAAGTTTTTCTTCCTGGTTTTTTTTTTTTTTTTTTTTCTGCATTTCTAAGTTAAGCCTGGTACCATTTGATCAGTGTTTGCAAAGTTTTTCAAACTGTAAAAGCCTTTTTCTTTTTCTTTTTTTTTAAAGTAAGAAACTCAAGTTGTGTAAAAGAATGGCAATCAAATGTGTGTGAGACAGACCACATATATCCAGACACATCTGCAGTCCAGAATCTTTTCCAAAGTTAATGTATATATAATTGGGTCAGTGATATTTAAAAGAGGATCTTCAGAGGGAAAAACATCTTTTGTAGTGACTTGACTATTTTCTCCCTCTCTATGAAAGATAGAAAGGAGATGCACTTCTCATCATGTCACATTAAGGTTAGCTATAAATGCCTCAGGGGAACTATTTAGAGATCTTGGTCTTCATTCTCTGAAATTTTGAGGGGTATATGAACTAATGCCTGAGTTTCATCTGAAAAAAATAAAAACGTTTTAAAAATTTGCATCTGACTCTCAAGAAAATCTAAAGAGCAATTCATGATTTGAACAATGCCTTTCTTTAGTGTTAGAGCTCAGAGTATGTAAATTGCAATGGGACTCATTTGCTGTTGCATTGGTATCGAGTAGTAGTCCAAAAGGAGGTGTGTGAGTTTTCTGTGGGGAAAAAATGAAAATTATAGGAAGAGTAAGATAGCAAAAGACCTCAGTAGAAACACCTAGATGCCTATTATCAAATACCAAGATCTAAGAAATTAACCAAAAGATAACACCAGAAATAGAGTCAAATATAGGACCAGCCTCTTACTCAGGGTCCCTACAAGGAACCTATGAAGAACATATGAAAACACCTCAGGAGAGTCAGCTTTAATAGTCATCAGAGACAATTCAGGAACTTCAACTTTAACCACCTTTATAACCACATTTAGCAGTTTTATTAATATTTTAATTTTCATAGTCTAAAAAGTGAATTGAAACTATGTATGCAACTTTAAGTGGTGTTAGGGCTGACATCTATTATCTAGGAGAGGGCAGAAAAGTCATGAGATCAGCTAGAGTTACCATCTAGGAGCCAAGAAAGGAGATTATTCCACTGAACAAAAGAACAAAAAGGAATATATACAGGAAAAAAAAAAAAACACCATAAACCAGTTCTGATTTATTTGGTCTCCCCAAATGTTGTTAAGAACATACTTAAGAAGTATTTGAATGAAATTAACAAGAAATGAAGATTTGTCGTATAGTGTTTAATTGCATGTATATATTTTTAAGTTTTCCCCAAGAAAGCATCAGTTGTATAGATTGTCAGTAATTATATTCAAATTAGAGAAATTAAACCAATGACATAATAAACAGACTTTGTGCCTGACTTCACATTTAGTAGTGGTAAGTCATTTATTTTAATTTACGTAACAAAGAAGTATGAGGTGTATTTGTACAAAATGTGTTTTATATAAACCAAATTATTGTCATTACTTTTTTCCTCTTTAAATTCAAACTTAATCTGATTTCTGTTTTTCTGAAAAAGAGTTGTAAATAGAACAAAGAAAAGAAAAAAAAATTCGAAAGAAGGAAAACCACAAAAAAGCTCAACCAGATGGTTTTGTAATTTGTCTAATGATGATTTCACTGAAAATATTAGTTATTTATGGCTTTGAATAAACAAGATCTAATTAAGAAAAGACTAAGTTTCAGCAGCCTACAGTGACAGAACTGGAGGTCAAAGTTATACTAATTACTTATACATGAACTTAGGCTCTTTAGATGTTATCTGGTTTGTAAGCTTAAGGGAAATGAAGTGAAGACTACCACCTGGTAAAATGTTAGCATCTGCATAAATGTTACCAAAAGCAGCCATCAACATTGAGTTAGCCCCATTTACTAGATAAACTTCCACAAGGAATATACACTCAAATGCACAAAGGTACGTATGAATACATACACACATGGATATATGTACTAGAAGAGAGACTCTCCTGAAACAACATCTATATTTATTCAGGGAAGGCGCTGCTCCAGTATTTCAGTATTTCAGGTTCAGCAGGAGCACTTTATTTCTTCATTTAATGTTTCCCTATGTTTAATTCCATATTTATTTGAAGGAAGATATATCTATTTGGTTTCAATTCACTTGCCATTAATTAATCCAATGTTATTTTAAATATTTTTCTAGGTATTTAAAGTTACAAGTAAGTTTTCTCTGTCTTTATTACTTTTTTTAATAATCGAAAATTACACTTTAGTATAAAGAAGCAAACTTGAATCTCAAAAGATTTGCTTTTAGGTTCAGACTAACCGATAAGGCAGTTCAAACAGAACATCTATTTTCTAGAACATTATTACAGTACAAGAATTTATTCTCTGTTAGGTTAACTAAGGATAATGTATACTTCCAAAATGTTGGAACAGATACTGAGACTATAGATTTAATGGCTTACCAAAGATGTTATAATCTAGTTGGTAACATGCATTGTAAATTGGTAAAATATTTGGGTACTTTGCACACTGATGAGCTTATAGCCCCTGTGGAGGCATTGCAATCTGTTGTGCAACACTGAGTTGGTATTTGCAAGAGAGTTTTTTTCTCTCCTTTAAAAAATGTCAATTTTATAAACCCAAGAAGCCCTGAATCCAAACACTAAGTCCATAAAAATAATGATTCTGTTTACAACTTTTAGCCATGAATTTCTAAATAAAATTCAAATGCATCTGCTTTCTAAGGGATATGAAGGTGTTTCCATTATTTTATGCTTATTAAGTTGCAATAGCAATCATCAAATGCTACAGGGAAGTAGCATAACTGACTATGACAAGTTATTAAGTCATTATTTCATTATTTTTGCTACAAAATATGTTTAAAGACAAACATTCCTGCCATAGATTTAACCCCTCTTTGAGATTGTGTGAACTCTGAGGTCACAGACTGGTACCCTGTATGCAAAATTCATTCCCAGAGATAATTTTGGTGGCCTCCGTGGTAAGATAAAATAGTTGATGTGTTACTGACATTTAGAAATTGCGATTTTTTCAAAAGTTAGATTTTCAAACTTTTTGAAGAATTGAAAGATCTGGCAATATGTGGGTTGGCATTGCCTTAGGACAATAAGCAGAAACTGAGAGCGACTCCTCCTTTAAAAGGTCATTCACTCTCCACCAGATTACAGTCACCACCATTCCCTATTTTCTTTCAACTTTAAAGGTAAATTACAAAGCTTCTGCTTTTTGTTTTGCAACTTAGAAACCTCTTTTTTCACTCATTTCTATTACTACCTTCTCCCTATGAAGGGTATTTAAGACTTTGCCTTATCTATTCAGTCTCTTCCATAAAATCTATCCAATCTTCTATGACCATTTATTGTTTTCACTGCTCATTCATAAAATCTTTACATTGGCTGACCTGCACTATCATACATGTTATAATCTCTTCCCCAATGGACTGTAAGCATTAGGAGAAGTGAAATCATACTTTATAAGGTATTTGCATAACTTTCAAAGGTTGTTGAAAATGTACTTGATTCCTAATAAATGTTTTGATGATTGCATTATTGGAGGTACTGTTAATAGAGAAACTTGAATTCTGCTTCAGTCACTGTCTACCAATTTTCTCACAGGCTTGAGGTGATATGAATATCAATACTATACAGAAATATGGGGACTTCAGAAAAGGAACAAGTAGAGTAATGCTCATTTAAGAACATAAAATATATTTAAACTACACATGCATTACAATCTTTTAAATAATGAGATTATTTCAAATGTCTAAAATAAAATTGATGTTCTATGGCCTTAGATATTTACATGGAAAACTTCGTCAATTGTATTTCCACATCCTGTCATGTTCAAAGTTAATCGTACTAGACTTGCCCTCCACTCTAAACAGTGGTAGAAACAGACAGTGTATATGAAGCAAATGTCTTAAGGCACTAAACAACAGGCAATACAGGACTATACTTCTTGAGAAAAATACAAACGACACGAAGTAGATTTCCACAGAGATTCTGAGTCTCTGCAAGAAAGCCACTTCCTGTTATGTAACAAAGAGGCAGAGCCCAGGCAGTCCATTGATCCACTGACCTAAGGAAACAAATCAGAGATTATGACTGTGATTGGGGTGGTTGCTCAACCTACCAAGAGGCCATGGAAGTGAGATAATAAACTCATCACAAATCCGACTGAGCACTAAGGTATACATGATCATGAGAGAGACTCAAGAGAACCCAGCAAAAATGAAAGCCAGGGAAGTCTTGATAAATTACATCAACTCACACATAACCTGGTGGCAGAAAGGAAAATCATTATGGATTTAAACTGTCTGAGCACAAATAACCTCTGGGAATCAGTGAACGACACAGATGCAGGGGATATTTATATACAAGGAGGCAGGAAAATAAAATTGAGCAGAGATATCAGTGGCTACACATCATTATGGGAAGACAGATTCTTTGATTTAAATCAAAGTAAGTTAATAAAAGCAAAACTGGCTGGGCATGGTGGCTCATGCCTGTAATCCCTGCAGTTTGGAAGGCTGAGGTGGGCAGATCACCTGAGGTCAGGAGTTCGAGACCAGCTTGGCCAACATGGTGAAACCTTATTTCTACTAAAAATTAAAATAAAATTAGCCTGGTGTGGTCGCACACGCCTGTAGTCCCAGCTACTTGGGAGGATGAAGCAGAACGGCTTGAACATGGGAGGTGGAGGTTGCGGTTAGCTGAGATCATGCCACTGCACTCCAGCCTGGGCGACAGAGTGACACTGTCTCAACAAACAAACAAAAAAAAGGAACAAAACTTTCAGAGAAAAGAGAATCTAGATTTTCTAAATTATACTATCAACAATGACAAGTTTTCAACCAAATAGTAATAAATGTGACTGATATACAAACTCAATAATCGAAGTAGTGTAGTTGATAGGAACTGATTTTATACTCAGTTCAGTACAACCAGTTAGGGTGAACCCAGATGCTGAATTTCGAAATGAAATTCAGAGCAGATATTCCAAATATGTTAAAAGAACACACTATTAGGCCAGACATGGTGACTCACATCTGCAATCCCAGCACTTTGAGAAGGCAAAGCAGGAAGAGCTATTGAGGCTAGAGTTTGAAAACAGTTGGGCAAGGTATCAAGACCCTATCTTTAATGAAAACTTTATTTTTAATTAGTTGGGCATGGTGGCAAATGCCTGTGGTCCTAGTTACTCAGAAGGCTGAGGCAGGAGGATTGTTTGAGCCCAAGAGTTTGAGGTTATTGATCTGTGATGATGAGACTGCAATCCTGACTAGGTAATAAACTAAAGACTCAGTATCTAAAAAATAAAAGCAAAAAAGAACATGTGATCATTAAGCCAACGAATAAGGCATCTAACGGAAAAATTGAAACAGTTAACAAAGAAGAAATTTAAAGAGATTAAAAGGATAATAACAAGTGAAAATTTCACTAGATGGGCTCAATAGCAGATTCGAGATGGCAGATGTAAGAAACAATAACTCAAGTAGAAATAAGCAGAATTATTCCATCCCAAAATAATGAAAAAATCTTGAAAGTGGCAAGAGAAAACATGACAAAAAAAATCTTGAAAGTGGCAAGAAAAAGCATGACATATCACATATGTAGTAACAATGTAATTAATAATGTGAATATGCTTAACATGATTAGTCATTAGGGAAATGAAAATTAAAACCACAATACCGGTAAACCCCACTAGAGAAACTCAAATTAAAAAGAATAACAATATCAAGTGCTGGCAAGAATGTGGAAAACCTGTAATCCATTAAATGATATTTGGAATGGAAAATGGAAAATGGTGCACTCGCTTTTGAACACATTTCAGAATTTTTGTTTAAATAAACACCTAATGTATGACTAGCTATTCCCCTCCTAGATATCCCTAGGTATTGTCATTACCCAAGAGAAATAAAAACATTGTTCACACAAAGTCTCATATATGAGTATTTATAGCAGAGATATTCATAATAGCTAAAATTTAGAACCAATCAAAGCATCCATCAAAAGGTGAATGGATAAACATGCTGTGGCACATTTAACAATGAAATACTACTATTCATCAGTAAGAAATAGTAAACTATGGATCCTCCCAATAACATGGAAGAATTTCAAAAACATATTTAGTGAAAGAAGCTAAAGATTAAAAACCCTACATATTATAAGATTCTATTTATATGAAATTTCTAGAAAGACAAATGTGTAGTAACAGAAAATAAATTAGTTGCCTGAGTTCAGGAATGAGGCAGGATATTAATTACAAAGGGATATGAAGGAAGTTTTCATGTTAATGGAAGTATTCTAAGTCTGGATTGAAGTGAATGCTGTACAACTAAACTTACTAACATTTTTTGAACTGTACATTTTTAATGAGTGATTTGTATGGCATATAAATTATTCCTCAACAAAACTGTTAAATTCATCTCTAAGATACAAAAATTTTTTAAATTTAAGATAAGAGCTTCAAAGTTCCTTAAACCTATACTGACATCCATAAAGGGAGAAAAAGCAAAAAATACATTCTTAATTTGAGATATTAATACCTCTTGTTCATATTGACAGATTTGGTATACAAAATGATCAGTGGGAATATACAAGATTTGATAGGAATGTTGATTACATGGTCAATATATTTGTCAAATTTGAATTGTACATTCTGGATCTGTTCATTTCCCTACGTGGTAAAATCTGAACCATTTAATAATGAAATGGAAGTAAATAAAAAGAACTGGACAAAGGTGATCATTAGATAGGTGTATCAGTGACAGAGGGTAACAGGTCACAAGGTAGAAAAAAAGCAAATCAAACCCAGATAACGACTGTCAACTTTCTGAGGTAATCTTATTTGTCATACTTTCTTGCCCTTCATAAAATCCTTATATAGTTGAAAGCACTTATGGCACGTAACAAAATTTTTATGATTAAATATCCTTATTTGAAAAAGATTGCTGGATGATTGATTTGATTTCAAAAATAAACCCAAGCTTTGAGATTACAAAACTACCATAAACCATTTTACTAACTGAACCCGGTATATTCAATTGGTAGGTTGGTAAACTGGAAAACATTTTTGAAGCACAAAACTAAAAAATCTCAAAGAGAAAACAGTTAAGAACCCAAATAAAAACTGTAAAACTGATACCGATACAAAAATAATTGCCCATTATTGAAAATACATCAAAATACATTAATCTCAAGAATACTCAAAATTATAATTGCATGACACTGAGATAGTTATTTTGCATTTGTTATTATCTACAGGTTTTTTTTAAATTGTATTTAAACAGAGGGGCATTGTGTTTGTCAGGGTTTTAGAAGCGGAGTTGTTGAAGGAAATTTAATAAAAGGACCGTTTACAAAAGGAATGGGCAGAGTTCAGCAACAGCAACAAAGAAAAAGATTTCTATAATGGAAACAGTAGGAGCCATTGCCACATCAAAGTTGGTAGGAGCAAAAGAAGTAAGAAGTAGCCAAAACCCCTAAGGAGAAGGTAGACCAGCAAGACAAAGATCACCTTACAGGTGTTGTGGGCTTTATTCCATAGCCCTTGCAATCCAGGAGGGAGAAACAAAAGAGAATAAATATCCTCACCTCACTTTCTTCCTTCCACTGATTTCCAGTGGGTATTTTCCTTTGATTGAACTCCACTAGAAGCCAGAGGGGAATGGAGGTTCATACACGACAGACTTCCAGGGCACAAAATGGCATGAAACAAAGTAGGAGGTGGATGCCGAGGGACAAACATCAAATAAATGGCACAGGTGCTCTCCTGCAGGGGGAGTTGTTGTAATTTTTAGAAACTTTCATCAGATACTTTGGCAATGCACATTAAGAACCTCAAAAATATCATTCTCTTTGTCTTAGTATTTATATTCCTTGGGAATTCATCCTAAGGAAACAGAAGAGTGTAACTATTTATCTACAATTATGCTAATTGAATAATTATTTATTGTAAAATATTTGAAATATTTTAGCATTAAATATGAATGAAAATATCATTAAATATGTAAGCTCTGTAAAAAATATCTAATGACTTGAGAAACCACTTACAAAAATTGTTAAATTTATAAAGCAGGAAATATAATTATCTGGATAGTATAACAGCACCATGTTGGTAAGAGTTTGACTGTTGACTTTTACATCTTCAGCATCTAGAATAGTGTCTAGTAAGAGTATTTGCTATGCACAAATATATATTCATATGAAAAAACTAAAGAAAATAGACAAAAACGTTCACAGGATCGCTCTCTGGATGGTAGAATTGAGGGTGATGTTACTGTACTATATACTTTTATCTTTTTATATTAAAAAAAGACATCATTAAAAATATTTTCTAATTTTGAAGTGCCTTTATAGGGACCCAATAAAAGCCTATAGGATTCTGACAGATCTGAGCTGTTTCATTCCATTGAGGTCAATCACTGTCAGTGGGAAACCCCTAGGGAAGTCTAGAGATTAAGAATAAAATCTCAGGAAATATAATTTTAAAATTCACTCATACTTCTACCAGCACTGGGAGCAACTGTAAGACTTGCACTCTTCTGATCATTGTAATTCAACATATTCCCTGGGGCTGTTCTGGGCCATCTTCTGTGGCGATAGAAATCTTAGCCTTGAGTCTATTTTCCATAAAAAATCTAGCACAGTTCACAATGATGGAAGTGAGCTACCTTTTAGAATAGTTAAGGATTGTTAATGGAAACATTATAAATACTTTCAAGGATAAAGGTTAGGAACTCTAAAAGTTCATAAAAACCAAGTGCAAATTCTTCATTTTGCCAGATTTGGACAATGAAACTTAAAAGCATTCAGCAACTTGCCCTAGTTTCATGGTACAGATAACAAAAGCTGTCTTCTGGGTCCTGAATGTTTGTTTTAGCATTTTTGGTACATAAAAATTAGTTTCAATAAAACAGTTCAAATCCCATACCATGCTGATCTGATTGAAACAAAAGAGTTATATAATAGTGAAAGAACTGACCTGAATTGGCCATTTGGAATTAATTTGCTCTATGCATGTGTGCTAATTCAAATTAATGTGTATATATTTTTAGATTGCCAATTTCAAACTGTGCATGGGAGTTTGGTGTCTCCTCTGTAATACCTGATGGATCAAGGGGGAGCTGTATTAACCTAGGTCCAACCAGGAGAAAGAAACCACATAGTGATTCAAATAAGGGAATTTTAATATAATAAATCATTAAAGTATGATTAACTGTAACATATAGAGAACCCTAAAAGGGCACGGTATGTCTGAGAGAGTATCTAAAGAAGGGCAAACTTAGAAAGGAGGTGTTCTTTCCAAGGGTGAGGTTCAGATTGCATTGGAGAAGGCACGGCTGTAGCCTACTGATTGTCATTGAGGTTCACTGAGGTGTCCAAATCAGACCTGGACCACAGTAATTAGGCAAGCAGGAAACAACCCTGTAAAACACAGGTGAGCCATAGCTGGTGGAGAATACACTACTGGGTAATGGTGCAGCTGCTAGAACTAACAAGAAAAGTTCTGTCTTTCTCCAGTGCCCCTCCAATGCCCTCTACTGAGAAAGCTTAACATTGTGCTCACTGTAAAGAAGAATAGTTTAAAGGAATTCCATCCACTTTTGCAGAGCAGGTATTAAAAAATAACTTTAGACCTAAGAAGGAATAAATTGATAATTGGAAAAGGAGGCCTACAAGACCAGGCTCTGGGTCCCCAGGTCCAAAAGGGAAATTCTGCTCTTCCATGTTTAGTAAAGAGTGGTTCCCAGCAAAATTTATTTGAAAGCCCAAAACACTGAAAGACATTGCAGAGGGAGTCAAGATGGACAAACAGACACAACTCTGGTGCACAAGACCCAGCGACAGAGATGCAGAAATACAGAGATCTCCTAGATCCAACTGAGGTACCAGGTGCATTTCAACCGGTCTGGTCCTATGGTGAGCAAAGTCCAGGAAGGGCTGACGGAGGCAGTCGGGGGGGGGTGGTGCTGCTTCACCCAGAAAGTGCATCTGACTGGTGAGTCAGAGGCTCCCTTTCTGGCATTCCGGTCCAGATACAGCACTTCCCCCAAAGCCTCAGCAATACACAGAACATGGGATCTTTGCCAGTCAAGCACTTGGATTACAAGCACAGAGTTAAATAATAATCCAGGATGATGTCCCAGATTGGCGCACAGATCTAACCAAACCCATAAGCCCATAAGCCAGCTGGGAGAGCCTGTGGACAAGCTATCACCCCTTCCCTCTGCCCAGAGAAAGAGGGAGCTGAAGGCAGGAGGACAGACGGATCAGCAGGGCGGGCCCCTCCTCCATGACCAGAGAGAGGGAGCTAAAAATAGAGACAGGCAGTGGGGCTGGCCAGGTCCCTAACCTCCCCCACAAGCCCTAGAGGGCTGAAGCACTAACTCTAGTGGGTTGTGCAGCCAGTGTCACAGTCTGAGCTGAATGCTGAATGATCCAGCCCTGTGGAGGAAGGTCATAGCCCACCATTAAAGGGGTGGGACTAGGCCTCAGGTTTTAACAAAAAACACAGGAAGCCTACATAGCAAAGGGATGCCGCTCTTGATTACCCAGCAGCACCTGCTGGTCAGTGGAAGAGGCGGGCCTAATCTCCCAGTGTGAACAAAAAAGACACAGGAAGCTTACCTAGCAACCTGAAGGAGTCCATAGAAACCAAGTAGCACCTCCACAGGCAGACAAGCACCTCATCAAGCAGCTCCCTGTGTTCACAGTCAGGAAAATCCAGAAAGATGGGGAAAAAAAACAGTGCAAAAAAGATAAAACCATCAAAGACGAGAATACCTCTTCTCCTTCAAGGGATCACAACTCCTCAACAACACGGGAACACAACGTGACTGAGAAACAGTGCGATGAATTAACAGAAACAGGCTTCAGAAGGTAGATAATAACAAACTTTTCTGAGCTAAAGGAACATATTCTAACACAATGCAAAGAAACGAAAAACTGTGAAAAAAAGGTTAGACAAAATGCTAACTAGAATAACCAGCTTACAGAAGAACATAAACAACTTGATGGAGTTGGAAAACACAGCACAAGAACTGCAACAAGCAAACACAAGTTTTAATAGCCGAATCAATCAAGCAGAAGGAAGGAAGGAAGGATATCAGAGACTGAAGACCAACTCAATGAAATAAAAAGAGAAGGAAAGACAAGAGAAAAAAGAGTGACAAGAAATGAACAAAGCCTCCAAGAAATATGGGACCATGTGAAAAGACCTAATCTACATTTGATTGGTGTACCTGAATATGACGGGGGGAATGAATGCAAGCTGGAAAACACACTCCAGGATATTATCCAGGAGAACATCCCAAGCCTAACAAGGCAGTCCAGCATTTAAATCTAAGAAATACAGAGAACTCCACAAAGATATTCCTAAACAAGAGCAACCCCAAGGCACAAAATCATCAGAACCAGGGTTGAAATGAAGGAAAAAATACTAAGAGCAGCCAGAGAGAAAGGTCAGGTCACCAACAGAGGGAAGCCAGTCAGTCTCACAGCAGATCTCTTGGCAGAAACCCTACAAGCCAGAAGAGAGTGGAGGCCAATATTCAACATCCTTAAAAAAAAGAAATTTCAACCCAGAATCTCATATCCAGCCAAATTAAGCTTCATAAGTGAAGAAGAAATAAAATCTTTATGGACAAGCAATTACTGAGAGATTTCATCATCACCAGACCTGCCCTACAAGAGCTTCTGAAAGAAACACTAAGCATGGAAAGGAACAAATACCAGCCACTGCAAAAGGACACCAAATGGCAAGGACCAAAAATGCAATGAATAAAATGAGACAGCTAATGGGCAAGAAAACCAGCCGTAACAAAATGACAGGATCAAATTCACACATAACAATATTAACATTGAATGTAAATGGTCTAAATGCCCCAGTCAAAAGACACAGATTGGCAAACTGGAAAAAAAGCCAAAACCCATTGGTGTGTTGTATTCAGGAAACCCATCTCACATACAAAGACACACATAGACTCAAAATAAAGGGATGGAAGAAGATTTACCAAGCAAATGGAGAACAAAGAAAAGCAGAGGTTGCAATCCTAGTCTCTGATAAAACAGACATCAAACCAACAGAGATAAAAAGAGACTAAGAAGGGCATTATATAATGGTAAAAGGATTATTCCAACAAGAAGAGCTAACAATCTAAATATATACACACCCAACACAGTAGCAACCAGATACATAAAGCAAGTTCTTAATGACCTAAAATGAGATTTAAACTCCCACACAATAATAGTGGGAGACTTCAACACTCCACTGTCAATATTAGACAGATCAACGAGACAGAACATTAACAAGGACATCCAGGACTTGAATGCAGAGCTGGACCAAGTGGATCTAATAGATATAAACAGAACACTCCACCCCAAATCCACAGAATATACATTTTTCTCTGCACCACATCACACTTACTCAAAAATTGACCATATCACTGGAAACAAAACACTCCTCAGCAAATGCAAAAGAACGGAAATCATAACAGTCTATCAGACCGCAGTGCAATTAGATTAGAACTCAGGATTAAGAAACACACTGAAATCTACATAACCACTTGGAAACTGAACAACTTGCTTCTGAGTGTCAACTGGATAAACAATGAAATGAAGGCAAAAATAAAGATTTTTTTTGCATATATTAATTCATTTAATCATATCAATTCTTAAACAAAATATTTCCTCCAAGAGACAATAGTTCACAGTAACTGCAAAGCTTACTCACAATTTTTAAAAATATCGGTCATGCTTAGCATTCAAAGAAGATATTATAGAATAACTGTAAAAACTTTTACCAGGAACATCAGCTTCTGACTTGAAAAATTACAAATACTGAAGCATTTTGGTATCAGACACAGTAGTTTTGACATTGTCTGTTCATTTGATGAGTTTCTGGAAGTTTGGAAAATTGTACCTCTATAATTGGATAATGCGCTTATTCTAAACTAAACATTTTCAAATGTAGAAAACAAACTATCAGAATGAAGACACAACCTACCAGAATCTCTAGGACACCTTTAAAGCAGTATCAAGAGGGAAATTTATAGCAATAAATTACCTCATGAGAAACAAGGAAAAATCTAAGATTGACACCCTATCATCAAAATTGAAACAGCTAGAGGAGGAATATTAAAAAAAACTCAAAAGCTAGCAGAAGACAAGAAATAACTAAGATCAGAGCAGAACTGAAGGTGGTAGAAACACAAAGCACCCTTCAAAAAATCAATAAATCCAGGAGCTGGTTTTTTGAAAAGATCAACAAAATAGACAGACTGCTAGCCAGACTAATAAAAAAGAAAAGAAAGAAGAATCAAATAGTTTCAATAAACAAAGATAAAGGGGATATCACCACTGATCATACAGAAATACAAACTATCATCAGAGATTACTACAAACGGCTCTATGCACATAAACCAGTAAACCAGTAAGAAATGGATAAATTCCTGGACACTTTGACTACACCAAGACTAAACCAAGAGGAAGCTGAAACCCTGAATAGACCAATAACAAGGGCTGAAGTAGAGGCAGCAATCAATAGCCTCCCGACCAAAAAGTCCAGGTCTAGATGGGTTCACAGCTGAATTCTACCAGATGTACAAAGAAGAGCTAGTCCCATTCCTTCTGAAGCTATATAAAACAATACAAAAAGAGGGAATCCTCCCTAACTCATTTCATGAGACCAACATTATTATCCTGATACCAAAACCAGGCAGAGGCTCAACTAAAAAAGAAAACTTCAGGCCAATATCCATGATGAACATTAATGCAAAAATCTTCCATAAAATACTGGCAAATCGAATGCAACAGCACATCAAAAAGCTTATTCATCATGATCAAGTAGGCTTTATCCCGGAGATGCAAGGTTGGTTCAACATAAGCAAGTCCGTAAATGTAATCCATCACATAAATGGAACCAAAGACAAAATTCACATGATTATCTCAATAGATGCAGAAAAGGACTTCGACAAAATTCAACAGCACTTCATGCTAAAAACTCTCAATAAACTAGGTATCAACGGAACATATCATAAAATGATAAAAGCCATATATGACAAACCTACAGCCAATATCATACTAAACAGGCAAATGGTGGAAGAATTCCCTTTGAAATCAGGCAGTAGACAAGGATGCCCTCTATTACCAGTCCTATTCAATATGGTTTTGGAAGTTCTAGACATAGAAATCAGGCAAGAAAAAGAAATAAAGGGTATTCAATTAGGAAAGGAGTAAGTCAAACTGTCTCTATTTGCAGATGACATGATTGTATATTTGGAAGACCCCATTGTCTCAGCCCAAAATCTTCTCAAACTGATAAGCAACTTCAGCAAAGTTCTCACGATACAAAATCAATGTGCAGAAATCCAGTATTCGTGTATACCAATAACAGACAAACAGAGAACCAAATCAAGAATGGACTGCCATTCACAATTGCTACAAAGAGAATAAAATACCCAGGAATACAACTAACAAAGGATGTAAAGGACCTCTTCAAGGAGAACTACAAACCACTGCTCAATGAAATAAGAGACGACACAAACAGATGGAGAAACATTCCATGCTCATGGTTAGGAAGAATCAATATCTTTAAATTGGCCATACTGCCCAAAGTAATTTATAGATTCAATGTTATCCCTATCATGCTACCAATGACCTTCTTCACAGAACTGAAAAAAAAAAAAAAAACACTTTAAACTCCATATGGAATCACAGGAGAGCCCACATAGCCAAGACAATCCTAAGCAAAAAGAACAAAGCCAGAGGCATCACACTTCCCAACTTCAAACTATACTACAAGGCTACAGTAATCAAAACAGCATGGTACCAGTACCAAAACAGAGACATAGACCAATGGAACAGAACAGAGGCCTCAGAAGCAACACCACATATCTACAACCAACTGGTCTTTGACAAACCTGACAAAAATAAGCAATGGGGAAAAGACTCCATGTTCAATAAATGGTGTTGGGGAAACTAGCTAGCAGTGTGCAGAAAGCAGAAACTGGACTCCTTCCTGTCACCTTACACTAAAATTAACTCCAGGTGGATTAAAGATTTAAACATAAAACCTAACACCATAAAAACACTAGAAGAAAACGTAGGCAAAACCATCCAGGATATAGATATAGGCAGGGACTCCATGACAAACACCAAAAGTAATGGCAACAAAAGCCAAGATAGATAAATGGGATCTAATTAAAATTCAGAGCTTCTGTACAGGAAAAAAAATATATATATATATATGTGTGTGTGTGTGTGTGTGTGTGTGTGTGTGTGTGTGTGTGTGTATATATATATGTATATATATATCTCATTAGACTGAACTGGCAACCAACAGAATGGAAAAAATATTTGCAGTCTACCCATCTGACAAAGGGCTAATATCCAGAATCTACAAAAAACTAAAGCAGATTTACAAGAAAAACACAAGCAAACCCATTCAAATGTGGGTGATGGATATGAACAGACACTTTTCAAAGGAAGACATATATGAGGCCAACAAACATTTGAAAAAATTCTCATCATCATCGGTCATTAGAGAAATGCAAATCAAAACCACAGTGAGACAACATCTCATTCCAGTTAGAATGATGATCATCAAAAAATCTGGAGACAACAGACGCAGGAGAGGATGTGGAGAAATAGAAACACTCTTACACAGTTGGTGGGAGTGTAAATTAGTTCAACCATTGTGGAAGATAGTGTGGCGATTTCTCAAGGATCTACAAATAGAAATTCCATTTGACCCAGCAATCCCATTACTGGGTATATTCCCAAAGAACTATAAATTGTTTTACTATAAAGACACATGTACACGTATGTTCATTGAAGCCCTGTTTACAATAGCAAAGACCTGGAACCAACCCAAATGCCCATCAATGATAGACTGGACAAAGAAAATGTGGCACATATACACCATGGAATACTACACAGCCAAAAAAAACCGATGAGTTCATGTCCTTTGTAGGGACACGGATGTATCTGGAAACCAACATTCTCAGCAAACTGACACAAGAACAGAAAACCAAATACCGCATGTTCTCACTCATAGGCGGGTGTTGAACAAGGAGAACACACGGACTCAGGGAGAGGAGCATCACACACTGGGGACAGTTGCGGAAGGGGCTAGGGGAGGGACAGTGGGGGGTGCGAAGGGTGGGGAGGGATAACATGGGGAGAAATAATGCTGGATATAGTATGCACCTATGCAACAATGCTGCATAACCTGCACATGTACCCCAGAACCTAAATTTAAAAAAAAAAAGAGACATTACAGAAGAAAAGATACGGCAACATAAATTTTTTTTATTTCAGACATAAATGGAAATCATTAAAAAATAAAAATATTAGTGACATTGGAAAATTTTTACTATATAATTGTACAGATGAGAGAAGGAAAGCAGGTTACAGACAGGGCTCTAGAAAACAAGAAGTCGTTCTAATAAATAATTTGTGCTGAAGGTTTTGAAAAATTAAAAATATCAATTGTAGTATGATAAATGAGTGGAGTATTTCAATGAATCTTACAAGTCTACAGAAATCAAGCAAATAGGAAAGAAGAAACTATTTTTTAATTATACTTTAATTTCTGGGGTACATGTGTAGAACACGCAGGTTTGCTACATTGGTATATATATGCCATGGTGGTTTGCTGCATTCATCACTCTGTCATCTACATTAGGTATTTCTCCTAATGCTATCCCTCCCCTAGCACCTCACCCCCTAACAGGCCATGGTGTGTGATGTTCCCCTCTCTGTGTCCATGTGTTCTCATTGTTCAACACCCACTTATGAGTGAGAACATGCAGTGTTTGGTTTTCTGTTCTTGTGTCAGTTTGCTGAGAATGATGGTTTCCAGATTCATCCATGTCACCACAAAGGACATGAACTCATCCTTTTTATGGCTGCATAGCATTCCATGGTGTATATATACCACATTTTCTTTATCTAGTCTACCATTGATGGGCATTTGGGTTGGTTCCGAGTCTTTGCTATTGTGAACAGTGCCACAATAAACATATGTGTACATGTGTCTTTATAACAGAATGATTTATAATCCTTTGGGTATATGCTCAGTAATGGGATTGCTGAGTCAAATGGTATTTCTAGTTCTAGATCCTTGAGGACTCACCACACTGTCTTCAACAATGGTTGAACTAATTACACTCCCACCAACAGTATAAAAACATTCCCATGTCTCCACATCCTCTCCAGCATCTGTTATCTGCTGACTTTTTAATGATCGCCATTTTAGCTGGCGTGAGATGATATCTCAATGTGGTTTTAATTTGCATTTATCTTATGACCAGTGATGATGAGCTTTTTTTCATACATTTGCTGGCTGCATAAATGTCTCCTTTTGAGAAGTTTTTGTTCATATCCTTCACCCACTTTTCGATGAGGCTACTTTTTTCCTGTAAATTTGTTTAAGTAATTTTTAATGTTATACAAGAAGGAAATTAACCACAGTTGGTCCTTTGTTCAGTAAAGATACTTATTGGGATGGTTAATATTAGATGTCAACTTGATTAAATCGAAGGATGCTTAGACAGTTGGTAAATTATTGTTCCTGCGTGTGTCTGTGAAGGTGTTACCAGAAGGGACTGACATTTGAGTCAGTGGACTGGATGAGGAAGACTCTCCCTCAATGTGAGTGGGCACCATCCAATGGGATGCCAGTGTTGCTAGGGCAAAAGTCGTCAGAGGAGGTGGAATAACCTTGCTTGCCGAGTCTTCTGGGACATCAAGACTCCAGGTTCTTCTGCCTTTGAACTCTTGGACTTACACCAGTGGTTTGCTGGGGACTCCTGTGCCTTTGGCCACAGACTGCAGTCTGCACTTTGGCTTCCTTACTTTTGAGGCTTCTAGACTCAGACTGAGCCACTACTGGCTTCTTTCTTTCTCATCTTGGAGACGGTCTATTGTGGGACTTCACCTTGGGATTGTGTGAGCGAATTCTCCTTAATAAACTCCCTTACATATATATTGTATCCTATTCTGTCCCTCTGGAGAACCCTAATACATTTATATAATAAAGATAAATATTGATTGGACAAAGATTGTGCTGCCATTATATCAAATTATTAATGTAAGAGGAAATGAGAGTGACATTAGGAGATAAATCTTACCAAAATAGCCAGACCAAAGATTTATTACATAATGCCAAAATAGAGAAATTGATAGTTGCATATGGTTCTCTTTGTTTTAGAAATATGGACGTAAACACCAAACACACACACACACACAAAAAAACAGCCAAAGGTTGCAAATGGCGCTGGAAACTGGAGCTAGAGTTAAAATTGTCTGACTAAAGGAAAATGCTGGATTTCATTAAAAATGTTTTACCTTAGTTTGATTTTTAAATTAGGCATAGATTTGAATTTGATAGAAACAAACACAAGTCTTATACATAGAATGATTTCTACAATGCAAAATTTATAGCAAAAACATTGTAAGAAAATAAAACAGAAAAAGTGACTGCTTCTGGGGGCATATTTGTCCATGCCATTTAACAATTTCTTTGCACATTCATTTCTTCCAAATTTCTTAAAATTAGTAACATCTCAAACAATAAATAATCAACAAAGGAAACAAAACTACTTCACGTAGCTGGGAGGCTACATGAAGTCATATGATACATGAGTAGAGAAAGCATGAAAGATAAACTAAGGGAAAATGAGTGTGGAAGGATCACACCATCAGATAAGCAATATTAAGTGACCATTGTGAAGCTAGTACTGAAAGAATAAACAAAACAAAAAAAAAAAATGAATACAACATTTGTCATCCCTTTCAGGCACTTTAAGTAAAATAAAAATAAATGGAGGAGATACATTAGAGAGTTTTATTTTTATGAAAAATAATAAAATTTAAAGCTCAGTTGATAGGAAGGTTAGAGGTTTAATAACTCAAATTCAGTCAAAAATGAAAGAGTATTTTCTTCTCTGAAAAGTTCTGCTCTTCTATGTTTAATAAAGGGTGGTTCCCATGGTTCCCTGCTCCTATTGTCAACAATAGTTCATTGTAAATAGCTCTCATATAAAATTATGAAAATTGTCATAAACTCAATGAAATATTATTCAATTTGCAAAATGCAACATTGGACAGAATTTTTTCTTAAAAGTCCATCTTGTGGATTCTTAGGAAATCTGCTTATCAAAATACTAGTTGTAATGACGACTTTTTTATTCTTCTGTAATATTTACTGCATGCTTAAAATGGTTTTCAAATTTTAAGTCAAAAAAGGGCACTTCTCATCCGAATACCAGTTGTAATGATGATTTTTTATTTTTCTATAGTATTAACTGCTGGCTTGAATTGGTTTTCAAATATTAAGTCAAAAAAGGGCACTTCTTTCTCATGTCTGCTTTTTTTTTTTTTTCTTTTTGAAACGGAGTCCTGCTGTGTCACCAGGGTGGAGTGCAGTGGTGTGATTTGGGCTCACTGCAACTCTGTCTCCTGAGCTCAAGCGATTCTCCTGTCTCAGCCTCCCGAGTAGCTGGGACTACAGGTGCTCGCCACCATGCCCAGCTAATTTTTGCATTTTTAGTAGAGACGGGGATTCACCATGTTGGCCAGGGTGGTCTTGATCTCTTGACCTCGTGATCCGCCAACCTCCGCCTCCCAAAATGCTGGGTTTACAATCTTGAGCCACTGTGGCTGGCCTGTCTGCCTTTTATTCAGATGTGATTAACCAACATGTTAATGAAGCTTAAAAATCAGAGCCATTTCTTGCATGGGCCCCTTCTAGCAATATGCTGTGCATGTTTTTGTGGGATTTGCAAGAAAAAAGGGTTTCAAATGCATAGCATGAGAAGCTAGACTGTGAAACAATTATCCAACTCTAACCTGTCATAAATAAACTTGTAATACAACTTTTACCCATATTTGACAGCAATAGCATGACATTTATTAGACATTACAATAGTAAGTTGTGAAGCTAAAAGAATATTTTAAATGATCAGTAATGTAAAAATAAATTTCAATCAAAAGACTCAATTGCTCTCTAGATTCTTTAAAATATAATAAATCATTGATATCTAAAGGGGTAATCAAAGTTTGAAGTAGGAAAGAAATAGCAAGAAGTCTGTCAGAAAATTATTTAATTAAAATAAAATCATTGCCTTCTGGGTTTGTAATTTCACTTTAATTAAAATAGTTGTCTTCTGGGTTTTTTAATTTTACCAGTAGTTGACAGCTTTTTATAATTTGTAATTTATTGAAATTTATTTTTTCATCATAAATAAATGTTAACTTTTATACATAATTTTTATTTGTAAATTTTATTTCTTTTTTCTCATAAAACTGAGGCCACCCTGGATTTTTAATTGTTATTTTAAAACATTTACTATGCTAAGTATCATAGATTTTCTTTTCTTTTTAAGTAAAACAAACTTTACATAGTTAATCTCTGTAGATCACCTTAATAGATTAGTGGGCCCATTTTTCCTGCTTTTAGCTTCATGTACAATGAACTCAGATGATCACACAATATGAGGAAAAAAATTCAAGAAATCAACAAAAACTGAAATAAGTCAAAGAAAGTAAATGAGTTTGTAATAAAATATTCTATACAAAATATCTGGATAAAAGCTGCCCACTGTTTCAATCCATTCCTCTACTTCTACCCACATTAACTTTCAAAAGGCTATTGGCCTCATTTAGAGACGAAAAGTGTTCTGTCCCTATATAAGAACTGCTAAACAGACCTACACAGCACAAAACTAAATCCAAGAAAAAAGAAAAAGAAAAGAATATACATAAAAGATAAATGAGTAACATACAACATAGGAAGTATCTTAGAAAACAGAGAATATTGGAAAAAATCAATTTCTATTATCTCCATTGAAATTATAGTCACCTTATTTGGAAATATGACAGTAAGACAAGAAATGAGACAAGTGCTAAAAATTTTGATTCAGAGAAGAAATTTAAACTGGCTGGCAGTATTCAGGAAAGAAATGGGGGAAAAATAAACATACTACACAGAGTAGCCTATATTTTATAGCTTAAACAGTAAAATAAAAGCAACCAAAAATACAGACACATTGTGAATGATCTTGAGGAAATTAGAAATGGAAGGAAAGAATAAGAGACAAAAAGACAAAGAAATAAAGAGAGACAGAGGCAGTGATAGGAAAACAAAGAATATCCAACAAATACTTATTTCTTGTCTCTAAAGCACAAAAATAAAGATCTGAACCAGGAAAAAAATGACAGAATACTTAAGAAAAAAGTATATCCTCAGAAAGATGCTAAAGTAAGATGAATAAAGAATCATAAAAAGTAACATAAACAATAGGTGAAAATCAAATTGGCCTCAGCATTCTCAAGACCTTCTAAGACCAGAGACAAAAAAAACAAACAAACAAACAAAAAAAAACACTTCTTCACTCAGTGTTGTGATCTGAATGTGTCATTTGGAATTGTGGACATCATCTTGGGACCAAGAGTGGAGCCAAGAAGATAAATCAACATATGAAAAACCTTATTTTTTTTTTTTTTTTTTTTTTGAGACAGAGTCTCACTGGCTTTAAGCAATTCTCCTGCTTCAGCCTCCAGAGTAATTGGGATTGCAGGTGCCTTCCCTTAGCCTGGCTAATTTTTGTCTTTTAAATAGTGACAGAGTTTCCCCATGTTGGCCAGGTTGGTTTTGAATTCCTGACCTCAAGTGATCCACCCTCCTTGGCCTCCCAAAATTCTGGGATTACTTACAGGTGTGAGCCACCATACGTGGCTTACCTGATGATGTTCTAAGCCAACTCTGGATGCCTCCATCACTTTGGATGACAATATTTTCTTATTGCTTAAGCCATTGTGATTTCAGTCCTTGGTTACTTGTTGTTGAAAGCTTCACCAAAGACAAAAACCACAATATTATCTTAATAGATACAGAGAAGTCCTTCAACAAAATTCAACAGCAATTTATGCTAAAAACTCTCAATAAACTATGTATTGATGGAACATATCTCAAAACAATAAAAGCTATTTATGACAAACCCACAGCCAATATCATACTGAATGGTAAAAAAATTTGAAGCGTTCCCTTTAAAAACTGGCATTAGACAAGTGTAAGGCCAGCTGCCTCGCAGAGGGTTAAACGGACTCATCCATCTCTCTCCACGTCTGATAACTACATCATCACCCAAGCTCATTATCTGGCCTTGACACACGGCTTCTCCGCACCCGCCTCTGCATACCAGACCCAAGCTCACATTCAGCACTAAATTATGCATTTAACCCCCAGCCCGCTGTTGATAAGCCTGTAGGAAAATTTTTTAAAGAAGCCCCATCAGACCTTGCCTGGTAGCAGTCTGCTCTGTATGCCCCTGGAAGGCCCACTTACCTAAGGTCCCTCCCACCTACCCATGACCACTAGCTCCAGGCATTTCCTGCTTCTTAATAGCCAATATGATTGCCTTCACTTTGTTTCCCCAACAGCCAATCAAGGCCCACTTACCCAAAGTCCCACCCACCTACCAATGGCAACTAGTTTCAGGTAATTCCTGCTTCCCGACAGCCAATAAAATTGCCTTTGCTTTGTTTCCCCAATAGCCAATCAATTGCCTTCTCTCCCCATAAAACCCCATAACCTAAACAGCCGGGCGTGACTTCTCTGGCCCCACCCTGGACCACAGAACCTCGCCCAGGAGCTGAGTAAATTAGCTTCTCATTTTCTTATACTTGCCTCAGTTTGCTCATTTTACCTTGGCAATAAACCTTACAACAAGGATGACGTCTCTCACCACTCCTATTTGATATAGTATTAGAAGTTCTAGCCAGAGCAATTTGGCAAGAAAAAGAAATAAAGGGCATTCAATTAGGAAAAGAAGTAGTCAAATTGTCCCTATTTGCAGACAACATGATCATATATTTAGAGGACCCCATTGTTTCAGACCAAAATCTCCTTAAGCTAATAAGCAACTTTGGCAAAGTCTCAGGATACAAAATCAGTGTGCAGAAATCACAAGCATTCCTATACACCAATAACAAACAGAGGGTCAAATCATGAGTGAACTCCCATTTACAATTGCTACAAAGAGAATAAAATACCTAGGAATACAACTAACAAAGGATGTAAAAGATCTCTTCAAGGAGAAATACACATGACTGATCAAGGAAATAAGAGAGGACACAAACAGATGAGAAAACATTCCATGCTGATGGTTAGGAAGAATCAATATCATGAAAATGGCCATATTACCTAAAGTAATTTATAGTTTCAATGCTATCCCCATCCAACTACCATTGACTTTCTTTACAGAACTGGAAAAAACACTTTAAACTTCACATGGAACCAAAAGAGAGCCCGCACAGCCAAGACAATCTTAAGCAAAAAGAACAAGGCTGGAGGCATCACACTACCTGACTTCAAATTATACTACAAGCCTACAGTAATCAAAACAGCATAGTACTGGTACCAAAACAGAGATGTAGATCAGTGGTACAGAACAGAGGCCTTAGAAGCAATGCTACACATCTACAACCATCTGATCTTTGACAAACCAGACAAAAACAAGCAATGGGGAAAGGATTCCTTGTTTAATATATGGTGCTAGGAAAACTGGCTAGCCATATGCAGGAAGCTGAAACTGGACCCCTTCCTTACACCTTATACAAAAATTAACTACAGATGGATTAAAGATTTAAACATAAGAACTAACACCATATAAACCCTAGAAGAAAACCTAGGCAACACCATTCAGGACATAGGCACAGGTTAGGACTTCATGACTAAAACACCAAAAGCAATGGCAACAAAATCCAAAATAGACAAACTGGATCTAACTAAACTAAAGAGATTCTGCACAGCAAAAGAAACAATTATTAGAGTAAACCGGCAACCAACAGAATGGGAAAAATATTTTGCAATCTACTCGTCTCATAAATGGCTAATATCCAGAATCTACAAAGAACTAAAGCAGATTTACAAGAAAAACACAAACCCATTCAAAAGGGGGCAAAGGATATGAAGAGACACTTTTCAAAAGAAGACAAATATGCGGCCAAAAGACATGAAAAAATGCTCATCATCATTGGTCATTAGAGAAATGCAAATCAAAACCACATTGAGATACCAACTCACGCCAGTTAGAATGGTGATCATTAAAAAATCTGGAGACAACAGATGCCAGAGAGGATGTGGAGAAAGAAGGAACACTTTTACTCTGTTGGTGGAAGTGTAAATTATTTCAACCATTGTGGAAGACAGTGTGGCGATTCCTCAAGGATCTGTAAATAGAAATTCCATTTGACCCAGCAATCCCATTAGTGGGTATATATCCAAAGGATTATAAATCTTTCTATCATAAAGATACATGCCCAGGTATGTTCATTGCAGCACTGTTTACGATAGCAAAGATCTGGAACCAATCCAAATGCCCATTGATGATAGACTGGACAAAAAAATGTGGCACATATACACCATGGAATACTATGCAGCCATAAAAAGTGATAAGTTCATGTCCTTTGTAGAGACATAGATGAATATAGAAACCATCATTCTCAGCAAACTGACATAAGAACAGAAAACCAAACACCACGTTTTCACTCATAGGTGGGTGACGAACAATGAGAACACTTGGGCACAGGGAAGGGAACAACACTCACAGGGCCAGGTTGGGGGGTTGGAGGGGAGGGACAGTCGGGGGGTAGGGAGGATGGGGAGGGATAACACAGGGAGAAATGTGAGTGGGGATTGGGGGGTGGGGGATGGAGACAGTAAACCACCATGGCATGTATGTACCTATGCAATAATCCTGCAGGATGCAGGACATACACATGTACCCCAGAGCCCAAACACAATTGGGAAAAAAAAAAAAAAAAAAGAAAGCTTCCCACCTGAAGCAAAGACAATGTAAATGTTGTAAAACTTCACCACATAAAAGTAGTAATATAAGCAACACAAATCAGAATGTAAAGGTAAAGATCAAGAAGGTTGGATAAAGTTTACTAATTTCCTTATCTTTTATAGCTGAAACTCAAAAAACACAGTCTAAAATTGAAACAGCACAACTGTACCCTCATAATCATTTTTCCCTACCATGATAGAAATCATTAAAGAACTGGTATTTCTTACAGTGAAGAAATTGAATATTTTTGGCAAACTGTTACCACATTTTTCATTTCATTTTAGATGCCTGTTATAATAAAATAAAATTAATAATTTTAGAGGAAAATCATATATAGTATGAGCCCATTTTTTGAGTTATTTGAAATTTGTTTATTAAAATTTAACTTTAAGATACAAAATTTTAAAGCCGAAATTTTCTTCTTTTACATTTCCAGCATATTATTAAAGGGGAATAAGGCAAAAGTACACAAAAATCATAGATGTACAAGGTAATTTTCTCAAATTGTATATACCTCTCAAGTCAAGAAATAGAATACTAGCAGGGCCTCCGAAATATCAATAACCTGGAAAACCAGACCATGTCTCTCAGCATAAGTTAATTTTGCCTGTTTTTTGAAACTTACATAAATGGAAACAACAGTATTATTTTGTGTCTGTTTTTTTCATACAACCTTATGTTTGAGAGAGCCATCCAAATGTGCCAGGCATACTTACAGATTTTTAATTTTTTTTTGCATTACTATGGCATAATTTTGGCATTTATTTTACCATTGATGGACACTGACCCAGTTTTCAGGTTGGGGAACTAATGTGTAGGGCTGTTCTGAACACTCTTAAATATATCCACTGATTTATGGATCTGTGCTTGTTTCTGTTAAGTGTACAGATAGCAGGAATGTGTTGCAAAAGTAAAACCTATGCAAATAGATAGTTTTAATGTATACTGATAGTTTTGCAAACTGGTTGTACCAATTTACACTTCCCAAAGCCATGCTTATGAATATTGGTTATGCTACAGTTAGCAAAATTTATATCTACCTGATGAATGAGAGAGTTGTTCATATTTTCCTGTTTCTTGGCAGTCTGTATATATCACAATATTTAAGTCGTTCAGAAATATGTCCTCTTTTGTCTGAAGTAACTTGTTTTTTCCAACTAGAGCAAGAAAGTGATTATTTTAATGTCTAAATCATGTATTGTGTCAACCCTTCTTTTAAAAATAGCTATAAAAAGTCCAAAGGTTTAAGATTTTTGCTTGGAATAACACCCATACAACTTAATAAGGACTGTAATTTATTGCATGAAATTATCTCCTTTCAATTGTGCTGCACCCACACTATCTTTATTGCTATTTTCAGGTTATAGCAGGTTTTTGTTCTTACAGCTATTGCTATTACTTTCCTTTTTTCTTTCCACAGAATCTTTCTCCTCATTTATTTTAATCCTCTGATTACTGACTATCTCAGAAATCACAACTCTCTTTAATTGTCATGTAACAAGACATGTAAAAGCAAGCCTAATTTTTCTTAGGCTTCAAAGTTCAAGTTACAATTTTCAGGGTTCTATTTATCCATTTTAAAAAGTTGTAAATTATGTAACTTTTAATAACATTTGATCACCTTAAACATTAAGTAAATGCCCCCATAAATTCTACCTTTGTTTAATGTGTTTAATTTCCTTTTAAAATTATTTATATTTTTAATTGATTAATAAAAATTGTATATATTTATGGTATACAGCATGTTGTTTTGAAATATGTATACACTGGGGAATAATTATATCAAGCTACTTAACACATCCATTATCTTGTACAGTCACCACTTTTTGGTTGTAAGAACATTTAAAATCTACTCTCTTAGGAATTTTCAAGCACATAGTATTATTAACTATGATCACTATGTTGTACAACAAATCTTCAAAACTATTCCTCCTAATTGAAACTTTGCATACTTTGACTAATATCTCCTCAAACCCCTGCTACCACCAGCCTCAACTCCTGCTAACTTCATTTGGCTTTGCTTTTACATGTTTGACGTTTTTAAAATCTACATATAATTGTATTACAGTGTTTGCCTTTCCGTGCCTAGTTTATTTAACACCATAATGTACTCCAGGTTAATCCACGTTTACATAAAAGACAAAATTTTGTTTTTTAAATCTGAATAGTGTTCCATTGTGTGTGTGTGTGTGTGTGTGTGTATATATATACATATATATATATGTATATATATACACACATATATATGTATATATATACACACCACATTTTTTTATTCCATTCATTTGTTCACAGATATATAGGTTATTTTAATATTGAGGCTACTTTGTATCATCATGCAGTGAATATGGGAGTGCAGATATCTCTTCATAATCCTGTTTTCAATTCCTGTGGATATGTACCCAAAAGTGGGATTGATGGATGACACAGTAGCTCTATTTTTAATTTTTGGAAGAATTTGCATACTGTTTCCTTATTGGCTCAATTAATTCACATTCCCATACACAGTGTGCAGTGGTTCACTTTTCTCTGCATATTCCTCAACACTATCTCTGGTCTTTTTGATAATGGCCATTCTAAATGGTGTGAGATGGTATCTCACTGTGGTTTCAATTTGCATTTCTCTGATGATTAGTAATGCTGAACATTTTTTCATATAATTGGCCATTTGTATGTCTTCTTTCAAGAAATGTCTATTCTAGTCCTTGGCCCATTTTTAATTGGGTTACCCATTTTCTTGCTATTGAGTTGCTTGAGTTCCTTATATATTTTTTATGATAATCTCTTATCAGATGTATGGCTTACAAATATTTTATCCTTTTTGATAGGCTTAAAAATTATTTCTATTTGTCTTTCTATCCTTGAGTCTTTATAGAGAAATATCTTACTTTGAGGGCATCAAATACAAATGATAGTTATTCTTTAGTAGTGAAAATTAGTGATAGACTCTATTTTTTTTTTTGAGTAATTTTACAAAAGCAATACTTTTTTTTAAATTTCAAATTGTATTTTCCACACAGGGGATACATGTGCATGCAGGTTTGTTACATGGGCATATTGCACTCAGGTAGTAAGCATGGTAGCCAAGTAGCTTTTGAAGCCCATTCCCTCATCACTACCCCATCCCGAGGAGTCCACAGTATCTGTATTCTCATGTTTATGTTCATATATGCTCAATGTTTAGCTCCTACTTTTAAGTGATGACATGAAGTATTTGGTTTTCTCTTCTTGAATGAATTAATTTAAAATTACGTCCTCTAGTTGCATCCATGTTGCAACCAAGGACATGATTTCATTATTTTTATGGCTGTTTAATATTTCATGTTTTATATGTGCCACATTTTCTTTATCCAATCCACTATTGATTGGCACCTAAGTTGATTCTGTGTATTTTCTATTGTGAATAGCACAACAATGAACATATAAGTTCAAGTGTATTTTTAGTATAAAGATCTATTTTCCTTTGGGTATGTACTCAGTAATGGGATTGTTGGGTCAAATGGTAGCTCTGTTTCAAGTTTTTTGAAGAAATCTCCAAACTATTTTCCATAGCGGCTGAAATAATTTACCTTCCCACAGTTTCCTTTTCTCCACAGCCTTATGAGCATCTGTTGTTTTTTGACTTTTTGATAATAGCTCTTCTGACTGGTGTGAAATGGTATCTCATTGTGGTTTTTATTTGCATTTTTCTAATGATTAGTGATGATGAGTGGTTTTTTTTCATGCTTGCTGTCCACTTGAATGTCTTCTTTTAAGAAGTATCTGCTCATGACTTTTGTCCATTTTTAATGGGGTGATTTGTTTTTTGCTTGTTGATTAAAGTTGCTTATAGACTAGATATCAGACTAGATATCTATGTATTTGTCAGATACGCAGTTTGTGAAAATTTTCTCCCATTCTGTAGGCTGTTTACTCTGTGGATGCTTTCTTTTGCTGTGAAGAAGCTCTTTAGTTTAATGAGGTCCCACTTGTCAATTTTTGTTTTTGTTTTAATTGTTTTTAGGTACTTATATTTGCCAAGGGTGATGTTAAGAAGGGTATTTCTTGGGTTTTCTTCTAGAATTTTTAAAGTTTGAGGTCTTGCATTTAAATCTTTAATCCATCTTCAGTTAATTTTTGTATATGTTGAAAGGAAAGGTATGAGTCCTGTTTCATTCTTCAGAATATGCCTATCTAGTAATCCCAGCACCATATATTGAATAGGGAGTGATTTCCAAAATCCTTGCTTTTGTTGGCCTTGTAGAAGATAAGTTGGTTGTAGATGTGCAGCTTTACTTCTGAATTTTCTACTCTATTCCATTGGTCTATGTGTCTGTTTGGTTTTTGTTTGTTGATTTAAGTTACGTATAGATTCCACTTCGAGGTTTGATGGTGTGATGCCTTAAACTTTGCTGTTTTTTTTTTTTTGTTGTTGTTGTTGTTGTTGTTCCATATGAATTTTAGAATAGTTTTTTTTTTCCCTAATTCTGTGCAGAATGACATTGGCAGTTTAAATATAGCACTGAATATGTAGAGTCTTTTGGGCAATATGGCTATTTTAACAATATTTATTCTTCCAACCTATGAACATGGAACGTTTCTCTATTTATTTGTCGTCTCTAATTTCTTTCAGTACTGTTTTGTAGCTGCCCTCTCAGACAGCTTTCACCTCCTTGCTTAGCTGTATTCCTAGGTAATTCACTTGTTTGTGTGTGGCTATTGCAAATGGGATTATCTTGATTTGACTCTCAGGCAGGATGTTATTGGTGTATAAAAATGTTCTGCTGATTTTTGTACACTGATTTTGTATCCTGAATCATTGCTAAACTCATTTATCAGTTCTAGTAACCTTTTGGTGGTGTGTCTTCAGAGCTTTCTAAGTATAGAGTCATGCTGTCAGGGAATAGAGATATTTCAACTTCTTTTCCTTTTTGGATGCCATTTATTTATTTATTTATTTTTATTTTTATTTATTTTTTTGAGATGGAGTCTTGCTCTGTCACCCAGGCTGGAGTACAATGGCACAATCTCAGCTCACTGCAGGCTCTGCCTCTTGGGCTCAAGTGATTCTCCTGCCTCAGCCTCCCAAGCAGCTGGGATTACAGGCTCCTGTCACCAAGCCCAGCTGATTTTTGTATTTTCAGTTGATATAAGTTCCACCATGTTGGCCAGGCAGGTCTTGAACTCCCTGACCACCTAGGTCTCCCAAAGTGCTGGGACTATAGGCGTGAGCCACTGTACCCCGCCTATTTATTTCTTTTGCCTGATTGCTCTTACTAGGACTTCAAGTATTATGTTGAATAGGAGTGGTGAGAATGGGCATCTTGCCTTGTTCCAGCTCTCAATAGGAGTATCTCCAGCTATTGCTCATTCAGTATGATGTGGCAGTGAGTTTCTTATAGATGGCTCTTATTGCATTAAGGTATGTTACTTTTTTACCCAGTGTGTTGAGAGTTTTTGTTATGAAGGGATGTTGAATTTTATTGAAAGTCTTTTCTGCATTTATTGAGATAATCATGTTTTTTGCTTTTAATTCTGTTTGTGTGGTGAATCACACTTATTGGTTTTTCTATGTTGAAGCAACTTTGTCCTAGAAACAAAGGCTATTTGATCATGGTGCATTAACTTTCTGATGTGCTATTTGATTCGGTTTGCAAGTATTTTGTTGATTTTTTGCATCTGTGTTCATCAGACATATCAGTCTGAAGTTCTTTGTCATGTTTCTGCCTGATTTTGGTATTAGGCCAATTCTGGCTTTATAGAATGAATTAGGAAGAAGTTCCTCTGCCTCAATTTGTTTTAGAAATAATTTCAGTAAAATTGGTGCCTGTTTGTCTTTGTACATCTGGTAAAATTTGGCTGTGAATCCATTCAGGGCTTTTTCTGGTTGGTATTTTTGTTTTTTTGTTGTTGTTTTGTTTTTGCTGATTCAATTTCAGAGCATAATAACATTCTCTTCAGTGTTACCATCTCTGATTCAATCTTGAGTGATTGTATGTTTCTAGAAATGTATCCATTTCCTCTAGATTTTTTAATTTGTGTGCATAGAGTTGTTCACAGTATTCTCTGGTGAACTTTTGTCTTTCTGGGGATCACTTGCAATATTTATGTTACTTCTGATTTACCTATTTGGATCTTTTAATCTTTCTTTCTTTGTTAATCTAAGTAGCAGTCTAGCAATGTCATTTATGTTTTTTTGAGAAACAAATCTTGGTTTAATTAATCTTTTATCTGGATTTCTACATCTCAGATTCATTATGTTTTTCTCGAATTTTAGTTTTTCTTTTGTTCTGGTAGACTGTTAAATTGAGATCTTTCTAGCTTCTTGATGAAGGCATTTAGAGCTATAAACTCTCCTTTTAACCTTGCTTTAGCTTCATCCCAGAGACTTTGGTAAGTTGTGTGCCTGTTTTCGTTGATTTCAGATACTTTTTTTATTTGTGTCTTAATTTCATTGTTTACCCAAGAGTTTTACTTAGGAGCAAGTTGTTTAATTTCCATGTACTTATGAAGTTTTGAGAGATTGTTTGGATGCTGATTTCTTTTTTTTTTTTTTTTTTTTGGCATTGTGGTCCAAGAATGTCTATTTCAGTTTTCTTTGAATTTATTGAGACTTCCTTTGTGACCAAATATGTAGTCGATCTTAGAATATGTTCTGTGTGCAGATGAGAATAATATAAATGTATATTCTGTGGTTGTTAGGTGGAGTGTTCTGCCTATGTCTTAGGTCTAATTGGTCAAGTGTGGAGTTTAAGTTCAGAGTGTCTTTGTTGGTCTTAAACCTTGAAGATCTGTCTAACACTGTCAGTGGGGTGTTCGAGTCTGCACTTATGGTTGTCTAAGTGTTTTTACAGGTCAGGAAGAACTTGTTATATAAATCTGAGTGCTCCTGTGTGGGGTACATATATATTTAGCATAGTTAACTATTCTTGTTGGATTATACTCTTTATAATTATGTAGTGCCTTTCATTGTCCTTCTTAATTTTTATTTGTTTAATATCTGTTTTATATGATATAAACATAGCAACTCCTGCTTTTTTTTTTTTCTTTTTTCCATTTGCATGGTAGGTCTTTCTCCATTCTTTTACTTTGACCCCATGAGTGTCATTATATGTGAGATGTGTCTCTTGAAGACAACAGATGGTGGGATCTTGTCTTTTTATCCAGCTTACCAATATGTATCTTTTAAGTGGGTAGTTTAGCACAATTACATTCAAGGATAGTATTGATAGGTATAATTTTGATTCTGTCATATTGTTAGCTGGTTGTTATGTAGACTTGAAAGCGTAGTTGCTTTATAGTGCCTGTGGGCTGTGTGCTTAAGTGTGTTTTTATTGTAGCAGGTGTCATTCTTTCTATTGCATGTTTAGTGCTCTCTTAAGGTCCTCCTACAAGGCTGGACTAATTGAATTGCATTCCCCTTGCATTTGCTTGTTTAAGAAAGATTTTATTTCTTCTTTGTTTATAAAGCTTAGTTTGGTGGGATATGAAATTCTTGTTTGAAATTTTATTTATTTAAGGATACTGAAAATAGGGTCCCCAATCTCTCCTGGCTTGTAAGGTGTCTGCTGCAATGTCTGCTGCTAGTCTAATGGGGTTCCCACTGAGCATGACTTCATCTTTCTCTCTAGCTGCCTTTAAGATTCTTATCTCTGCATTGACTTTATTAAATTTGATGACTATATGTCTTGAAGATTGTTGTCTTAGACCTAGCTGGGGGTCTTTGTATAACTTGGATTTGTATGCCAACTTCTTTAGGGAAATTTAGTGGACTATATTCTCAAATATGTTTTTTAAGTTGCTTATTCTCTCTCCTCTTTCAGGAATGCCAATGAATTATAAATGTTGTGTCTCTAGATGATACTGTATTTCTCAGAGGTTTTGCACATTTTTAAAAACTTTTAAAATTATTTTTCTCAGGCTGAGTTGATTTGAAGAACTAGTCTTTGAGCTCTGAGATTCTATCCTCAGCTTGGTCTCTTCTGCTATTAATAATTCCTAGTGTATTATAAAATTATTGTAATGAGTTTTTCAGCTCTAGAAGTTCAGTATGGTTCATTCTTAAAACAGCTACTTTGTCTTTTAGATACTGGATTGTTTTACTGAATTTCTTGTTATGTGTGGAATAAAATTATTAATTATAAAAATTAATAAATTGAGCATCTATTTTGAACACTTATTTTGTACTATTTAAACCACAGAAACACATTCAGGCCATAATATTTGATTTCATGTTTCCTAGTTACATAAAATAACAGTTACAAAAATATACACTTACCTAATTTTATACCTACTATTGAAAAAAGAATATAAATGGGAAATATTGATATTGTAACTTAACCTATATCAAAATTTAGGAATATAAAGTTTTAGCTTCATAAGAATTTGGACTTATTTTTCAAGGCAAGTATAAATTTGATATTTGATTGCCTTATAAAAGAGTAGATAAACATCAGATATCTGTTTTTAATATTTTTGAAAGGAAGTAAATCATATATAGATAAAAAGCAAGGAAATATTCCTAAAACAGTGCCAGAAAAAAATTCCCACACAAAGCAACGTTTCATGTCAATTTTGCCTTTGGTAATACTTATATGTAAAACACTCTTTGCAGCTGTTCACCTGGTTAATATGTATCCCTCAATTACCACCTCAGGCACCATCTCTTCTAAAATAGGCTCTTGAAATTCCTGGGTTGGTCCAGGTGGTTGTACTCCTATACCATTCTGTTTATATCCATGTAAGAAAAACTACCTCACTATATTAGAAATTATCTATTAGGCTAGGGTTCTCAAAGTGTGATTCCCATGCTAACAGTGCCAGCGTTATCTGTGAACTTATTAGAATATACATTCTCAGGCTCCTCCCAAGACATACTAAATTACATTTTTTTCGGGTGGGGCATAGCAATTTGTGTTTTAACAAGGCTTCCAGGTAATTTTAATACATGCTAAGTTGAGATCACCAGTCTAATGCTTTGTCAATAGAAGGTAACCTCTGTGAGGACAGGAACTTGTATTGCTCATTTTTGTATTCCTGAATTCTAGCATCATGCTTGGTACATAATACATTTTTCCTGAAGGCTCAGTCTAACAAAGATGGAGCCCACAAATAACAAAAATAATAGCCAAACTTGATAGTATTCTGATATTTTAGGCATTGTACTAAGCACCCCAAATAAGCACCATAATACTAAGCACAGTAAAAAATATGCATGTATACTAAGCACCATAAATAATACACTTATTTACATAATACAGTATTTCAATGGGACAGGTACTCTTTGGTGTCTCCATTATTGCCTGTTAAAAAATGAAGCACAGAAAGATTAGGAAACTTTGTAAGAGTTCAAAATTAGCAAATATTGGAGGCAACATAAAATTTCAGTCTATCTACATTAAGGGCCTGGCCCTTAACCATAAAACTACAAGGACTCACAATTTGTAGAAATACTCAGAAAAATTTTTCCTCTTCAAGTATTTGTATTTATCTACTCCCTTTGTCTTTTATATTGGTAAATTTACAACATCTCAACCCTAGAAAAATAGTTTATATGCAGACTGTCACTGATAACAAAGGGACCTGTTAAACTCATGTACCTTTAAGCTACCTTAAACAATTACATAGGCATGTATTTACTCAGTCACTTTAGAGGATCTGAAAATTTTCCTAATAAATACTTAGTTCCACTTTCTGAATTACTACAAAACTCTTTTTTTTTTTTTTTTTTAAAGATGGGGTTTCACCATGATGGCCAGGCTGGTCTTGAACTCCTGACCTCAGGTGATCCACCCACCTCAGCCTCCCAAAGTGCTAGGATTACAGGCGTGAGCCACCGCGCCCGGCAAAACTCTTTTTTAGTTTTATGCTCACACCAGCATCCTACAGATACTGAGAATTTGTTGAACTATTTTGAATTGGTTATTAATCACGGTGGGATGAATTAAAACTCAAATTAATAATGCAAAAAGAATATGTTTTTCTCAGCAGATCGTTTAACAGTTACTGCTCAGATAAAGTAAACAGAAGTGTTTTATAAATTAGATTAATTGAAAGTTAAGCTCTTATACATTTATAATAATATTTAAGATAGACTATAAATTACCAAAGTTTAAGATGGTAACTTTTATGTCAGTTCACCTTCATGTGCATATGATAGTTATATTCCGCTACAGTAAACTCAGAGCAAAATATACTCAGGTTGCATAAGAACTAAGCTGACAATCATTTCTACTGAATTTTACTTGGGGTCATTACTGATGCTTGGGCTCTCCACAGACTGAAATTTTCATGTGTAAAATTATGTCAATTTATTTTCATTTTGAAAAAAAAATGCCATTACCCTTAGTTTCTTAAAATGATACAATCTCAACAGATTATTCAATATCTATTGTTAGAATATTTTGGAGCACGACAAAGATATAGTTCAGTAATTCAAATTACTACAAGGCTAATTATCATTTTTATCTTCATTATGTGAGCTGACTATAGCACTTCCTAATTCCATCATTCCTTTTGGTGTTCTGGCAAAACCGCCAGCCTGCAGGTGCTTTGACTGTGGCTCCTGGAATTCTGCCTGATCTCCATCTTTGCAAGCTGACGTTGCAGCCAGAAAACAGATTAGATTATGCTGATACTGAGCTGTGGAAACACTGCTCAGTCCAGTAATCTTATAACAATTCAAAATATCCATCAAGAATAGCCTGGCAGCATCGTAATTGAGGGTCAGTTTGAAGCAAGTTTAATTTCATCACATTATGAGGTGTTGGCCATGTAAAGAAATTACTCAAGTGAGAAAAAGGGTGGAAAAAGGATTTAAAGATATACAAATTGTCAAAAATATAAGGAAGAAGAACAAAAGTGGTCAAAATGTACATAAAGATTGTTTTTCTTCCTTTAGCTAGTATGTCTTAGCTGAAAGCTTTAAGAGATTAAAGCCCTCTGAAGAATTGTTATCATGTTTCCCTATCATTAATTGTCAAATGAAAGATTGTAGAAACATGAAAAAAAATGAATCTCCAATAGATTTCTATGGCAACATATGGCGATATTCTATGCATGAAAAGAAGTCATTCTATTCTGATTTCCTGACAGGCTTACTCTGTGGTTCATGGATCATCTGTCAGAGGCTATGGAGACAGAACACAGGATATGTGCTGAATCACTCAAAGAATGAATATATCAGTCTATCAGTCAGCATCTATTAATTATGTGTTTGCATTTCCTACTGGCTTGTCATTACTCTGAAGGGAAATTAGCTCTTAGAAATAACTCTTTGGATATTGCCTGTGGTCCATAGACAGACAACAGGTACTGCTAGAAGAGGCAGAGCAGCTGAAAGTAAAGATGAACTAATCATATCTTAATGTGGTTACTTTGGATGTAAATAGTCATTGCACTAAAATATATGAAAGTGAGAAAAGTTTGAAATTCCAAATAATTTATCATTGATTTATGTGTGGTGGTTTTCCTCTTAAAAGTGTGTGTCAGATATTGTGTTATGTAAAATTCTAAGATTCACCATCTCCTTGTGTACACATTCTCTGTATTCTTCCCTTGAGTGTGGGCAGGACTTTAAATAAAATAGGATAGCGTTTCCATAATTGGTTCCTAATTGGAAGGTTTCCAGTTGATTAAAAGATTATCCTAGGTATACCTAGTTTAATCAGTTGAGTCCTTTAAAGAAAATGAAGTGCGACCTTCTACCAGCCTTAAAGACACAGTCTCTATGAATTCTACAGCTGCATTGAAGTGAATTCTGCCAACAACCATGAGAACTTCCAAGAGACTTCCCAGTCCCAGGTGTGACTCCAGCTCTGTCAGGCAACTTGATTGCAACCTTTCAAGAACTTGGGCAGAACACCAATTAATCTTGCCAAAATTCCTGACCTAAGAAACTGTGAGGTAATATATCTGTGTTGTTTCAAGCCATTGTTTGTTTTAATCCGTTACACAGGGGTAATTTTTGATGCTCAAAGTTAAGCTCTTTAAAGACGTTTTCTTATATTTTAAAAATAGGTAAATATATGAAATGTTTTTCCCTTAGTCAGTAGTATTCTTCAGTCATGTTTCTCAAGAACTAACTGAACGGAATATTATTTTTAATTTTCACTATGTTCCATGTGTCAAAATCCAAATTTGTGATTTTTTACACAAATTTCAAATCCTCTGGCTCAGTTTTTATTTTTTCATCATTAGGTAAAGTTCTTCCTGCAATTCAAGGATAAACTGAAGAAAATTATATAAGGTTTTTCCATTCAGTCAATTTCAGTCAATTTTTTTTTTCTTTCTAACTGCAGAAATAAACCACCATTTTTTTTTAAAATTACATCTGTTATAATTTATAGTTTACATAATTACAAATCTATATAAAAATAATTTGAAAATGTAGGTTTAATTTTTAAAGAGAGTTAAAAATAAAATTAAGAATTTTAAATAAAATTTCAGATATAAATTGACCTATAGATAGAAACGTGGAATAAATGACTTAAGAGCTACATTGTTTATTATATCAGATTAATCCAGCAGGAAGGAGAGGCTCAATAAATTTCAATCCAGAAAATGAAAATCTGATGAGAAGAATATATATATTTAGAGCCTTTCTTTTAAAAATGTAAGAGTACTAATGGATAGATCTCATTAAATGTTTCTTACCACACAAAGCACTGTTAATTTGAACTCAACTAACTTAAAAATATAAATAATTAGTAATTGTTGAGTCTTCAAAATGTGACAAGCATTCTACTGGTAATGGAGATATGCTATTGTTTTTAATCTTCAAATTATAAAATTATGAGAACCATATGATCATCTCTTTATCACTCATACATAAAAGGATAGTAACAAGTAAAACAGGATTCTACTGACTTGATTCCAAATCATTGATCTCTATTGTTTTTGGACAATTCTATGAATTATCACAGTATCTAGGTGAAGATTAAATTGGGCCATATTAGTGAATACCAGAATGTACCATCCTGGGAAGGGAAGGTTCAGCAGCTGGAGAAAAGCAAGCTAGGAGTTCGAAGCTCCATGGGTTTCTCTGAGTTTACCTTTCCTGTCTTGACAATGATTCTTCCATTATGTACCTTAAACTGTGATATAGGATGGCAGATACTTATCCTCAATTCTACATCCTTATTTCCTGTGTATTTGATAATCAAAGCCAAATACTGGATATTATATTTTCATAGATTTTAATTAACATATGATGGCATAAATATATGAATGCACAAAAATTATAAATTCCTATAAGATTTTAATATTTATCCAATAATTTAGCAATTTTTCACCTTGTTTTCCTTTGATAGTTCATAATAAAGGTTAAATAGATTATTAGGTATTTCTCATTGAAGATGGCTTGTTACCTGAAGTTCACCGTGTATACCAGAGCTAGTTAAGTGGTAATATTGCTTCATAATGTCTATCACCACTTCCTACCTTCTCTCAGTGCTATATTCAGAAGTGCCCAAAATGACTACCATAGTATCGGATTTTACTATTTGAAAGAGAAAACTAATTATTCTAGATGTGTAGTCTGCTAAATAATAATAGCTATTTTCAAATATTTTAAATAAAATCATGAGAAAAAGGAATTAGGATGTTATTATGTGATTCCAAGAAACAGAATTAAGATAATGTATGAAGCTAGATAGAAATGTCAACAAAAGTATCTAATATTGTAGTTAATTAGGCAGAATTCCCCAACAATGAAGATATTCAAAGCACAGATAGATAAGCCTTTCTCAAAAGAGCTCTGCAGAGCTAATCAGCAGTTAACCTTGAACCTAAACACCTTTATTTCTCCCAGCACCTCACATAGTGTCTCAGGTATAGTGATTACCAAATAAACATTTGCTGACTGAATGAATATAAATAGGAAAATTTAATGTATACAAAATGTCAGTTTCCATTTATATTATAAGCATAGTAAGCACATGATATACTTTTGTACTATGGTATTCCACAAATCTGTACTGAGAAATAGCACATATATGAAATTCACAATACTTTGATCAGCAGACAGATCAAGGAGACATCTCTTCATGAAATGGAGATATACAGATAAGTCTTTATTTCTTGATGGTTATACCCTCTCTAGGACGTGTCTAGGCAGTTATTTAATAAAAGGAATGGAGAGTTTCTGATTTGGTTTGAAACTCCTTCTTTTAGAATCTCAGCAAAAGACTGATACATAATTAACTAAAGCTGGATTAGCTTTCCCTCATATTTCTATATGACTCTCTTATTTCACTCTATCAAGCCTGCAATGTGGTACAGGGTAGAGGAAATAATAAAGAAGCAGGTCTACTCCTAATGGAGGAGAAATAGCATTCAGAAATTTTTCAAGATATATTTTATGAAGTGCCATAAAATTCATAAGACCTCCTTTGACATCAGAGGGTTATGAGTTACGAATTACCTCCACTGTGGAGAAAGTATAAGATATACTTGTGTAGAGCAATAATTTAAGTCTATACTTGCTCATGCTTTTTAGAACCATTTACTCCAACATCTCTAGTTTCCCTCTCCTTGCCACAGTTTCAGACACCCACACTGCTGCAGAGTTTATCCTGTAGAGCTCACTTCCTCTTGAAGGCTATCTCCAAAACTGTTTTGTACTGCTCTGAAAACATTCACCTGAAAACACCAATTCCATAATTTCAACATGTTTTAAAGTAAGGGTTATGCAATATGCAATCCATGGTTTTCTTTTTAACAAATATAGAATAGTTTATGTACTACGTTTAAACATACAAAACCATTAAATATTTTTTAAAAACTTGAGCTGCTTCTGTGTGATGTTAATGACAAGTGTGGTCACCATTTCCTGACTACAGAAAACAGAAAAAAAAAACAAAGAAAAATAATTCTTTTTAACTTGATCAACCATCAGAAGAGATGGTACACAAAATGTAACCACAGAGAACAATTATAAGAATTAAGAGTTCTGAATTTCATGTGCCATCTGCCTAGTCTGAGAGCAAAAATCTTAGGCACAACATATAAAGTCAGTATATTAATTAACTCTCAACTATTGGACAAATATTGAGTCATCCAGGACTTAAAAAAAAAACAACATATTTCTAGGCCCTGTCCAGGTATCATTGAAGTATACCCTCTGGGAATGTGTCTAAAAATATGTATCTTTGAAAAGCTATTGATTTTATTCTTGTCTGGGTTCAGAAACCAAATCAGGTGGATATTGGAGCTTATTGCTCAGATTCTCCCTTCAGCAAGAGCCAGCTGTTTCACACTGGCCTCTCGCTGGGTGCAGCCCACATCTAATGATTAGTTGATGTAATAGAACAAGGACCTCCATTTGGGGTAACTCTGAAGGAGTAAAAACTGTAAAACTACCTATGGGGCTGAATGTTTCTTTCATTCCTTCACAGGCACTGTTCCCAGGAGCATTCCCCAGTAACGTTCCTACAAGCAACTCCATATTATTAATAAAATCAATTTCTCAGGAACCCAACCTAAAATAGCTGGGTATCAACTGGTCCTTGAATGCAAACTCTAAAATGGGCAGTAGATAATGGTGGAGCAATGTGAGAAAGGTGTAGGGATGGGGGAGGAACGAGAAGTCCCACAGCATTATAAGTTAGAGAGTAAACAAGGTAGTCGTTCAAGTGGAAAGTGGCACAAAGGGGTAAAACAAATTTTCAACAGAGTAAGGAGGGCATCAGAGAAGAGAGTGACCTGCACAGAATGTCTGAAGTGGGTGAAGAGGAATTCTACCAGACAGAGTAGGTCAGCCTTGCATGGACTATTAGAATTAGGGAAGGGTTAAAAAAAAAAAAATCCCTCCAGGACTACAATGTCCTGTGCAAGCTCAACATTGGGTTTGAAGCCCAAACAGAGTGAGAAGAATATTTGTATAATGAATGGTGAACAGTAGCTCCGAGTAAAGAATCAATCAATTTGAGTTAGGTAGAATGCCTGTGTGAGTACTGTAGGCCATTGTTGAAATGAGGCAAAAGATTGGTTATAGATGGATAAATGGATAGATAAATGTATGTAAATACCACTATGTATACATATATTTTATATATACATACTATAGCTTTGTGCCATGAGGGTACCTGATAGCAGTGACACTCCAATAGCAACACATATACCTAACACCCATATTTTGGCTTCTAAATTTTTTTCTCAACCAGAGAATAAAAGGAACCAGAACTACTTAGAGAAATGACTGATTCTTGGGTTGGGGCAGAGAAAGTATAAGATGAGCCTGGAACATCTTTCTGAGACAAAATAAGAACATGCTAAAAAAATGTAGGTCATATTAAAAGAACATAGAAGTTGGCTTGAACAGACTCCACTGGACCAATTTGAATCAATTTGATTCTCCACATGAACAGCTGATGATAGCAAATTCCAGGTGCCTCTGAAGAACAGTGGTGAGAAGAAGCCCTCACTGGGTGGTGCTAACAATATTAATGAACTTGGACTACTGAGCAGTGGTGGTAAAGAGCTTGTCTGGGTGGCCAATGTCCTGGGAAGAAAAGATTGGTGTATTAGAGAAAAAGATTTGGAAAAGAAAATGTGAATGCAGCCATGGAAGAGAGCGAAAGGATGAAGATTACTGCATCATATGTTAATACTCATTAGAGAACAGCCACAACAGAAGATTGACTCAACCAACTGATGTCAGTTAGGCTCTGCCATTGCCCACCCCAGTGATGGAAGAGTGAGCTCACGAATATAGTAGCCATGGTGGCAGAGATGGAGGTTATGCATGGGTCCAATAGCAAATACTGCTGATCACTACTAATTTAGCTACTAATGATACTAAATCTCAAACTTTTCAGCAAAAGGAACTGAGAGCCTGATAAAGCACCATTCTTTAAAGAGTTCCACTAGGCAATTGGGGGCAAGTTGACTGCTTTGGACAATCTCTGTCTTAGGAAGGGCATCTATTAATATTGTTGAAGTTGAGATATAAATAGATTTGGTTTGTCTCAATCAGAAACATTATCCAAGCTCTTACTGAGTTTTTGATCTGCCCACATGATATCTACAACATCATCATATATAAATAAAAAGGTCTCCAGGAAGCATCTAATTCACAATGATTAAGGAGAGAATATAACTATTTTTTAAACTCCTGGGGTTTTTCCTGTATCATTCTTTAGAATCCTGTAGAACAAATTGCAAATAATAGCCATGAAGAGGGAAGGAGAGTAAGGAGCCAAAGGGTAAGAGAATGAAGGAGCAGAAGCAGCCTTTTATGTCAGACACCTAATATGTGCCCTATGATGGAGGCTTTATGAGTTTGATCACAGTTATCAACAAGCACACAAAGAAATTACTACTCCAATTTCATACTGGCAGAAGATAAAAACTAGAGGACTTAATCATATAAAAATAGTGGTGTGCTTATTACCTGAACCAAAAATGTATCTCATTCATCCTAGAATATCCTATTTATATGAATAAGGGTCAAAGGAGACAGAACTGAGAAGAGTGGCAAAGCAGGTTAGGCTCTACTCAACCCATTATAAGTGGCTCAAGCATCAGCGTGTAACAGCTAATAAGAGCTAAATATCATCAAACAGTTACTCTGTAACAAGCACTCTCTCTTTTTTTTTTTTTTTGAGACGGAGTTTCGCTCTTGATACCCAGGCTGGAGTGCAATGGCGCGATCTCGGCTCACTGCAACCTCCGCCTCCTGGGTTCAGGCAATTCTCCTGCCTCAGCCTCCTGAGTAGCTGGGACTACAGGCACGCGCCATAAGCACTCTCTTAAGTTACCTATATGGATTCTCTTTAATTTTTAGGAACACTGTCTAAGGTAAGATATTATTAACCTCATTTTACCAGAGAGGCTACTGATGCTTAAAGAAGTTAAATAACTTACAGCTCACACAAATAGTGTAGTACAATGGTTCTCAAACTTTAGTGTGGAGAACTTCTGGAAAACTTGTTGAAATACAGAATACTGGGTCTTATCTCTAGAGTTTCTGATTGAGAAGATCTGCAGTGGAGCCTGAGAACATGCACTTCTAACAAGTTCTCCTGTGATGCTGGTGCTGCCAGTTCAGGCACCACATTCGAGAATCGCTGTTAGAATCAAGGACAATGTTCAGAATCAAACTTAGACATCCTAACTTCAGAGCCAACATATTCTTTGCTAAACTGACATTTTAACATAACTAATCTGGATAAGAATGAGACCCAATGTTAGCATCAATCTGACTTGCTTCACGACAGTAAGCAAGAGGCATTTTGTGTTTTAATTTTCTTAGCCAAACCTGTCAAACCTACGTAAAATTATTTTTTTCCTAATATTAACACAGATTATCTTCAGTGTCATATCCAGGTAAGCATAAATAACAACTTATTTCCAAAGTCATCCAAAGGTCTACATTCTCAGGTGGTTCACACTAAAGACCTTTGAGAGCAAATGTGTGACAGGTGGTGTCACACTAAAGAAGAGAAGCACTAGAAAGTGGAAGAGATGAGGAAAGGGAAAGTTAATAAACACTTCACTTACTGCAATTTCTCCTAAATTTGACCTTAAAATGGGACACCATTGTTTTTC
The DNA here is from genome assembly GCF_009761245.1 of Sapajus apella. Taxonomy (NCBI): domain Eukaryota; kingdom Metazoa; phylum Chordata; class Mammalia; order Primates; family Cebidae; genus Sapajus; species Sapajus apella. The sequence continues at coordinate 22,542,220 of NW_022436941.1, read as the reverse complement.
CTCATTCTCTGAGGATTAGAAGACAGATGAATAGATCACCTGCCCTAAGAGGAGCTTGAAGTTACTTGAATCCCATTACCTAGCTCTGTATAAGTTTTGTGTAAGGACAGATAAAATGTACAAACTCTAGAGGAATACAGGGTTTTGAGGAAGACATGGTTTAAAGTTGTATAACAATTAGAAAGCAGCACCAAACAATATGATCAACTACATGTAGCACTGCTACTGTCAGTAGACGCCATAAAGAATCAAATAGAGGAACTTCAAGGTAGAAGCATCAGCACTTAGCTCTAGGCCTCCAAAATGCCAAAATAACAGAATTCAACAAGGAAATAACTGAAGTTATCTTCAGGCAAATACCTCAAAGTAGAAGTAGCTTAATTCTCTAATTCTCTGTAGCACCTTGGACAGAGTATGTTCTACTGGCCTGGCAGTTTTATTCTTACTAACAATTATTAGCCTACAAAGTAGACATAAACAACCGTATTTTTTTTAAGAAGGAGAAGAACTACGTGTTTTTTTTTAACATAATTATTTTTAGAAGATAAAAATGCTTTTAATGTTGTCTTACTAATCTCTTTATCCCCCAGAGAGTGAAATAAGAGTAATTAAATGGAAATTACCTCTACTGCTCTTAAAGCAAGATAACTTTTGACATCTCTTCCAAAATATTCGTGTTCTATATTATCTTTATTTTTCCCAAATAATTTTCTTGCCTTTAAAATGAGGAGACATTTTTCAAACCACACGATTTAGGATTAACTAGTATATGTTCAGGGAAAAGAAACAAAACCCAAACTTAGAAATAAGGAAAAATGTTTTTATTTTTAATTTTTAAATTCATGTTATACCAGAACATTTTCTAATGAGGCTTCCTGAGGGCCATCTCATTCTCTCATAGAATATAATTCTGATTTATTATTTATAGTTGATTATGATTCACATGACTTATAACTCTGTAAACTTAGAGAATAATTTGTAGAAAATTAGCCAGGTGTCACTTTTTTTCTGTTTAATAAAGAAGATAACCCTAAAGGTTATGGTTTTATTTCCCTGTAGTACATTAATGTGTTTCATATCATACTAGGAAATCTTATTTCAGATTTGTTTTTCCACTAACCTTGTAAATCTGAATTTCTCATATCCTCTTTGAATCAGGTTTTCATTCTGTAGGTTATTCTATGACTATAATGAGTTAAGTAAAACTTTGACACAGGCTAACTACTTGTATGAGTACTTTTCAACAATTTGAGAGTCATCATTTGCATGTAAATAGAATGAATCTATGTTCAAGTATTTTATCTACATTTTTTCTTCATCTCATATTTAACTTGGATGAAAGGCAATGGTTTTAATGAAACTCAAATTAAAGACAATGGTTTGAATGAAACTCAAATTAACATGGTAAGGTCGGCAATCATGTGTTGGAAATCAGGCAACAAGACTTACGTTTCTTGCTACCTTATCCAGGGCTCTGAAAATTATACAGTATTGATGAATATTTTCATGTAAAGATTTAAGAAGTCTTAGATAAGCTAAATCAACTAAACTGCTCCCTTGGAACAGATCTATACTCTGTCTTGCAAAGACTGGTCACATCCGTGTACATCTTTATAGTCACTAAGGAAACAAGGTTAATTTATTGCAGAGTTCTGCCAAATCACTGCAAAGTTTGGTAGCAGGAAATATGTCAGAGTCTCTATAAAAAGATGGGAATTTATTCTAGGCCAGAGCTCCAAAGTCCATATGCCTTGTTCTACTTCTGCTTGTGTACATTTGTAGATCAGTTCAATAAACATTCTGATTAGTAACAAAAAACACAGAGGAGTAAGGCACAGCTCACACCCTTGTAGAACATACAGTTTATTCATTTTTTTCAAATTTCATATGTAAATATTCAGTGTCTTTTCAGTATCCATCCTTGAAATAAGCAGTAAATATTTGTTTTTGATTTTCACTTAGAATGTTTTTCAGAAAAATTGGAATGTGTCAAAAGTTGATGCATATATAAAGTCAGCTGTTGATAAATGTTATGAAGAAAAATTAAAGGGAGTAAAAGGCTAAAAATTATGAAGGCTCTTACTTTATGTGTGCTTGGTTTGTGTGTATGTGCCAGATTTCAACATGTGGAGTTTCTATGAGGGATTTTACATTTGGGTAAGGAGCAGAATGAAGTGAGAGGGGAGTGTTATTGATACAGAAAGTGGGCAGGAAAGTGCTAAGATAGGGTAGGTCTCTGGCTAGGGTTCCACCCCTGGGGGTGTTTCCACAGTACTAGGTGAGGAGGGGCACTCCTGCTTTTCTGCCCAAATATTGCATTTCGAAAGACCACCCTGGCCCACCATGCCCCAATCCTGTGCCTATAAAAATCCCTGAGACTCTAGCAGGCCAGCACACGAGTTGCTGGATGTCAAGAGAAACGCATCGGCGGAAGAAGACACAAGCAGCTGGATGGCAAGAGAATGTCTAGGGGAGCATGCCGGCAGAATAGCATACTGACAGATGCCAGCACCCCGGCAAGCCATCAACCAGTGGAACGAGGTGGTGTTTTGGCCTAGCCAGTCAGAGGAAAGCCTGGCCGTCAAGAAGCCTGAATCCAGGGGAAAACCATCTCCCTCCTGGCTCCCCGATCTGCTGAGAGCTAATTCCACTCCATAAAACCTTGCACTCATTCTCCAAGCCCACCTGTGATCCAATTATTCTGCTACGCCAAGGCAAGAACCCTGGGATACAGAAAGCTCTCTGTCCTTGTGATAAGGCAGGAGCCTAATTGAGCTAACACAAGCTGCCTGCAGATAGCTCAACTAAAAAAGCACCTGTAACACACACTCACCGTGGCTTCAGAAGCTGTAAACATTCACCCCTACACACTGCCATGAGGTAGGAGCCCCACAGCCTGCCTATGTGTATGCTCCCCTAGAGGTTTGCACAGCGGGGCACTGAAGCCAGCCAGCCATACCCCCATCACACGCTCTGCAAGGGGAACAAGGGAAGTTTGCCCATTTCATTATTCTTAATTTATACCAGGCCACCACAAATAATGATACGAATATTCATTTTCTGTCTTACAAGTGTTTTAAGAAAATTTCTAAAATATGTAAATTCCTGTAAAGTGAAAAATGAGTGATAATCTAAAATAGAATTTTTATCATAACATAATCTAAAATTGATTAAAAGTTAAAAAGAAAATGAAGTTTTGTCTTTTTTAACTGTGTAAACACACTTAACTACATAGTGAAGGATAGTAATTTCTATTTTCTGAGAATCTCTTTGATTTCCTAAAATCAAAGTCAAAATAATTTCAATGTATTATTCTTGTTCAGTTCCTCAAAACTAAATCAAAACTTAGCTTGCTTACGTTTAGAATAGTAGTTTTTAACCTTGACTGCACATTGGAATTATTTCGGGGAACTTTAAATACATATATTTGCCTAGCTCTCCAAAACCAGATTCTCTTTTTTTTTTTTTTTTGACATCATCTTTCCTTGTATATTCAGCAAATGAACCCATTTCTAGAATGGACACCTCATGTTGCTCCTGTGAATCTTTATTATTATTATTATTATTATTATTATTGTACTTTGGGCTCTGGGGTACATATGCACATGCCTGACATTATCCCTTCCCATCCTCCCTCCCCCCGCCACTCTGCCTCCTCTCCTTCCCTCCACCCGCTGACCTAGCCCAGTGAGTGTTGTTCCCTCCTCTGTGCCAAAGTGTTCTCATTGTTCATTACCCACCAATGAGTGAAAACATGCTGTGTTTGGTTTTCTGTTCTTGTGTCAGTTTGCTGAGAATGATGGCTTCTAGATTCATTCATGTGTCTACAAAGGACACAAACTCACTCTTTTTTATGGCTGCATACTATTCCATAGTGTATATGTGCCCCATTTTCTTTGTGGAACACTTTTACACTGTTGGTGGGTGTGTGAATTAGTTCAACCATTATGGAAGACAGTGCGGTGATTCCTCAAGGATCGAGAAATAAAAATTCCATTTGACCCAGCAATCCCATTACTGGGTATATACCCAAAGGATTATAAATCGTTCTATTATAAAGACATATGCACACGTATGTTGATTGCAGTGCTGTTTACGATAGCAAAAACCAGATTCTTATGTACTTGGTCTGGGGTACAGCATGAACATCAGGGTTTCAATAGCTCCCTAGATGACCTCAATGTGCTGCCAAAGTTGGCAACACCTATTTAGACCATGACTTTACCAGTCAGTTTCCTAATCACGCCCTCATCCCCAACATCCTTCCATAGAGTTTTGAGTTGTCTCCTTTCATTTTGTGACAGAAGGCTCATGGCTTGTTCAACACATTAACAATATTTTACAACTCTTACTAGCTCTTCCTGTTGGGAGATTTTACTTAATTATTTATAGCCGAAGACTTTGTTTTTGCCTTAGAGCTCAAAGATTTTGTTTTAATTTAAATTAATCATTTTCTAGACATATTGTATTCGTCCATTCTCACACTGCTATAAAGATCTGAAAATGGATCATTTATAAAGAATAGGTTTAATTGACTCAAATTTCCATAGGCTGTATAGGAGGCATGGCTGGGGAGGCCTCAGGAAACTTACAATCATGGCGGAATGTGAAGAGGAAGCAAGCACATCTTCACATGGTGACGAGAGAGCAGAGGAGATGCTTTTAAACAAGATCTTATGAGAGCTTGTTCATTATCCTGGTAACAGCAAGGAGAAATTCTTGCCCCACGATTTAATCACCTCCCATCAGGTCCCTCCTCCAACTTGGGGGGATTAGAATTTGACCTGAGATTTGGGTGGAGACACAGAGCCAAATTATATAACTAATAATTGCTGTCATCCTTGAATTTCTTTCACTAGACTCTTGGTTTAGTTCCACAATTGCATGTAACCTATGTCTGACTCTCTTGGTTCTTGTCCTTGTTTTCCTGGAATATACCTTAAATGACTTCCTTAGGAATAATGTATGAACATCCGTTCTAAGTCCTTGTAGTTCTGAAAATGTTTTCATTATGCTAGAAGCTATCTGAAGATTTTTAAAAGATTTTATTCTAACTGCTAAGCCTGTTGGTGAGCAGTATGATGTATCCCTCTACTCCTGCTAGATTATTTTATTCCCAAAACAATTTACCATTTTCTATATCACTTCTTTTAATTATATGGTTTGCATTCTTTTAATTATCTTTATGTTTGCTAAACCTTCTAGTCAATAACAATAATTTTAAATTTCCATATTATATTTATTATTTTCTTAATTTTTTCCTCTTAACATCTAGTTATAACATTATGGATACAATGTAACCTTGAGCTTGTCTGAGAATTTTTATGTTTTTTTTCTTTTCCTTCTTCTGTCCTCTGAATTTTCACTTTTTCTTCTGGGATAAGCTCTGTGTCTTTATTTTTCTATTCCTTTTCAAATTGTTAATTTTTTCAGGTATATGGTCATCAGTTTTGTAGGATTTGCTTTATGTGACAGGAGGAGGAGATTTTCACTAAGTTGGGACCTCCCAGAGCTCAGAATAAGGAGGACATCACTTTGGACACAAGTTCCCATCTGAATAGCCCTATTTTTCTTTAATCACTTAACTTGAACTTTCTAGCGAAGAGCCTTTCTTTTTAATGGGAGGTTATATATCAGCATATTGATATATATGTGTGGAAGAAGGAGGCAAGAGAAAGACTAGGATCACTAGTGCATATGCTTCATGACAGACTTTCAATCAATCACCCTATTTTAGCCTCTTCATCCACCACCATCTGAACCCAAATCTGGAGCTTCGCTGAGGGCCACAAGGAAGGATCATCTGCCTCCCTTTTCTGTGGTGTCCCTCTGGGTATTCTTGGCTACAACTTCCTCCTCTGTGCTTGATTTATAAAAAAGCTTTTATTGACTTCTGTCTTCTAGAAATTTGTTGAAATCCATCATACACTAATAACCTCCCTACATTACATTATCTTTACTGGTATAAATGTATTCATTTTAAAGTTTTTTTTTTTCTCTGCTATTGTACAAATTGGTTCCTAGATGAAGGGAGACCAGTAAGTATGCTTATTCTTCCAACTGAAGTCAGAAAAACTGAAGTTTCATTCTTGTGTTACCTCTTACAATTTAAATTTGACCTAAAGAAAGTCTTCCCCAAATCAATTGTTTCAATGATAGATAGCAGATCCATCTACAGCTGATAGATGAATTACATCAAGTGTTTTATCCTATATTGCCCTGTATTGACTGTACTCAATTAATAGCATCAAATTATCTCTCTCTCTCTGACACACACACACACACACACACACACACACACACACACACAGTTATTGCACTTTAGGTTCTGGGGTACATGTGAAGATCATACAGGATTATTGCATAGGTACATACATGGCAATGTGGTTTGCTGCCTCCATCCCCCTGTCACCTCTATCTGGCATTTCTTCACGTTATACCTCCCCAACCTCCCTATCCCCTGCTGTCCATCCCCTAGTCCCCACCAACAGACCAAAGTGTGTGATGCTCCCCTCCCAGTGTCCATGTGTTCTCATTGTTCAAAACCTGCCTTTATAATAGAACGATTTATAATCCTTTGGGTATATACCCAGTAATGGGATTGCTGGGTCAAATGGAATTTCTATTTCTAGATCCTTGAGAAGTCACCACACTGTCTTTGACAATGGTTGAACTAATTTACTCTCCCACCAACAGTGTAGAAGTGTTCCTATTTCTCCACATCCTCTCCTGCATCTGTTGTCTCCAGATTTTTTAATGATCACCATTCTAACTGGTGTGAGGTGGTATCTCAATGTGGTTTTGATTTGCATTTCTCTAATGACCAGTGATGATGAGCTTTTTTTCATGTTTGTTGGCCTCATATATGACTTCTTTTGAAAAGTGTCTGCTCATGTCCCTCACCTGCTTTTGAATGGGTTTGTTTGTTTCTTGTAAAACTGTTTTAGTTCTTTGTAGATTCAGGATATTAGCCCTTTGTCAGATGGGTAGACTGCAAAATTTTTTTTCCCATTCTGTTGGTTGCCAGTTCACTCTAATGATTGTTTCTTTTGCTGCACAGAAACTGTGGAGTTTAATTAGATCCCATTTGACTATTTTGGCTTTTGTTGCCAATGCTTTTGGTGTTTTAGTCCTGAAGTCCTTGCCTATGCCTATGTCCTGAATGGTTTTTCCTAGGTTTTCTTCCAGGGTTTTTATGGTGTTAGGTCTTATGTTTAAGTCTTTAATCCATCTGGCATTAATTTTAGTGTAAGGTGTCAGGAAGAGATCCAATTTCTGTTTTCTGCACATCGCTTGCCAGTTTTCCCAACACCATTTATTAAACAGGGAATCCTTTACCCATTGCTTGTTTTTAATAGGTTGACAAAGAACAGATGGATGTAGATGTGTAGCATTGCCTCCAAGGCCTCTGTTCTGTTCCATTGGTCTATATCTCTGTTTTGGTGCCAATACCATACGGTTTTGATTACTGTAACCTTGTAGTATAGTTTGAACTCAGGTGGCATAAAGGATTTTATTTCTGCATCATTTATGAAGCTTAGTTTGGCTGGATATGAAATTCTAGGTTGAAACTTCTTTTCTTTAAGGATGTTGAATATTGGCCTTCACTCTCTTCTTGCTTGTAGGATTTCTGCCAAGAGATCCACTGTGAGTCTGATGGGCTTCCCTTTGTGGGTAACCCAACTTTTCTCTCTGGCTGCACTTAGCATTTTTTCCTTCATTTCAACCCTGGTGAATCTGATGATTAAATGCCTTGGGGTTGCTCTTCTTGAGGAATATCTTAGTGGTGTTCTCTGTATTTCCTGGACTTGAATGCTGGCTTGCCTTGCTAGGTTGGGGAAATTCTCCTGGATAATATCCTGAAGAGTGTTTTCCAGCTTGGATACACTCTCTCTGTCACATTCAGGTACACCTATCAAATGCAGATTAGGTCTTTTCATATAATCCCATATTTCTTGAAGGCTTTGTTCATTTCTTTTCATTCTTTTTTCTCTAAGCTTGCCTTCTCATTTATTTCATTGAGTTGATGTTCAATCTCTGACATCCTTTCTTCTGCTTGGTTGATTCAGCTATCAAAACTTCTGTATGCTTCTCATAGTTCTTTTGTTGTGTTTTTCAGCTCTATCAAGTCATTTATATTCTTCTCTAAGCTCTTTATTCTCATTAGCATTTTGTCTAACCTTTTTTCAAGATTCTTAGTTTCTTTTCATTGGGTTAGCACATGTTCTTTCAGCTCAGAGAAGTTTGTTATTACCCACCTTCTAAAGCCCATTTCTGTGAATTCATCAGACTCATTCTCCACTCAGTTTTGTTCCTTTGCTTGTGAGGAGTTGTGATCCCTTGGAGGAGGAGGGGCATCCTGGTTTTTGGTGTTTTTGCATCTTTTTGCACTGGTTTCTTACCATTTTCATATATTTATCTATCTGTGGTCTTTGTAGTTGGGGACTTTCAGATGGGGTCTCTGAGTGGATATCCTTTTTGTTGATGTTGAATTTATTTCTTTCTGTTTTTTAGTTTTTCTTGTAACAGTCAGGCCCCTCTGCTGTAGGACTGCTAGAGGTCCACTGTAGACCCTGCTTGCCTGGGGATCACCTGTGGTGGCTGCAAAACAGTAAGAGTTGCTGCTGGTTTCTTCCTCTGTTATCTTTGTCCCAGAAGGGTACCTGCCAGATGTCATCCTGAACTCTCCTTTATGAGGTGTCTCTTTGGATATATGGGGGTCAGGGAGCTGCTTGAGGAGACAGTCTCTCCTTTATCAGAGCTCGAGTGCTGAGCTGGGAGCTCCATTCTTCCACTCAGAGCTGCTGGGCAGGTACGTTTATATCTGCTGCAGCGGAACTGATAACTGCCTTTTTTCCCAAGTGCTCTCTCCCAGGGAAGGTGAGGCTTTATTTATAAGTTCCTTATTTATAAGCTGCTGCCTTTTTTCAGAGATGCCCTGCCCAGCAAGGAGGTATTCTAGTCATAGTCTGCCAACAGAGGCATTGCTGAGCTGCCATGGGCTTTGCCCAGCTGCTGTGTGAACTTCCTTGTGGTTTTGTTTACCGAGGTACAGTTAGAACTGCTTCAGTAATGGCAGTTTGCTTCAGTAATGGTGGACTGCCTCAGTAATGGCAGACTGCCTCGGTAATGGCTAATGCCCTTCCCCCCACCAAGCTGTACTGTCCCAGGTCCAGGTGTACTTGCTGCAAAACTCTCAATCCAGAGCGTTTCAAATTGCTCAGTTTTGTAGGGGTGTGACCCACTGAGCCAGATCACCTGGCTCCCTGTTTCAGCCTCTTTTTTTCAGTTGAATGGATGGCTGTATATACCAGGAGCTCCAGGCTCCAGCTGAAATGGCCACCGAGGTTTGTGTGTTTTTCTGCAGAGACCTGAAACAGCCATGCTGAAGGCTCATGACACTTTTTAGCCCAGGAATCTCCTGGTCTGTGGGCAGTAAAATCTCATTTGGAAATGCAGTGATCACTCACCCTCTGTGTGGTTCTTGCTGGGAACTGCACTCCAGAGCTGTTCCTATTTGGCCATCTTGGATCTCCCCCACAGATTTTCTTTTATATAAAACAGATGATAGGAAAGAAGAATGTTGCTTATATTGGATAGGCAAAGGTCAGCCTATGAGCCAATGTTTGTAGAAAAGGCTGTAGAAAGATGAACTATCTGAAACAATCTTTAATCTTCATTTCTAACAATCTCCACTGCCTCATCCCTACATGAATTATCAAGGTCTGCCTTAAGAGGTAGAAGAGTAGTGATTAAGTATATATGTGGATACAATTACTGCTGTAATAACTATACACTTTATGACCATGGCAGAGTGTTTGTTTCCTCACTCAAAAGTGGAGAAAATAGCAGTACTACCTAAGGGTTTTTTGAGACTAACAGGAGATTATTCCTGTTCAACATTTAGAACAATCCAGGTATTTGTTTTTGTCATATATAGTGCCCATCTCTATATCATATGCATAGTTTGGACAATCCTACTGAACTTACTCAATGTTCCCATGATAATTTGAGTATAGCCTCAGCCTGAGCATTCAGCTTGGTGTCCTTGATTCTGAATTCTATTCTTATCTCTAAAGGAAGAACCTAAGAGCTAAGCAGCTACCTATGAATAGTATGCTATTTTAATTACTATAAATTGAGGAATACTTATATAATAATTAACTTTTAAAATCAAAGTTAATTATTTTTGGAAAAACTTATTTTCAGTTCTGAAAATAATTATGGTAACTGGATATTAAACTATGAAAATATATTATTGATGTAATTTGGGGATGAGAAACAATGGTAGGAATTTGGACAACTCTTCATTTAAATTCAAATATTTCCTATATGATTAAGATAGGTGTATTTATTTAGTCTTACAACTACCACAAATTGTCCTAAATAATTAGATGAAGTTTCTAAAACTGTAGTGGTAAAGGTATTTTCACAGTTTTTTGGTTTTTTTTTTTTTTTTTTGGTTAAATTATGTTAATGCTGAGTAAGTTGTTTGAAAAAAAAAAGTAATGAACAATTTTTTTTTATGATTTACTATAACCATTTCTTATAACAGTTGTTTCAACCACCTAGCTGGTCACTATGTTTGTGGAGGAGTTTTGAGCCCAGTCATCAGTATATTTTTATTATACTTTAAGTTCTGGGGTAAATGTGAAGAATGTGCAGGTTTGTTACATATGCCATCATGGTTTGCTGCACCCATCAACCCATCATCTACATTAGGTATTTCTCCTAATGCTATTCTTCCTCTAGCCCAACACCCCTTAACAGGTCCCAGTGTGTGATGTTCCCCTTCCTGTATCTATGTGTTCTCATTGTTCAACTCCCACTTTATAAGTGAGAACACATGGTGTTTGGTTTTCTGTTCTTGTGTCAGTTTGCTGAGAATGATGGTTTCCAGCTTCACCCATGTCCCGGCAAAGGACATGAACCATCCTTTTTATGGTTGCATAGTATTCCATGATGTATATATACCACATTTCCTTTATCCAATCTATCACTGATGGGCATTGGGGTTGGTTCCAAGTCTTTGCAATTGTGAACAGTGACGCAATAAACATACATGTGCATGCATCTTTATAGCAGAATGATTTATAATCCTTTGGGTATATACCCAGTAATGGGGTTGCTGGGTCAAATGGTATTTTTAGTTCTATATCCTTGAGGAATTACCATACTGTCTTCCAAAATGGTTGAACTAATTTACACTCCCATCAACAGTGTAAAAGCATTCCTATTTCTCCACATCTTCTCCAGCATCTGTTGTTTCCTGACTTTTTAATGATCACCATTCTAACTGGCATGAGATGGTATCTCAATGTGGTTTTCATTTGTATTTCTATAATAAGCAATAATGATGAGCTTTTTTTCATATGTTTGTTGGCTGCATAAATGTCTCCTTTTGAGAAGTGTCTGTTCATATTCTTTGCCTATTTTTTGATGGTTTTGTTTTGTTCTGTTTTTCTTGTAAGTTTGTTTAAGTTCTTTGTAGATTCAGGATGTTAGTCCTTTGTCAGATAGATAGATTGCAAAAATGTTCTCTCATTCCACATGTTGCCTGTTCACTCTGATGATAGTTTCTTTTGCTGTGCAGAATCTCTTTAGTTTAATTAGATCCCATTTGTCAATTTTAGCCTTTGTTGCAATTTTTTTTTTGGTGTTTAGTCATGAAGTCTTTGCCCATGCCTATATACTGAATGCTATTGCGTAGGTTTTCTTATAGGGTTTTTTATGGTTTTAGGTCTTCTGTTTAAGTCATTAATCCATCTTGAGTTAATTTTTGTATAGGGTGTAAGGAAGGGGTTGTTTCAGCTTTCTGCATATGGCTAGCCGGTTTTCCCAACACTATTTATTAAATAGGGAATCACTTCTCCATTGCTTGTTTTTGTCAGGTTTGTCAAAGATCAGGTGGTTATAGAGGTGTGGTGTTATTTCTAAGGCCTCTGATCTGTTCCAGTGGTCTATATATCTGTTTTGGAACCAGTATGATGCTGTTTTGATTACTGTATCCTTGTAGTATAGTTTGAAGTCAGGTAGCATGATGCCTCCAGCTTTGTTTTTTGTTTTTGCTCAGGATTGTCTGGGCTATGTGGGCTCCTTTTGGTTCCATATGAAATTTAAAGTAGTTTTTTCTCCAGTTCTATGAAGAAAGTCAATGGTAGCTTGATGGGAATAGCATTGAATCTATAAATTACTTTGGACAGTATGGCCAGTTTCATATTCTTCCTATTCATGAGCATGGAATATTTTTCCATTTGTTTGTATCCTCTCTTATTTCCTTGAGCAGTGATTTGTAGTTCTCCTTGAAGAGGTCCTTCGCATCCCTAGTAAGTTGTATTCCTAGGTATTTTATTCTGTTTGTAGCAATTGTGAATGGGAGTTCACTCATGATTTGGCTCTTTGTCTGTTATTGGTATATAGGAATGCCTGTGATTTTTGCACACTGATTTTGTATCCTGAGACTTTGCTGAAGTTGTTGCTTATCAACTTAAGCAAGATTGATAAAACGGGTATCACCACCAATCCCAGAGAAATACACACTACCATCAGAGAATACTATTAACACCTCTATGCAAATAAACTAGAAAATCTAGAAGAAATGCAAAAATTCCTGGACACATACACCCTCCCAAACCTAAACCAAGAAGAAGTCATATCCCTGAATAGACCAGTAACAAGTTCTGAAATTGAGGCAGCAATTAATAGCCTACAACCAAAAAAAGTCCAGGACCAGGTCAATTCACAGCCAAATTCTACCAGAGGTACAAAGACGAGCTGGTACCATTCCTTCTGAAACTCTTCCAAATAATACAAAGAGGGAATCCTTCCTAATCTAGCAGAGACACAACAAAAAAAGAAAATTTCAGGCCAATATCCAGATGAACATGGATGTAAAAATCCTCAATAAAACACGGGCAAATCGAATCCAGCAGCCCAACAAAAAGCTTATCTACCACGATAAAGCCAATTTCATCCCTGGGATGCAAGTCTGCTTTAACATTCACGAATCAATAAACATGATCCATCACATAAACAGAACCAATAACAAAAATCACATGATTATCTCAAAAGATGTAGGAAAAAGCCTTTGACAAAATTCAACAGCCCTTCATGCTAAAAAAAAATCTTGATAAACTACATACTGATGGAACGTATCTCAAAATAATAAGAGCTATTTATGACAAACCCATAGCCAATAACATACTGAATGGGCAAATATTGGAAGCATTCCCTTTGAAAACCGGCACAAGACAAGGATGCCCTTTCTCACCACTTCTATTCAACACAGTATTGGAAGTTCTGGCCAGGACAATCAGGCAAGAGAAAGAAATAAAAGGTTAGGAAAAGAACAAGTCAAATTGTTTCAGTTTGCAATCATCAGTATTTTCAAAAGCTCGCAGGTGATTCTAATACACCAGCCTTTTGGGAAGACTCCTCTCCTATACAAAACAGAGAATGTAAACACTTCCATGATGTTTGGAAAGAACAAGTATAAATTTTAACCCAGAATATAATGCAAGTTGAGGATGGTGGATGTCACAGCAGTATTACTTAAAGTAATATTTACCAAGCTTGCCTAATCATAATAATCACCCAGGACAACTTTTGAAAATGGCCCTCTCCTGACAGAAAAAAAATCTGATTCATCCCAGATTCAGTAGTCCTGTGGGAAAAACAAAAAATCAAAAAAACAAAAAACAGGAATCTGCATGCCAACACATATTACAGCTGATACACATGATTATATATGTTCAGAAAATATGAGCATGTAGGGCTTTGGTAAAGACATAGACTTCAGGAGAGTATGCAAAGTAGTGTTTAGCCCATGGATATGTGCTAGAATCCCCATGTATAAAAAACATTAGAAGCCTTGCATTGTTTGGAGTTATAGAAAAATACATAGTGAGATAATGGAAACATATTTAGATATACAGAGTTTGGATAACAAGATAATAGAATCCGTCTAGCCAGCCTGGCAGACAACACTTAGCAGCATAGAAAGGAAATTGTACTGGACAATGCAGGTGACCATGGATCTCAGCCTCTCCTTGGCCTTGTCCCCATCCTGAGTGTAAAGAATCACTTTGGTGAACCTCTCCTCATCTGCTAGTTGCCTTATGCTAAATACTGTTTTATCAATTTGTGTTCCAATGCTGGCATTATGCAAGTATGAGGTCCATGACTTATATTTCACTATGGGGTAAGGAATCACTTCTCCTTCTGGGCACAAATGAGAGAAGATATAAAAATAGTTTCTGCACAGAGTCAACAAATGACAGCCCAGTTCCTGTTTTTGTAAACAAAGATTTCTGGGGACACAGTACATCATTCATTCATGCATTATTTCTGGCAGCTTTGGAACTGCAATGTCAGAGTTGTGTTATGGCAACAGAGGTCTCTGCAATGATAAAAGTATTACTATGTAGACCTTTACAGAAAAAGTTTGCTGACTATTGTGCTACAACCATCTTGCCACTGTGAATGTATCCAGACTTGGGTCAACTCATAACAAAGCAGAGTATGGAGCAGCGAGAGACTGAGCCCTGAAGGCTGCACATATCTGAAGCTATCCCTACTCCTGAGCTTTTCAGTTCAAAACCATAAATTATTTTTTGTTTTGCTTTCTTTTGGTTTTGCTTTTGCTTTTACTTAATCTATTACAGTTGGGTCTTCCTTTATTTGTAACAATAATAGTCCTGACTAGTAACAGTTACAATAATTAAAAATATACGGAGAAGAAAAAATTCTGAATATTCTGAATGTGTGTAGTATTTAAATATCTAACCAACATTGAATGACATTAAGAAGCTAAGTGCTTTTTGCAATGAATATCAAGACTACTACCTAAAAGTAGCAAATGTTTGCAGAAACAATTGAAGACAGGCTGATACGAAAATGATTTATATCAAGACCAAGATGGAAACAACATGCTAGCCATTCTGTGATTAGTCTTCACCAGCAGAATAGGGATTAATGGTACACACATGTTCATATATCATGCTAGGTAATTGTATATTTTGCACTTGTTGGCTTGTATTAGTGGCTTGTTGAAACTCATTTAGCTATACGGTCCCTTTTTCAGTTTAATTCAGAAATGTATTATGCTCACACATAACTCCCTATTTTGTGGCACAGAATCTAGCACAAGGTAGATCCTCAGTAAACAGAACAAACGAGCCTAAGTTACCTGACTCAACATTTTCAACCTGGGATACAGATCAGAGTAGTACATAATACGAGTATAAAGAACTGGTCCCTTCAGCTTTCTTGTCTGAAAAACACAGCCCCTAAATATTCTTCTACTTTTTCAAATGGATAAATCTCCCTGACATATCCAGTCTATGTTATAAATTCTTAATAGCAATGAGCCAAGCTGCTCAGTGCTTTCTGCAACCATAGAGCCACCTTATCCATGGCCCCTGATAATTTTTTTTTCATTTAAATACTGATTCTTCACCCTGTAGAACTGAAATAAGCATGAGACCTGATGAGATTGAGTTCATTTTCTGTTCACTATGTCTTCTTTTGGAGGAGATGCCTACCTTGAATTTGAAGGTAATAGAAAGCCATTCATTATTGTATGAAGCAATAATGTTCCAAAGGCTCAGGAATATACAGAGCCTTTCTTAATTCAGAGAAAGAACTTTCTATATTCCAGGTTTCATGCATAAAAAGTGTTTCTGTGAGTCTAGTACCTAATCCTTTTGTTTACATTAGGATGAAACTTGCTTTACATTAATCTTCTGTAAGTCCTCAGTTGAGAACAAGAGGTCTTGGATGAAATTTACCATAAGAGTCAGATATTCTTCATTTTACTGATAGCAAAGAGTCATGTAGACCACTTGTTCAACAAAAATTTCACTTGAAGATTGGAGAATAAGAATGATGGTTAACCTTCCCAAGCTCCAAATAAGACTTGGATTAATCACCTGAAGCATTTACCTTTAATTGAGATTATTTTTATTTAGACACTACGTCCTAAACTCACTGTATTAGTCAGTGTTCTCCAGAGGGACCAAACCAACAGGATATATGTGTGTATATAAAGAAGTTTATTAGGGAGAAATGGCTC
This sequence comes from Sapajus apella, assembly GCF_009761245.1. Classification (NCBI taxonomy): domain Eukaryota; kingdom Metazoa; phylum Chordata; class Mammalia; order Primates; family Cebidae; genus Sapajus; species Sapajus apella. Next base: position 22,526,148 of record NW_022436941.1, on the reverse strand, counting down.
ACATGGTAAGATGGCAAAGTCCCATGACAGGCTGTCTGCAAGCTGAAAGAGAGAAGCCAGTAGTATGTTCAGTCCAAATCCAAAAGCCTCAGACTCAGGGAAGCCAAAAATAGAGCGCTCAGTCTGAAGCTGAAGTCCCAAGGACCCCCAGGAGGCCACTGGTGACAGTCTCAGAGTCCAAAGGCTGAAGAACCTGAAGTCTAATGTCCAAGGTCAGGAGGAGAGAAAACAAGCACTTAGCTTGGAACAAGAGACAGCTTGAGGACTCAGCAAGTTGCCTCTCTCTCTTGTTCTCCCTGCTTTGTTTAGCCATGCTGGCAGCCAATTGGATGGTGCCCACACACACTGAGGCTGGGTGGTCCTCTCCCAGTCCAATGACTCATGTCAGTCGTCCCTGGGAAATGCCTCACAGACATGCCCATAAACAATACTTTAGCAGCCATCTAGCATCCCTCAATCCAGTCAAGTGAACACCTACTACTAACCATCACATTCACCGTGCACCTAGTTTACACCTTGTTCTCTATTGATAGTAATAACAGAAAAATTCCTCAGAGAGATCATGAAAAATTCCTAAGAGAGATACCTGCATTCGTTATTTGGAGCTGTGTAACACGTTACCTCAAAGCAGTGACTATAGCTAACAAAAATGTATTGTATTCAGATGATGGAAACCCTAAATGCCCCAACTTGACCACAATACAATATATACATATAGCAAAATTTTACATATACCCCATAAATTTGTGTAAGTAACAAAAAACTTAGTGGTTTAAAACAACAATATTCATTATGTCACAGAAAGTCAGGAATCCTAGCACAGTTTAGCTGGGTCCTCTGTCTCTGATTATCTCACAAGGCTACAATCAAGGAACTGGCTAGAATTCATATCATCTCAAATTTCAGTTGGGAGCAAGATCCATTTACAAGCTTGTTCACCTGCCTGTTGCCAAGATTCAGTTTCTCATGAGCTGCTGTACTTAGAGCCTCACTTTCTCAACAGCTATTTGCCAGAGGCCTCCCTCTTTGGGGCCTTGACATATATATCTCTCCATTGGGTAGATCACACCATGGCAACTAGTTTTTATCAGAGTGAACAAGTGAATGAGAAAGAGAAAGTGCCTTCAACATGGAATCATGGCTTTTACAACCTAATATCAAAAGTGGTATCAGTCACTTCTGGTATATTCTACTTGGTAGAAGCAAGTCATCAAGTTCATCCTATATTTAAGGTGAGAGGATTACACAGGGTATGAATGTCAAAAATTGGGGGTCACTGGGAGCCACTTGAGAAGTGAGGACCACTGCGATGTCTTTATGAATCAAGCTGCTAAAGGAGACTGAAATCTTAAGGAAAAATAGAACAAAGTGTGAGAATTTATTTGTGACATTTATCTGCTAGACTTATGCATTTTGGATATCACCCTGTTGCCCTCCAATTAGCTACTTACTTCTATTTCCTTTCTTAATACACTAAAATGTGGCTAGACTTAGCTGTCAGACTATAAAAAGACTTGCCTCTTTCTTATCATAAAGAGCTACTTTAAACTTACTTCTCACCAATCTCTCTAACCCAGGGGTACCTAACCCCCCAGCTAGTTAGGTACCAGTCTGTGGCCTGTTAGGAACCAGGCCTCACAGCAGGAGGTGAGTGGCTGGCAAGCCAGCATTACTGCCTGAGCTCTGCCTCCTGTCAGATCAGTGGCAGTATTAGATTCTCACAGGAATGAGAACCCTATTGTGAACTGTGCATGTAACTGATCTAGGTTGCATGCTCCTTCTGAAAATCTAATGCCTGATGATCTGATGTAGAAAAGTTTAATCAAAACCACCCCTGCCTTCTGCGCTGTACCCTCAGTAACGGCCCCTCTGATGGCTTCTATCATGACGTCAAGTACTCAAGTTTTTCCCATACTCTCCCCTTGGCCCCTTTGAATACCAACCCATTACTCCCCAGTTAGCTACTTACCTCCATTTTCCTTCTTAAAACACTTAAATGTGGCTACTGCTGTCACCAAGGCACTGGTCAAATGCTTGTCAAGATTATCTGCTTGTAGTGAAAGTCAACTGCTTCTTTTCAGATCTTAGCTTAACTGACTTTCTGTATCATTTAGTACTTCTGATTGTGCCCACCTTCTAGAGATACTTTCTTCCTGAAGCTTCATGACACCATCCTCTTACAGTGTTGCCTTACCTGTCTTTCCATGGTTTCTCAGTCTTCTTCACAGAAAAATTAGTCTGAGTCTAGCTTATTAAAGGTCACTTTTAGATTTCTAGGTTAGGCCCTCTCCTTTTAGTTTTCACTATGCAAGCACTCCTAGGAAGACTTTAGCCACTATACCTATTTTAATTACCTTCTGTATGTAAACAACTCCTAAGTTTTATCTTCAGCACATATTTCTCTCTACTAAACCTCAGGCTTCTATTTAATTACATAAGAAAAACATCCATCTGGTAATTCAAGTTTAATGTCAAACTGAGTTCTTCACTCACTTCAACCAAATCTATAGCTCCTAAGAGGCTCCTCCTCTCCATGATTAGAACTCCCTGCATTCTGCTAGCCAAGCCATAACCCTCCAAAATCCTTGGCTCCTTCCTTTACATAAATATGTCTAGCCAATCAACCATCAAGTTTAAATGAGAAGGAAAAAGAGATTGGGTGTTAGGATAATCCTTACCTAGTACTTTACAGCTCCCATATTCCACATTTAACCTCCACATTACATGAAAATTATATATGTAAAGAATGGAATATTATGCAGCCATCAAAAACGATGAGCTCGTGTCCTTTGTAGGGACATGGATGAACCTGGAAACCATCATTCTCAGCAAACTGACACGAACAGAAAATCAAACACCGAATGTTCTCACTCATAGGTGGGTGTTGAACAATGAGAACGCATGGACACAGGGAGGGGAGCACTACACACTGGGGTCTGTTGGGGGGAAATAGGGGTGGGACAGCGGCGGGGGGGAGTTGGGGAGAGACAGCATGGGAAGAAATGCCAGATATAGGTGAAGGGGAGGAAGGCAGCAAATCACATTGCCACATGTGTACCTATGCAACAATCTTGCATGTTCTTCATATGTACCCCAAAACCTAAAATGCAATTAAAAAAAAAAGGAAATAACCTTGAGCAAAAATCTGGATGACTTAAAAGGGAGGCATAATAATGGGCCCTGCAAAGATATTCATGTCTTAATCCTCAGAACATGTGTATATGTTATATAACATGTGTATATGTTATATAACATGGCATAAGGGAAATAGGCTATAGAAAGAATGAAGGCTTCTAATTAGCCTTGAAATTGGGAGAGTATTTTGTATTATTTGGGTGGGCCCAATATAATTACAAGGGTTCTTAAAGGTAGAAGCAAGCAAAAAAATAAGAGTCAACATCGGAGTAACATAAATCTGACAAAGACTAACCCAGCCATTGCTGGCTTTGAAACTATAAGAGACTAAGAGTCAAGAAATAAGGGAGGCCTCTCAAAACTGGAAAAGTCTAGAAAATATATTCACTCCAAGAGTTTCCAGAAAAGAACACAGCTCTACCAGCACCTTCATTTTAGCCAATGAGATGCTTCTCAGACTTTTTACCTCCAGACTTGTAAGATAACCTACTACATTTGCATAGTTTTAAGCCACTAAGATTATGGCCATTTCTTAGACCAGCAACAGGAAATTAATACATCCTATTTTTTCATTTAGTCATTTTTTATTCTTTAAGTTAGACTAAATCTGATAGACCCTGAATATTAGAAGTATATCATCTCACTCTTGTCAAATAATCAAACCCAATAGAATTTTCAAAATGCCTTTTCACCTGGCAGGAGGTAAGAAGCAAAGCTGAAACAGACCACTGAATGAGATGCTACTGTTAGATTCCATAACCTATTTACCTTGGTTAGATTTTTTAAATTCCTGAAATTAAATTAAGGAACCCAAGTTCCTTTTGAAGAGGATTCTCTTCTATAAGGTTTGGGAAGGAGGTCATTGTCACTAAAAATTTAGGAAATACTAAAACAAGAACAAATAAATTGTTCAGAGAAAGAAAAAATATAGCTCAGAAACTACATAAAGAAAGGAAGAGTGTGAGAGAAGGTATAAATAATAAGATTGTTTTCCAATTCTTCATAGATCTAAAAGGTAAATATTGGCTTAAAGTAATAACAGTAACAATGCATGGAGTGATTATAGAATGTGGAAAAACAAATATCAATGTCATAAAAAGTAGGAAGAAGGAATTGGGAATACTATGCTATAAGCATGAATGAAGTAGTGCAGGTGGACTTAGATGAACTAAAAATGTATACTGAGGAGCCAGGCAGGATGGCTCATGCCTGTAATCCCAGTACTTTGGGAGGCCCAGGTGGGTGGATCACCTGAGGTCAGGAGTTTAAGACCAGCCTGGCCAACATAGTGAAACCCCATCTCTACTAAAAATACAAAAGTTAGCCAGGCATGATGGTGGGCACCTGTAATCCCAGCTACTCGGGAGGCTGAAGTGGGAGAATCACTTGAACCTCGGAGTGGAGGTTGCAGCAAGCCGAGATTGTATTGCACTCCAGCCTGGGTGACAGAGTGAGACTCCAACTGAAAAAATAAAATAAAATAAAAAAAGGATATTGTGAACTCTAGTACAACCACTATAAGATGTGAAAATGAAGAAAAGGTGATATATTAAGAAAGGAAATAAAATAACTCAATACAAAAATGCTCAAATGAAACCAGGAAAGGAAAAAAAAAAAGAAAGAAAGAATGAAAAAAGAAAAATACCAGAAAAAAGAAATAGAAAGCAATTAAAACATGGTAGATATTAATTCAACTATATTATTAATCACATTACATGTGAATTTTCTAAACACACCAATTAAAAAACAGGGATTGTCAGAATAGATTAATAAAATAAGACCCATCTATATGCTGGCTACAAGAAAACTAAATATAAAGAATCAGAGAAGTTCAAACCAAAGAGGTGAAAATAGATGCAAAATACTAACATTTTATTAATTTAAAAATCAAGAAAACCTAATATTAACCTTAAGGCAGATTTCAGAACAAGGATAATGATCAGGGAAAAAGAGAAGTTTTACATCATGATAAAAAGTTCAATTTTCTATGAAAACATAATTGTAAATGTATATGCACCTACCTAACAAGAGCTCATGAAAATATGTGACACAAAAAAATTTATAGAGCTGCAACAGAAGCAAACCCACTATTATAGTTGGAGACTTTAAGACCCGTTTTTTAGCAATTGATACAGCGGGCAGGAAGAAAATCAATAAGGATATAATTGACTCAAATAGCACTATCAATATACTTGCTGTAATCAACATTTAGAGAATCCTGCATCCAAAAACAGCAGACCACACATTTTTTTCAAGGTCACATAGAATCTTCATCAATATATAAAACAATCTTGACCATAAGACACACTTTAACAAATTAAAAAAGAACAGAAATCATACAAATTATATTCTCAGATTACAAAAGAAGTAAACTAGAAATTAGTAATGTAAAGATAGTTGAACAATTTCCAAATACTTGAATATTAAATAACACATTCCTTGATATGGTTTGGCTGCATCTTCACTAAAATCTCTTCTTGAATTGTAGTTCCCATAATCCCTACATGTCATGGGAGGGACCCAGCGGGGAGGTAATTGAATCATGGGGGCGGTTACCCTCATGCTGTTCTTGTGCTAGTGAGTGAGTTCTCACAAGACCTGACTGTTTTTTAAGGAACTTTTCCCCCTTTGCTCAGCAATTCTCTCTCCTGCTGCCATATGAAGAAAGATGTGTTTGCTTTCTCCACCATGATTGTAAGTTTTCTAAGACCATTCCAGGCATGCTTAAGTGTGAGTCAATTAAACTTCTTTCCTCTATAAATAACCTTGGGTATATCTTTATTAGAAGTGTGAAAATGGACTAATATACCCCTAGATAACACATAAGTCAATAAAAGTTTCAAGAGAAATTTTAAATATTTGGAATTAAATAAAAGTTATAATATGTTAAATCAAGTATAGCCTAAAGCTACCTTCTTACATAGTTGGTTTAAAGATTTACCCATATACAGTGAAACGAAATCTAACTGAATGTGTTAACAGACTGTAACCTATTCTGTGCCAATTCCTGAGTTTTGATCAATTAAAGGTGGCCAATCATTCAGACCATGTTGAAATAAGGCAAACACCAAGCTGTGACCAATCCAGTTGTTTCTATACCTTACTTCCACTTTCTGTACATCACTTTTCTTTTTCTGTCCATACACCCTCTTCCACCATGCTGCTTCACTGGAGTCTTTATGAGCCTACTCTGGCTTGGGAGGCTTCCCAATTTGTGAATCATTCTTTGCTCAATTAAATTCTGTTAAAATTAATTTGTCTAAGGTTTTTCTCTTTGTAACAAATAAAACATATCAAATCTTGTAGGATACAGAGAAAGCTATGCTCAGAGGAAAACGTATAGCATTAAATGCATATTTTAAAAAATAATTGTAAAATAAATAATCTAAGCTAGCACCTTAGAAAACTACTTAAAGAAGACCATTTCAACCCTATGGCAAGCAACATTTTAAAAAATACAAATTAGAGTAGAAATCAATAAAATTGTAAACAGGAAATTGAAAGAGAAAATCAATGAAATCAAAAGTGCTTACTTTAAAAGACCAGTAAAAGTGATAAACCTCTAGCCAGGCTAATCAAGGTAAAAAAAGAAAGAAAACATAGATTTCCAAAATCACAAAAACAGGAGAAGTTGTCACAACTGATCCCATAAACAGTAAGAGGATAATAAAAGATTATTATGAACAAGTCAATGCTCACAAATTTGGTAACTTAGATAAAACAAACCAATTATTTGAAAGATACATCCACCAAAACTCATACAAGGAGAAATAGAACCTGAATTATCCTATAGATCTTAAAGAAATCAAATAAAAATTAATAACATACCAAGTAAGAAAGCACCAAGGCCAGAAGGGATCAATGGTAATTTCATCACTTAAGGAAGAAATGATGTTTCTCTACAATCTCTTCTAAAAAATGGAAGCAAACACTTTTTGACTCATTCTAATACTAAAACAAGATAAAGATATTACAAGAAAGGAAAACTACAGGTCTAGCATGGTTGTTCACATCTGTAATCCCAGCATTTTGGGAGGCTGAGGCAGGAGGATTACTTGAGCCCAGGAATTGGACACCAGAAGGAAACAAAGTGAGACCACATCTCTATGAAGAAGAAGAGAAATAAAAAGGGGAGGAGGAGGAGGGAGAAAGGGTGTGGGGGAGGGGGAGGGAAAAACTGCAGACCAATATCTCTCATGAAAATAGATACAAAATACAAAGTCCTCAATAAAATATTAGCACATTAAATTCATACACACACACACACACACACTCACAGAATTATATATCCCAAACTAGAGGAATTTCAGGTAGACAAGAGTGGTTCAACATTTGAACAAGGCTGAAGAAAAAAATTGTATGCCTAAAATCATTTGACAAAATCTAATATGTAATTATGATAAAACTCCCAACAAACTAGGACTAAAAAAATATTTTTTCAACTTGATAGAGAGTACCTATGAAGTCTACACCTAACAACATACTTAGTTATGAGAAACTGAGAGCTTTTTGCTAAGACTGAAAACAAGGCTAGGCTGTCCTGTCTAACCACTTTTATTTGCTATTGTACTGGAAGTCATAGTTAGTGATAAAGACAAGGAGAGGGAATAAGAAGTATACAGATTGAGAAGGAAGAAAGACCTAAAACCACCACTTTTATTTGCAGATGACATTATTGTCTCTGTAGAAAATCCCAAAGAATTGACCAAGAAAGAAAAAAAAATCCTGAAATTAATAGGCAAGAATAGTAATTTTTCAGGTTACAGGTTAATATACAAGAATCAGTTGTTATTGTATTATTACATCAGTAGTGAAAAACTAGAATTTTTTTTTTTTTTTCGCTCTTGTTACCCAGGCTGGAGTGCAATGGTGCGATCTCGGCTCACCACAACCTCTGCCTCCTGGGTTCAGGCAATTCTCCTGCCTCAGCCTCCTGAGTAGCTGGGATTACAGGCACGTGCCACCATGCCCAGTTAATTTTTTGTATTTTTTTTAGTAGAGACGGGGTTTCACCATGTTGACCAGGATGGTCTCGATCTCTTGACCTTGTGATCCACCCGCCTTGGCCTCCCAAAGTGTTTTTCTTAATTACCATTTATAATGGCACTCAAAAATAAATACTCAGGTATAAATCTAATGAACATGTATAAGATCACTATACATAAAAATGATAAAATTCTAATGAAAGAAATCAAATATCTAAATATCATAAATAAAATGTACCCAGGAATCAGGGTTAAGATATAATATTCACTAAAGTAGGCAGAACCTTAGTAGGATGCTGAACATTTATCACAGGATGTGCTTGATATTTCCCTTTATTCAATTTTCCCACAACCTTCTCTACTCCTTGCTCTTCAGTTAATATCTTTTCCTACATTAATAAATCTATTGAAATATAACTTTGAAATCACTAATTTCAATGCGTATATGTGTGAATACGCATGTGTAATGTATATGTGTGTATATATAAATACTTGTTTTTGCTTGATGACAATAGTGCATTTGAGATTTTTTTCTCTAGGGTGACAAACCTACATGTGCTAATTTTATTGTTTGAAAACCTATATGCTCAGTAGCTATTAATGTTATGGAAGTAATTAAATAACATTATTCTCCTTCTGTTTACAATACCTGTTTAATCAATAGGCTCTAACATGATCAATGTACATCAAATCTATGATGAAATAAGCAACTTATTATACAAATGCTAATATTATGCAAAACTGCCTCTTTTCTCCTCTACTAAAAATGGCTCCAATTTTAATATATTACGAAGAAAACAAAAGGAACATTAAAAAGGAACTACCAAAACTTGATATGTTATAAGATACATTTAAAATATAAGCTACACACTCACTTTTTGCACAATAAAATTTATTTCATACCCATTGCAAAAAAAGTAACTTGGCCAATCTAATTGTGTCAATGGGCAAAATAATACATGATGCATACTCCTACTTTGGTGAATAAGCAAAATTCAGAAAAATGTCACAGACTCAAAAATAAGTTGAAATAAAATAGCCCTGAGATTTAAGAAATACATCGTGGCATGAGATTTATTATTCAAGAGGTCAAAACGCGTGTCTGGAAAAGGAACTAGAAAACTAAATATTTTAACAGCATTAGTACTATTTTACATTTATTAATATCTATTAATAGTAGTATTTTTTATATGAAGCATCAGTTTTCATGGAGCAGTAGAAATGCTACTGGGTTGGAAGTCTTCATTCATTTAGAACTATAAACCAGAGAGTTAGAAAATTGGAAAAGAGTGTGAATTAGAAAAATAAAAATATTTTTCACATTCAATAAACTTCCAAATAGCACTTTACTCTGACAGTCATTTAGAACCAGATCACACACAGAAACTGTACTCTTGGTGAGGAGTGATTCAAAAATTGCACAAAGTGCTTTATTGGCTTCATGTCATTCTTTGAACAGCAGCAAGTAATGAACTCCATTCTCAACAGAAAGAGGCCACTTGTATTCAAGGGCTAGTTACTTACATTCCTAATTACTTATGTCACTTTTCACTTCACTGTTTCTTAAATAAAATGAGCTGGGGACTGCAAAAAAGTTAGAGTGTTGTTTTCCATTGTTCAAGTTACAAGACAGCATATTTTAGTAATTAATGCCACATTTACTAAAGACATTATCAAATTTGGAATAGCAGGAGCATTTACTTGTCAACACTGAAACATAATTCCAAGTTTCCTTCTGAGTCACATAACAGTTCCGTATCCCACTACCTCCAACCAGAGCAGGTCTTAATAGCTGGAATTAGTTATGCACATTTCCATATCTCCATAGAGACTAAAGAATAATCACTTTTATATGTAAATACATTTAGTGTAACTACCCTAGAGACTACAGTGGCTGCTGCCGTTATTAATGAAGCTGCGCTTAATCTGATGCTCATCCAAATTACTCTCTAGGAAAAATTCAAGAAACTGAACATGATCTTAGTTCAGACACCACTCTTACCATGTTTGATAAGCTGGGCTAGCATGAGTAAAATTGGTTATACTTTAAAACAGTGACTGTTTTTCTGGTTAGGATATGAAATGTGCAATTATTTTTTTTGCTCTCCTCCCAAGGTTATTCAGTCCTCTGTTCTGGGGGTGTTGCTTGAAGCTCCTGGTGTCCACATCTCTAGGGCCATTGCCTACTGTTTAACCACAATATAGCCAACAAGAATCCTGAATCAATCGTAAAAGCTAAAGTGAGGATGACCAACTGCTACGGGGGCACAGATTTGGCTATGTCATTACTATTATCCTTTTGGCAATTGAAAAACTTCCACCAATATACATATGTACTTCAATAGGGTTATGCCTCATAGTAAACTCAGAAAACTTGGTTGACTACATCTTAGCATACAAACTGCATTCAAGACTTCCACTGAAGTCTATGGTGGAGCTGCTTAGGATTCTCTGAGGACATTTACAGTGTAATCCTTTATACTTATATTATCACCTCCACAAGTTAGTGTCTGTGAGAGATACTAATTTTCCTGACCATCTTTCAGTGTAGGACTTTTTGTTTCCAGAGTTGTTTTTTTTTCCCCCTCCTTATTCCTTCCTTTCCTGTTCTATTTTTCTTAACCAGATTAATCATGAGTTAATTTCTCTCCTCATTTATGTTTTCTGTTCTTGCCTTTTCTCCATCTCATATCTGTCAGTAAAGACTTACCATCCATTTCTGTTTGATCAGTTTCAATTTTAGCTAATGATTTTTTTCTTTTTTTGCCTTTGAATGTTCCCCTAAGTCAAAACACAACAAATTCAGCAGGTGTTTGATGAAAGCAAAAATTGTTAATGATTTACTTGGAAACTTTTTGCTTCTACTAGCCTACCTATGGTAAAATAACAACTTCAGGCCCTGGCTTAGTAGTTGGAGCTCCCAATTATGATTAATAATTTATATTGTTCCTAAACTGGCTACTTTTTGGCTGAAAAAAAGAAACATCTTACTAAATTCTACTGAAACCTCACTGGCTGAACTGTATATAGGGCTGGCTTAAGGATCCAATTGAGCTGAGTAATAATTAACTTAAAAGCTTAGACAAAAAAAGGAGAAAAGTTTGGAGCTGCCCTTGGAAGAGTCTTAAGGATCAGTGTTAATAATTTTCTAAACTTTCCCCCATTTGCCTAAACGTAGACACTTCTTTCTCATTAGGAATTAGGTCCAGGATAAAGTAAAAAGGATTAAACCTCTTATGCATTAACTCAATAATATGAATTACTTACATTATAAGGTATTTATGTGTTGGGTGGTGCAATTTCATTTTGATGGGGATAATTAGGACCACACATATTTGTGTTTATCATTTCATGCCTAAATTTTTGATGCAGTAAGATGTTTTTGTTTTTCCATAAATTATTTCAAGTAAAGAGAACATAGACATAGATACTTATTGCAACTCCTATTTATCATCCATTCACTCATGAATACTCTGGGACTCCTACTATGCCCCACACCAAGCTGAAGGGAAAACTTGCAAGAAACCAAATCCAGCAAGCATGTTGTCATTTTAATAGTCTTTTCAATTGCAGAAATGCAAAAGAATTTTTACTTAAATTATATTAAATACTTCTACTTTCTTTTAGGCTGAAATCTCTACTCAGTCATGGATTTCCTTTTTCTTCTATAGCCTTTTCTCTTACACAGTATTTAATCTCCTGCTCAACCCTCTGTATTTTCCTTGAGTACTTAAAAGTTTCTATCCCTATTGCACAGTGCAATTAACTTCACTACAATTGCTACCCCAAAACACATGTATCCAAATTCATTACAAAACAAAGAAAATCTTCAGTGAAGTGGCCTTCTATGAGGACACTTGAGCTTTTGTTACCTGGAGTCTCCTCCCTGAGTTCTACCTCCATAAACTCAGCACTTAAAAAACATATTTTGTTTCAAACTCTGCAAATTATTCTGCATAAGACAAATATTGGTGAATCAAATTTCCTCTCTCTTTATATGCATGAAAAAAGTCAGCACTGAGTTGGTTGCTGTCTTTTAGTCATTCAAGTGAAAGGAGTTTTTGCCACATTATTTTTGTCCTATTTCTTTTATAGCACGTTCATTGATTTTTGAAGATTTTATTCTCTTAAGAATTTATTATTAAATTATGAAAAATATTCAGCAGTCTTGTTTATAATCATCACATTATTTGCTGATTCTGAGACACAAAGTAAAGTTCTTCACGGTACTTCCCATGTATATCCCACCCTGTGCGTATATGAATAGTAACAGACCAAACAGAGAAAACTGAAAGATGAGTACATTGCTTCTCTCATGCACCTCAAACCCTGTATTTTCTGAGATCCTGGGAAAAAAGATGGGTACTTATTAAACTGATCTGTAGTAAGATTTCTCTATAAATTACAGATATTACTGGGGCTCATTCACATAAAGACCACTGAGAAGTGATCTTACAATTAATTTTAACAACATTTTGAATATTGTCCAAACCTTTTAGAGAAGGGAAAACACAACCTATTCAAATGCTATAAATTATTAATCAGTTAAAGCATTTAAAATGTCATTTTTTATCTTGTTCTCCATTAACCAGTGTCCTTTTTTCACTTGAAAAAAACGTGTCCCTAATTTTCAATTTAGAATTAAATTTGATTACCAAATGTCATTATCAATAATCTCTAAATAAAAACATATATTCTGAAAATGTAACCTAGCATTTTATTCCTCTGTTAACCAGTAATTGTGAGATACATGATTTAGCAGGGTTTCTTTTTCATTCCTTATCAAAACATATGTGCCAGTTTATTAAGCATGATTTAGAGTGATGTAGCTTTTACAATTTTACATCATTTGATTGTGATCAGTAATGAAATGTACTGTAATTTAAACCAGGAGATAGCCATTAATCTCTAAAACAATGATTACTGACATTTAATAAAATACATGAAAATCATCACTTAACTGTACTTCCAATGTACCCTATCACATCTGTTCTTCTATATACTTTCTCTTATAAAATAAAAAGAAAATTACTATTCTCTGAGGCTGATGGCTGGTCCAAAAAGATTGGTAGTATAATTGCTAGTCTACTATTATAAGTCATGATCCAGTAATTTGCTATAAAAGAGTTAGGCAATTTCAGTTTCACATCCCCATTATGCAACTTTAAATGATAAACTTTCAACATGAAGAAAATGCATCGTGCCTTTTCTTCCCTCTCATTTTGTATTATATATTTAAGGTTAAATTAGCCACATTTCTCTTAAAAACTGGCTTTACTTTCTGACTTGCATATTCCTTTAAATATGTATATTTTCTTCTGGTTATCCAGGCTTGATCTGAAAGTATTTCATGACTTCTCTCTTTCCTCGACTCCCTACATTCAACCATTCTAATGCTTAGGTGTCTCTCATATTTAGTTTGTTTTTCCTTTTCTATTAAAACAATTTGATCTTCAACGAATCTGACAAAAACAAGCAATGGGGAAAGGATTCCCTATTTAATAAATGATGCTGGGAAAACTGGCTAACCATATGCAGAAAATTAAAACTGGACCCCTTTCTTACAACTTATACAAAAATTAACTCAATATGAATTAAAGACTTAAATGTAAAACCCAAAACCATAAAAACTGTGGAAGAAAACCTGGGTAATACCATTGAGGACATAGGCATGGGCAAAGATTTTACCATGAAACCGCCAAAAGCAACTGCAACAAAAGCTAAAATTGACAAATGGGATCTAGTTAAACTAAAGAGCTTCTGCACAGCAAAAGAAACTATCCATGTCCCTACAAATGGATAGTTTCTTCTGCTGTGCAGAAGCTCTTTAGTTTACTACCTGCCCAATGTACAAACTATAATGGATTTCAGAACTGAACAATATAAACTAAACATGAGATCATTTTTGGTATCTCTGCTAAAGAAAACCATAATGCATGGTTTGGGATCTTCCATAGCTGGATTTTCTGCTCATAAGTGCTCGTTAGTTTACATGGGAGGAGCCAATGAAATAAAGTAGCAACAGTTTGTACCAGTATACGACTTTCTATTTCTTTGGATCAGATAAGTAATGATGTGTGGACTTAAACTGTTTTCAATTGGCCTTTCCAGTTCTGTCAGAAGCAATGTTCAGACTAAACTGCCAAAATTTTTCTTCAGTGTGAAAAATGCTGATTCCATGGGCTTGTGTTAAAATATAGAACACACACACCCCTAATAATCTAATATCCGTGTTGTGAATTATCTGGATTACAAACCCCTCTTCTTTTCTTTCCTTCTCAGTATCTGTGTAGTGATTATTTTCCTGCTCACTGGTGTATCCACTACTAAAATACAAGTGAAAATAAAAGGAGAATAAAAAGGAGACACCTCCTACCTCTGGGAGGAACAAGGAAAGCACACACATTTGTACCAGTTAGCAGCCCTAAATATCTGTTGAATAAATGGTTTTAAACAATTGACTGAAATACAAATTTTGAATCTGCAAATATATCCTGAAACACAGAAGCTGTGTAGATTAGGCAGCTATGGTATAGCTCTAAAATTCAGAGGATTCCTTCTATTTTTGGCACATAAAATAGTCACATGGCTATGAAACATGAATTTGGATGCCAAATGAATAACAAGCTTGGAGGCTGAGCTCCAAGTGACTTCAAACATCTGTGAAGTGAAAATATCCCTGTACCAAGGCATGCTACTGTGTTGAAAACAATTAACTGTTACTGATCATTTTCTTGCTTTAAATAAAGTGCATCTCTTCTGATGGAAAAAAAAAAAGAAACTATCATCAGAGGAAACAGGCAACCTATAAATTAGGAGAAAATTTTTGCAATCTACCCATCGGACAAAGGTCTAATATCCAGAATTTACAAGGAACTTAAACAAATATACAAGAAAAAACAACCCCATCAAAAAGTGGGCAAATGATATAAACAGACACATCTCCAAAAAAAAAAAAAAAAGACATTTATGTGGTCAAAAAACATGGAAAAAGCTCAACATCACTGATCATTAGAGAAATGCAAACCAAAACCACAATGAGATACCATCTCACACCAGTTAGAATGGCAATTATTAAAAAGTCAAGAAACAACAGTTGCTGGCAAGGCTGTGGAGAAATAGGAACACTTTTACACTGTTAGTGGGCATGAAAATTAGTTCGATTATAGTAGAAGACAGTGTGGCAATTCCTTAGAGATCAAGAACCGTAAATACCATTTGATCTAGCAATGCCATTACTGGGTATATACTCAAAGGGATATAAATCATTATATTATAAAAATACATGCACTTGTATGTTTTTTCAGCACTATTCACAATAGCAAAGACATAGAACCAACACAAATGCCCATCAGTGATAGACTAGATAAAGGAAATGCAGCCACAAAAAGGAATGAGGTAATGTCCTTTGCAGGGACATGGATGAAGTTGGAAGCCACCGTATTCAGCAAACTAACACAGGAACAGAAAACCAAACGCCACATGTTCTTACTCATAAATGGGAGTTGAACAATGAGAACACATAGACACAGGGAGGGAACACACAGCAGGACCTGTGGGGGGTAGGGACAAAGGGAGAAAGAACATGAAGACAAACAGCTAATGCATACAGGGCTTAAAACCTAGGTGATGGGTTGATAGGGGCAGCAAACCACCATGGCATATGTATACCTATGTAACAAACCTGCACATTTTATACATGTATCCTGGCACTTAAAGTAGAAAAATAAAAAATTATACACACACACACACACACACACACACACGCACGCATATATGTATATATATGCACCAGCTTATTAAGCATGACTTAGAGTGATGTAGCATATATATTTGCTCTCACTTCCACTTCCTAACACTTTGATCCAAGTCTTCACTGAATTCGTTTGGACTATATTCAATTGCTTTACAACTTGTCTTCCTACATCCAACTTTCTACCCTCCAATCCAAACTTCTTACATCTTATACATTCATCTATTTAGCTCACATCACGTCCCTTCTGTTTCCAGACCCCCACAGCCCCTCATTGCTTAAAAATAAAACCTGAACTCATTAATTTAACACTCAAGGCTCTACACAATCTGATCTCAAATTTCTTCATGTTCAAGATGCTGGTCATGATAACTTTTCCTCAATAACACCCTTACTTTTCCCTCCTTCTGCCATTATTCTTTGTCATCCCCTATACATTTGTAATATTCTCTATTTTCTTTTACCACCTATTCTTCTAGATCACACAGCCATATAGTTTGCAAGTCTCCCTTCTTATCTCTTAAGAGGCTTTATATTTGCATTCACCAGGAAACACTGTGACCATTTTTCCAGTTTTTCAGTTAGGTTTACAGGCTTCAAAGCTACTGACATCATCATACTCTTTTCTGAATCTAACATAGAACATTGCACATAGGTAGTTCAGTAAATATTTACAAATGTTGTGCTTGAAATAATAGCCTATATATAATTAAGGGATTGGAAACTATGGTCTTTGGGCCAAACATGGCCTCCTCCCACCTGTTTTTATAAATTAACTTTCTTTGGGACATGGCTATGTTTATTTGTTTACATGTTGTCTACAGCTGTTTCTCTGCTACAGCAGCAGGACTGAGTAGCTGAAACAAAGGCTCTATGGCCCACAAAGCCAAAAATATATACTGCCTGGATTTTTCTGGAAATAAGCTGACTTATGGGAAAGTACATTGAAGGAAGATAGGAAAAAATAAGCTTTATTTGGGTGCCTAAGAGATTCCACAAGAAGTGCCCACTCCTGGCCCTCTGTTTTCATTTCTCTTACTGCCTTCACTTCACTGTAAGCACACCCACCAGGTCTGTAAGTAAGATGATGTTGGGCTAAGCCATCTGAAGCTGGTCTTTTGTAAAGTGTCTCCCAGAAACACACGTATTTATAAGCACTTACACTGAGACACCTTAGATAAGCTTCTGCAATCGATATTTAAGGCATCTGCTGATCCTCACATATGGCCACTGACAAGTGACAGCTGCCAATCAGTTGGAACTAACATGTAAATTTCACTCACCACAAGACACAAGCTTAAAGGAGGGTGAAAGTTGTCCAAATGACAATGGCAGATGATCCAATTAACCATTAGAAATCATTTCAGAAGGAAAATTTCTCTTAATGTGCCAGAATAGTACATTTAGCTGATTTATTTTGTCAAAATAAAATTGATTTTGGCAATTCCAGAACTTAAAAAGTATGCTCCAAGTAAAGAACTTAAAATAGCCCTTTTTACATGGGAACTGGAATAATTATTTTTGTACTTTTGTATTCATAGTTCCCCAAGTATATCACAATGTGTTCATATACATATTTATATATCTATCTAGCTATGTATTCTCATTTTCAAATCTAAAAATTCATAGGCTTACATATATTCCAATTTAAATTCTGGGTAAAAATTACACAGATTATTTTGGATTATCCTAGCTACATATAGTTTGATGCTCATGTATTTATTCAGTGACTATTTCTTAGGGGCTTTCATGTTCCAAGCATGATAGAAATAGCATAGTACAGTAAAAAAGAGCACCAGATTTCTAGCAGTCAGAACTGGGTTTAAATTCCATCTCCATAAGCTTGGTGACTATAGATAACTTACTGAATGTCTTTGAGACAAAATTTAGTTTTGAGTAAAATGTGCAATATGTTATTTTCCTCTGTGAGACTTGTTAAGAATGACATGTGGTAGGTGTATTAGTCTGCCTGGTATATATCTATCCACTTCAGACTTTTACTGCCTTCTACTGGGAACCAGCCCTGTGTGCTGACCTAGAAATAATCACTAGATTCAACATGGACTAATTATAGCAACCCTATGTCCCTTGTAAATTATCAAGGGTGGACATTTGCCCCATGTTGGAGTTCTTTGCAAGATTTTTAACAACCACAGCTGGAGTACATATCTCTTTGCTTATCAGATCATGAGACTGGAAGGATAAATCTAGGGATGCTGGTTAAAGCTTCCTCATCAAGTAGGGAAAGATTGTAGGAGGGAATAAAGGTAATAAAAGGGATAGTTGGAGAGTGACTGAGTTTCCCTAGTTCTAGCCCCCTAGATCACAAGGGCTGTCCTGAGGCTCTGTCCTTCCAACACACTGCCTTTCTGCTAAAGCTGCCTTCTTGTAGGTTAAGAATCCTAACTAAAACAATTTAGAAATGCTGAGCAATGCACAAAGTCACTTAAAAATAGATGTTGGTGACCTTATCCTATGCCTGGGAGCCTGAGAATAAGGAGACAAATAGTTTATGGTCCCTATCTTCAAGATGTCTCTGATTTAGTGTGTTCACTTTTTAGACAAGAGGGGCCTTATTTCTTGTGTTTATTCCCAACACCTGGAGCAGTGTACAAAAGCTTGATTAAATATGATACTGAGATACAGAGGATTAGAACAGGTACATACAGACATTCAAGAAAGTCAAGAGGAAATTTATCCAAAAAGGTTTTTGCAAGCACTGTACATAAAATGTATGAGCACGTAATAGGAAGCTAATTGTTGTTAGGAGTTTTGACAGGAATTAGCTACCCTGCAATATTCAAAGAGCAACAAATGCCAATGTTCTCCATTTTTCTTATATTAAAGAAAATGAGGTTCTGACAACCTACTTATCAAGGCTGCACAGGGCCTAATGCTGGACACAACTTGGGCTCCTTGCCCTCTCCATTGAATCTCACAAAAGTACCTGGACTAAAAATGTTAAAAGATAATGGTCCTGGCATCAGACCACAATGTCACTGAATTACCTGAGGTCCTGCTGTACACTGCCTCTCTCTTGCTCTTGCCCATCACCATCTCTCATACACTATCTATCCAGGTCACTGCCACAGTGACCATGTAGCAACCCCTAAGAAGTTGCATTAACAATATTTTTGACATTATACTCACAGTCACATAAATTGAATGGCCAGGCCTCCCCAAGTACTCACTCTGCACATCATTTTGTGCATCTCCAATGTGCAGCATTGAGACAGAGTTCTGATCTATACCACCTGAATAATAATGCCATCTCTGTCACCTTCTCATTCTGATTGAAGCCAGCTCCATAGAGGAATACACACACTTTTTCAACTTTACAGCCTATCTTTTCTCTGAAGAATGAAGATTGGTTTCCCAAGTTCAGTTCAGCTAGACTTTCACAAATGGCCTACTTCCGTGAACACACAGTTAAACTCCTTAGAGGGGAGTTTATTTATTTTTTTCCATTGTGATCCCACTGGTGATCAAACAAGAAACACTTTCTCAGTCAAATTTTTCTGGACACTTTGTACTTGTAAAAATTTGCTTTTTTGTATTAACATAATCTTTTTTTGCCATTGTGATGATAATGGTGGTTGTGGTGATAGAATTAACTGAGAAAGGATGAATATAAATGAAGATTAGACTTTTTACATTATATATTTGGAAGAAAATACCTATTATGATGCATTCTCTCCAGGAGAAATATTACTTTAAGGAATTATAATTGCTGGTTTGAGTTTAGTAAAACAAAACTTCTCTTGATACCTCAAACATAGACAAATGTGTTCATATTCTATTCAGGCAAAGATAAGCAGTGTTAGTCTAAACCTTCCCAAGTAGAAGGGAAGATAAATAAAGGTGGCATAAGCAGAAAAACTATACATAGACATAGAGAGAATTTGTATTCTTGTTTATTTCAAGACGGACATAGTTGAGGGCTTCCAGATGTCATCCCAGTTTTCATATTTTGCACTGAAACCTTCTTTATCTGGAAACTCAACTACTAACCCACTGTAAGTTCATCTATTTTTCATGTCACTTGGTGATGAGCAATCGCTGACACGTTAATCTTGTATCGCCCCCTCTCAGTTCTGACCCTTCTCTGAGTTTCAGTAGCATTAGATAAGCTAGATGCTCTATTCCTAGGGAGCCTGTGGTAAAACAGAAATTGAAGTACTAGAAAACACCAAAGAGACTACAGCTTTTGGTTCATAATTTGTTATGATCAAAAGAGGCATTAGCATCAACAGATCTAATATCTACTTCAAAAGAAATGCATTTCCAAGAAAGAGCTTTATTTTCCTTTTTAAAGCTAGACAGAGAGATTTTTTTCTATGGTAAGAAATACTGGCAATTGACTCAATAATTATAAATGCAAGTAATACATTTATAATGTCACAGATTCCTTATCTTTGGGGTGCAGAAAGTTATCTTAAAATAGAAAAAAAAAAAAGATCTCCATAGCAAAAAACATGGAAATTTGAAATTTCCCAAACTAACCACAAGATTCATAATGTTCAATGTGACCTAAATTTTAATGAATTAGGTACTTTTCTATAAAAATGAAATGAAAATATCTAGCCCATGAAATGATGTACCTTTCCTAAAATTGTGATGGGTTAAAATAGCATTAACCATATCAGCCCAATGTATTATTTCTTTAAATTTTATTATAGTTAGCAATTTGTGAGATGTGATTAATCCTAAACTACTTTCTGTTCTCTTTAACTTTTGTATCATAGGAAAGAACTGTCAGAGCTTTAAACCTGTTGTGTACTTTATAAAGGATAGCATTTGGTATTACTTTGTCCTTTAAGATATTATGTGATTTGATTGGATAGTGAGAAGAAAATGAAATCACTTCCCAATCTTCATTTAGAACATATAAGAACTTAAGAAAGTGCTGTATGTCAGTAAATATACTAGCTGTTAAATCTTATCACTTGCACTTGTCTCAAAAGTGGCAATAAAGAAACGATGACATGGAAATATTTTGTCCTTTGCACGTTTTTATGAGAATCTTAAAATTATGCAAAATTGGCATATTTTGCTGAAACTTGTAAGACAACTTTGAAAACAAAAAAATGCTTATTTGTAAAATATTATATTATCTAGCATTCTAAATGATGATCAAAGTAATATATATTTTAAAAATAATTCCTTAAGGAAAACTAACTGTGATGCCTATAAGCCAACCAATTGTATTTTTTAAAACTATGTGATGCAAGGAAAAGTGAGTCATTAACAAATATCCATGCTACATAAGGTTGATATGCATTGTTTTTATGAAAATTTGGCCAAAATTTACACAGTGACAAAATAAAATAACAAGCACCTTTTCAATCCAGTCATACACATGTCTTAGGTTCCAAATGCAGATGTTTACCTCCAGGTAAGGGTATCTTTACAAGAATGTTAGTTTGAAGGACTGACAATGAAACATGCATTTACTTTGGCCATTCCTAGCAGAGTGCTTACTTGGCTAACATTTCCACAAACTTCTGCTAGTTGCTAATCCTTGGCTAGCATTTAACAACTGCAGGGAGAAAGACAAAAATATTTTCAAAATATATGCCTTGCATACATACTTGCCTTTTGAATTTGCCTCAAAGTTTATGAATGTCTTTGTATACTTTTACATATTTTAAAACCATTTTACCTATCATTGCAAATACAGTCTTCATTTTAGCCTAACTTAACTGATTAAGGTGACAGTGTGCTTATAAGATAAATGCTTACTGACAAAGAAGTTTTCACTCAGGTTCATTAAAGTGAATTTTAACTTAATCAAGGATATGCATGTTGAGGGTGATTTATTATCTTAAATTAGATTGTTTTAGTTTCAGAATCAGAATTCAGGTTATGCCTAATAACTTTTATATGTGACTAGGATATACTACTCTGCATTCTCTCCGTGACTTTTCATTTGGAGTATGAGATGCAGAAGCCCACCAGATAGAAATGCAAGCAGAAAGAGTCTGCCTTTCACCAAGGTCTCAATCTCCTGCACCTTCTATGTCAACAAATTCTTATGTGCATAGGAGATTTCTGTGCAGAGAAAGGAGAGCCAAATTTTGTTCTGAATCAATGCCATGACAAAGAAAATGGCCATTAACTGCTGAGTGGAAACCTCTCTCAGCAGATCATGGCTTATACACAGTGACTTATCGAAAATCCCCTTATGCTGTTGCTACTCTTCACAATAGCTCAGTATTTCACCCATAGAAGTAGCAATTCTTGAGAATTAGGTTTAGTGAAAATTTGTTTTTGGCAAACTGATGACTGCACTCTGGATCACAGATCTTTAGATTCCCTCTTCTAGCTGCCATTACAAGCCAAGAGTGATGATGGAATCCAAGTAGACTCTTTTAGGAAGAGCTATAGCATAAGACCCATTTATTGGTAGGAAAGTCTCATGAAAACAAGGACTTGATCTGTTCTGTTCTTTGCTGTAATCTCAGCATATACAGCAGAAACTACAGTATAGCAGACACTCAAATATTTGGATGAAGGAAAGAACACGAAATGAAAGATGAAGGAATTTGACATATAATGTACTGATGCTTGTGCTCTATCCACTGGGAAGTATTGGCTCTAATGAGCAAGGCAATCAGTGTGGGTCTCTACAAAAGTTGCATGAGTTGCATAGAAAACATAATTGTTAGGATTAAATCCCCTAGAGCTAGGCATGATGAGCAATGCCAACCCTTACCAATGCCTACTGATGAGATTATTTCTCTCATATCCTCCTGGAGGAGGAATTTGGGGCCCTTTTCAATTCCTAGCAGTGAGGGTTCTAGAAATATAAACACACTGATTTTCATTTATCTCTTCCAATTCAGTACAAAAGTCACCCTACTGGTCTTTCTTCTCTCTACTCTCATCAAAACACTTAGGGACTCTGATTCAAATTATGCCGCTGAGCCAATGAATAGAATAATCCAAGTGCATCTTGATAAATAAAACTCCAAAAATCCACATGTCAAAGAGAAAGAATGGGAGAGGTGATATAATTCCCTTTCTTCACAGATAAACCCTGGTTTCTACATGCAAAACATTAATTTTGCTAAGTCAAACCAAAAAACTTCTTTACATTTAATAGCTTAGTCAGGTGGCACTCCTACCCATATTGATTGCCTATTGCTGCATCAAGAAATTATCATCAAAATGTAATGGTTAAAACAACAAATGTAGTATTTTGTACAGTTTCTCAGGGTCAGGATGGCATTTGTAACAGAAATGCATTTCCTTAGACACTGCTAAGTTGAGCCTTCAGGTGAGACTACAGTGCTGGCCAGTATCTTGACTTTAATCTTGATTGGCACTCACTCATGCTGTTGTTGGCAAGTCATGATCCCACAACACCTGGCCTCTCTACAGAACTCTTCCTTAACATGGAAGCCTTCTCCCACAGGGAGCAATCCAAGAGAATGCAGAAAAAGTGCTTAAGAAGGAACCACAGATATGGTATATCTAATATTGGAAGTGGCCTCTCATTACAGCATCAACTCAAAGTCCAGAATTATTATCTAAATCAGGTTCACATATGAATGAGGACTCTTTGCGTAAGGGTCCCTAAGTACAGTTCCTATCTATCTGTAGACTTATGTAGTTAAAGAGATAAGTCTTCACACACACAGCCCTAATGTGCAATGGAGGTACAGATGTAAGGTAACTGCTATAGCTACTACTTTTCAAAAAAGGAGAAAGTGGAAGGCACAAGGATGTCACTACTCCATAGAAAGCCTTAAATCCAGCTGGGAAAACACTGGAAGTTCCTTGATGAGGTCTCAAGACTTAGGAATGAAGCTCCACAGCTACTGGCTCTGCCCTCTGGCTCTTGATTCCATACCCCATCACATCTTTTCTTATTTCAAGAGAAATATAATGTATTGGTAACTGGCCAGCTTTCTCAGCCTGCTTCTTGCCAGTAGAATTTAAGGCCCAAGGATATTTCTTCATTCTTGACATCTTGTTCCCCTCAGTTTGAGCTGGTTATACTCCTGTAGCATTTATGAAAGAACAGCATGGCTCTCCGGTGAATTCTCTTGGAGTTCTCTCCATATTCTAAAAGCCATACCCACAAACCTCTTTAAGCGAAGCCTCTCTCAGAGGTGCTAATTTTTTATTGAGAGGACCTGTGAGGAACACCCTTATTTTCTTTAGAACATTTTGTCTTACTAGTATCCTGATATACCACCTCAGATCTTTCTGAATCTAAAACAAACAGACAAAAAACAAATACAAAAAAATGAAACCAGGATCTTATAGTTATATCCTCAGCTTCACTATGCTTTCTAGCAATGCCTTAGGTTAGATTCTTGCTTGGAAGCCATTTCTTAATTTAACATAACTGGCTTTCTGCAGAAACTGAGAATTTTGTAAACCATCAGTTCCGGACTCCTTATGTTTAACAATTCTTCCCTTAATTTACCCTTTTCTGTTTGCATTTTACCAAAAGAAGTCAGATAGCACCCTTATCTCTTTCCTTGGAAATCTTTGCTAGATCATTCAGCTAATTAGGCATATTTTACACTTTCCAAGTTACTGCAGGCATTAGTGTCAGTAAAAGTCTGCCACTATATACAAAGTATTGCCTTTCCTCCAACTTCCAATAATATATACCTCATTTTTCCACAAGGCTTCATGAGTATATCTCTCAAAGACAATGAGTCTTCTACTAATAACTTATTTAATTCACTTTAGACCTTCCCTGACACTATCCTCGAAGTCTAGTGCAAATTCGAAAACCTCTTTCACATTTCAGGTTTTTGTTTCAGTAGGACTTCACTTTCAGGTGCCAAAATTGACTTTATTTGTCTGTTTCTATGTAATACAAATTACTCACAAAGTTTAGCAGGTTAAAACAGCAAACACTTGTAATCTCACATTTCTGCAGATCCAGAATCTGGATCCAGCTTAACTGGATATTTCTGGCTTAGGAACACTTAAATGTTGCAAAAACCCACTGGTTCTGGCTGTAGTCTCATCTGAAAGCTCAACTAGGGGCTTTCTTGTACATATGGTTATGGGTGGATCTCTCTAAAGGACTTCCTCACAAATGTCAGCTGCTTTTCTCCAAGATCAGCAACCTGAGAAAGAGCATGCGAAACAGAAGTCATGATGTTTTATAACATAATCTTGGAAATAATATTTCGTCACTTCCATACAGTTTCCATACAGAAGCAAGGAAATGCAGCCCATATGTGAGGATAAATGATTACATAGGTAGTGATAAAGAGAAGAGATTATTGGAAGCCATCTTAGAGGCCTTCTACTACAAGGAGTCAAAGAACTTCAAAAATAATTTGTTCATTAAGAAATGAATTTATGACCAGGTGTTGTGGCTCATTTCTGTCATCCCAGCACTTTGGGAGACTGAGGCAGGTGAATCATCTGAGGTCAGGAGTTTGAGACCAGTTGGCCAACATGCTGAAACCCCATCTCTACTAAAAATACAAAATTGGCTGGGGATGGTGGTGGGCACCTGTAGTCCCAGCTACCAGGGAGGCTGGGGCAGAAGAATTGCTTGAACCCAGGAGGCAGAGGTTGCAGTGAGCCGAGATCGCGCCACTGCACTCCAGCCTGGGTGACCAGGAGAGACTCTATCTCAAAAAAAATATATATATATTTACAAACATATAATCATAGGTAGCTTGACAAGTTAGTGATTTTTCTAGTAGTAGAAAAAAATTAGGAAGAAATAAAAGCCATCACAAAACAGTAAAAATAGCACACAAGAAAGAAACTATCCAAATAAGAAACATTATAATTTTGAGCAAAATATTGTGTTTAAAGCAAAGACATTCATTTTATCTTGACAATGAAATATCCTCAGTCATGAAGCAGGTTTAATGATACATGATTACATTTTCTTTCCTACAATGTTAATCACATCATTTGGTTCTGAATAGTAAGATTTATATAATTATAATAAGTTAAATAACTTTATCCCCTCCTACTAAAAATTTTAGAATCAATATATACACAGAGAATTGAAAAGTTAACCAACTTTATAAACAGATATTAATAATTACAAATCTTGAAATGTAAAATATTATTACAGTGAAGTATAAAGTGAAAAATGGAAAAGTATAATAATTTCTTCCATTTTAGTAGTGGTGAGCCAAGAAATACTGATATGATTAGGCTATGTCCCCAACCAAATCTCATCTTGAATTGGAGATTCCATAATCTCAATGTGTCAAGGGTGGGACCAGGTGGAGGTATCTAGATCATGGGCAGGGGGCGGTTTCTCCCATGCTGTTCTCCTGATAGTGAATGAGTCTTAGGAGATCTGATGGTTTTATAAGCATCTGGCATTTTCCCTGCTGGTTCTTATTCTCTCTTCTGGCACCCTGTGAAGAGGTGCCTTCTGCCATGATGGTAAGCTTCCTGAGTCCTTCCCAGCTATGCTGAACTGTGAGGGTTAATTAAACCTCTTTTCTTTATAAATTACTCAGTCTCAGGTATTTCTTAATAGCAGTGTGAAAACGGACTAATACCAATACCCTATACTTTTAATTAGACATATAATAGAGTTAAATATATTGTTCCAAATTATGAGGAGAGCAATAAAATAAGAAAAGTACAAGAACAATAAAATTGATGCAGGAGATGCAAAGAAGTATAAAGAACATAAATTCATACAGGAACTTGAATATATTATCTAAAGTGATAAAGCAAGCAATAGAACTATAAACATATTATTGTGTTTTATGATCATGATGAAGAATGTAGCCTAAAAATGCTTATAAGGAATGTGGAACTGGAATTAGAGAAGCTTGTAGGGGTTTGACATCATTCTAAAATGTTTGTTATCATACACGTCTAAATATTATTTTTTAAATTCACAATCTAAAAATAGATACCTGTAATACAAAACGTGGATGCTAATTTTTAGGTGCCTCAATAAACTGCTTTAATTCTTAAACCTTTGTTGCATCCATTCTCCAAAGACGGGTCTTTAATAAGCCTCACTAAGAACCCGCTTCTGATCTGTTAGTTTCCTCACTAAGAATCCAGTTCAGATCTGTTAGTCTACTCACTAAAAATATAGTTCAGATCTCTGACCTACTTATGGCTGATAGAAGGTGACAGATGTGATGCTGCATAGATCCCAAGGCTAAGTCATAAAAAGTCTTGCAGATTCTGCCTGGGTCTATGGGACTTTTCTCTAGGAAATCAGCAGCTATGTGAGATGTATGACTTCCCTGAGACTAGCATAGTATAGGAAATCCCAAGCAAGTGATGCAGAGAAGTCACAGGGGGAAGAGATAATTGGCAAGTCCGCAAGCTAAGCCTTAGATATGTGAATGAAGAAACAATCTTAGACATCTGCTCCAGTTGAATCTTCAACTGTCTCCTACCCTAGATACCATGAAAAACCACAAGTGAGGACCACTCAGTTGTTCCTGGCCAATCCATAAAACCATGATAATTAGTTGTTGTCCTAGGCCATCAAGTTTTGAAGTAGTTGCCAGTCAACAATAGATAACCAGAACAGGCCCCCAATTTAGATACTGCTTCTAGTTAAAGATCAGTTGATAAATCTGAAATGTCTCTGTCTTCATATTTATCTTTATGGCTAAAGTGTTATATTTTCTGGTTTATTTCTGTATCAATCTTTACCCCTGGGTTTTGTCATCAGTTCCACTTTTGCTATGCATCCTTTAGTCATGGTTGGAACTTTGCCACTTATCCCTGGGATGCTCACTCTTGATCTGTTTTGTCTCCCTCAGAAGAAAACTTAAGTTACGATGGAAGAGCATGATCATGGATAATTCAGGGTGGGATATCCTTGGCAAATTAGCCATGGTTCTGGCTCTGAACTTCAGTTCTATAGGTCTAAAAATTTGCTCTCATTAGTGTCCAGAGTTGATCAGGCTCCAAATAAAGCAAAGATCCATAACACAGAGTTTCATAAACCAAACTTATTAGCCACTAATCTGCAAACCAGAACACTCAATCGCATTTTACACTTAAAAGTTATAAATCTCATTGGGATGGGATAATCACATTTATCAACTAATTGTGTCATTGCCTGCAGGAAAATCTATTTAGAAAACCAAATTCTAATCCAATTTTGCTCTGTACACATGAAGTCACAGCATTGAGAGTTCACAGTACTATTTTAATGACCCATGACATCAGGTTATGACAGTGAATGCATAGGACTTGTAACAAACATCTCTGCCACTGTGGAAAGCAAGTTGAGGCAGTTTATAAGTGACCTCTCCTTCTGGAAATTACTGAAAGGGCAAGTCAACACAGTCATCTTTTCTGTCATCTTTCCTAGATTGCATGTTGACCACTTCCTCTTTGTAGATTTGTTCTTTCTTTGCTTGTTAAGTGGGCTCTCATTAGGACAGAAGCAAGCTCTATTAACTGAACCTTGTTTCTGGCCTAAAGAATGTTAGGTCTCTGAAGTTACCTAACCATGCTCTAGTAAATTGTTAATTTCATACATCATATGTTAATTTTGTGACTATCATCAGAATTTAAGAGCTTTTCTGCTGGGATATCTCAGAATTACCCTCTGTAATCTAAATATCATCATGATAGAACCTATCTTGGGTTCTTATTTGGGGCTCATCAGCTCCAAAGTCAAAACAAAGCAAACCTACAAGAATACAGTGAAATATTAATATATGTCATATTCACAAGCAGTATTGTGAAATTTAAATAAACTGACAAATTCAAATAGACAAAGAAGCCCTAAATGCAAATTTGAGAAGAAACAAATTTTTATTCAGTCAAAAATAATATAAAATTTTATTAAAATGAAGCTGTTGTTTCTTAGAGATACTGATTTTATGTATCCCTAGTGTAATACAATCCATTAAAGCAAGTAGTGGAGAATCTATGTTGAAATATTTTTATTTCATATGCAGGGCAATGCACTTATTTGAAACAAGGGAATTTGGCCATTAAAATGATGTAAAACATCATATGATGTTTACAATATAGTATTCATTAACCTTAAATTCAATTATTGTAATAGCACTGAGCTGGTATTGAAAATGTGATTGTATATTTCTTTCTGACTTATTCATAATCACCCATGTACATCTTCCGATAGGAAAGTAATCATGAAATATGACCTACAAAGCACCAAATTCAGGAAGGTTTTGTTTTTTTGTTCACTTTGCTTTCCAAATGTGACATTCCAGGTTTGATATTTTATTATATTGTGCAGAGAGAAAACTCGCCTAGAAAATATCTCTTTTTTTCAGGTAGTTCTATGAGGGATAAAGAAAAATCCAAGGAAGGAGGCCAGTGCTAGAAAATTTAAGTCATTCCAAAGGATGTTAGACCCTCAGAACACAGCACAAATGAAAACTTACATATGATTTCAGGATGGTGACTTAACTAAGGTATTCAAAACTTTGGAGAGCAGCTATATATCCCTGAGAGATTCAGAGAATTGCAAAATTTCCCTTAGTTAGGAGATCATTCATTTATGCAACTATGATTTTAATAAAAATTTGTTGAGTACCTACTACATGTTAGACACTGATTTAGAAGCTGAGGATTAAAAAAAAAGTGGAAAAATAACAGGGTTTACCTTTAAGGAGGGATATGGTTTGGCTCTGTCCCTACCCAAAACTCATCTTGAATTCTAATCTTGTAATCGTCATGTTTCAAGGGCAGGACTAGGTAGAGGCAATTGGATCACAGGGGCAGTATCCCTCATGCTATTCCTGTGATTGTGAGCAAGTCTCATGAGATCTGATGGTTTTATAAGCATTTGGTATTTTCCTCTACTGGGTCTCATTTTCTCCTGCCATGCTGTGAAGGGGTGCCTTGTTTCCCCTTCTCCATCTGTAATGATTGTGGGATTTTTGAGGTCTCCCCAGCCATGCTGAACTGGGAGTCAAATAAACCTCTTCTCTTTGTAAGTGACCCAGTCTAGGGTAGTTCTTTATGACAGTAGGAAAACAGACAAATACAAGGTGCAAACAGCTTGGTAAAGGTTATAAGCAAGTGAAGAATCAGTTATAACAGTGAGGATTAAGGGAGCAGATAGGACATAGTTTAGGTTGATAAAGAAAAGATTATTGCAAAGTTATAAAAGGTTGCTAAGGTGATAAAGTTAGATGTTAATATTTTATTGTATATATTTAAGGTGAAAAACATGATGTTTTTCTATACATATACATAGTAAAATAATTACTGAAATCAAAGTAACACGTATATCTCACATAGTTACTTTTTTAAACAAC
Source organism: Sapajus apella (assembly GCF_009761245.1). NCBI lineage: Eukaryota > Metazoa > Chordata > Mammalia > Primates > Cebidae > Sapajus > Sapajus apella. The sequence continues at coordinate 22,496,047 of NW_022436941.1, read as the reverse complement.
AGAATGTATTTAGAAATTGTTCGGATACATTTCTCATTATTTTATCAGATGAAAAGACCCGTTTGGTCCCCTGTCATCTTTGTCCCCTGCCCCATGAAAATATCTTTATAACTTCTATTCCCACTGCATAGAATGTTGTAAAATTCCATGTCTTCTCTATTTCCCCAGTCACAGTGTTTAACATCTTCTACCTAGAACAGCACAATAACCTCCTCTGTTATTGACCTGCCTATATTTACTCCTCACTCTAGTCAATTCTACATATCACTGTCAACTATATTCTGCAAATGCAAATTTGATCACATCATTTTCCTGCTTCAAAACTTTGTTGTAGCTCAGATAGCTAAGAAATAACATCAATGGTACACTTATTTTAACTAAATGTATTTAAAATCCTATCCTTTCCTGTCCTCTCCTATTCATCTATCCATCTGTCCATCCATTGATCCATCCATTCTCCCATCTGTCTATTTATTTCCAAAACATGAATTTAAGTGTTTAAGCTCCTTGCTAGGCATTGACAATATAAAGGTAATATGAAGATTCCACCTTCAAGGCATGCCTAGCTCAGTGACCTCAAACTATTTCTCTAGGCTTATCTCTTACCACTCTTCTGAACTCCTACTGATCTGATTCAAATAAAATATCCACATTCTCTGTTCCAGCCACACTAATTTTCTCATCTTTCCCCAAATAGTTCATACTCCTTCATGATCCTACATAATTTCATATGTGGTTTTATCTCCTGGGATATCTACGTTTATTTTCACCTATTAGGGAATACCTTTAAAAGCTAGATTGTATGTGACCTCTAAAAATCCAGTTCATATATAGCCTTTGTAGAACCTCTGAGATCTATCCCATGAGTTGGAAACTGTTATTTTTAGAAATATTTTACAGACTGAAAAACTAAGAATCAGAGATTAATTAAATACTGCTACAAGATTGCACAGCTAATAAGTGGTAGAGCCAGAATTTGCACATTTCCTTTCATTGCAAATTTTGTGTTCTATTCTATATAATAATTTTCAACTCAACCTTTCTACTCTTAAATCTGAGTCATTAGTCCAAGGCACCCAGAAATTTCTATTTTTTCCAAACCTCAGAGGTGGTTTTTGTGAGTGTCTCCAGATGCTTTCAGTCTATTAAGAAAAACCAGTTTCACTGGGATGAATAGTGGTTCACACTCAAAAACATGTGTTCTGCTTCCATCTCTGATAATAACTCTCCACAAAAGTGTGACTATGTTTCCTCTGTGCATCTGCTTCCCCATCTCTAAAATGCGCTTAGGGATAACTATGTCATAATTCAGCCAGACTGAATTACTTGTAGTTTTGCATATGTTTTCTCTCACTTCCAGTCCTTTGCTTATTATTACCTGTACCCATAATGCTCCATCCTTCCCAGGGCGCTCCTTCCAGCTAATGCTTACTACATTTCCCAATCAGAGTCTATCATAAGACTCAGCACAAAGTACAGTGTGTGTGAGCAAATGTCAAATGAATGAATGAGGTCCTCAACAGTTCTCATGAGAAGTTTCAACTGATCCTGCAAGAAATGCAAGTGCACCTTCTACCTTTGCCTTCAAATACCATTTAGTAACAAGAAATGAAAAGAGTTCCCTATAAAAATAAACAGGGATGAAGGGATGAAGGCTTTATTTGTGTAACACATGTCTAAAAGAAAACACTAAATTCTTAACCAGAACATGACTTTCTGCATAAATCTTTGCACCTACCAGTTTTTAAGTTGAACTTTATTGTAACTGCATTCTGCAGTTTAGTGGGAGTTTTTGAATTTGTTATTCAATTTACCTTGCAGAAAACATCAGTAAAATTTCACGTATCTATAAATAGCATACTCTGAGGAGAAAAGGGCTTTTGGAAAGATATGACTGTACTTTACAAGCCAGCACAAACTGCTTAAGGGAAATCCATTAAAATTTACTTTTAGCTTCTCTAAGAGTTCTTGCTTTGAAAGCAATTAATTTTACCTCAGAAATCCTTCTCTTTTTTTCTTTCTAATTCCACTTAACACTTTCATCTTCAGTGGATGATACCTACAGTAAAGTTGTTAGTTTCCCACGATCGCGAAAATGTCTGCCTGGTCTGTTAGGTAGCTACTAACCACATCTGCCTATCAAGCACTTAAAATGTGGCTAATGTGAATGACTGAGAAGATTAATGTTCAATTTTGTTTCAGTTTAATGAATTTAAATTAAATATAAATAACCACATATGCTAGGGGCTATTGTATTGAAAACTGCAGATCTAGCATACACTCTGTTTTTCTAAATGTCTTGATCTTAGTTAGACGTCATCCTTGGATATCATTTTCCAAATGGATAGGGAAACCAGAATTGTTCCATATGAGAAGATGCACATATACAGAGGGGACTATTTACTTTGTTTTATACAAAATGAACTGAGGCAACTATATTTACATATGTAATATTTATCTTTCTATGTATAATACAGACACACTTTGCCACCAATTTTTGCATCAATTGAGGAGAAATGTATATATTGTATTGTTACTTCTACACAATCTCCCCCTTCTTCCAAAGGACATTTGACTTGGAATGGCATCCAAGGCTTCACAAATTGAGTGTGCCTAGCCTCTCTAACATCAACTAATGGCACTACTATTACTCCAGCATTACTGTTCATGCTACAGCATGGAAGATCTCCTTTGTACATGATCTTACATCTGCTTAAACATCTTTTTTATTGAAGATGGCTCCAACCAATGACCACCAAGAACTCTCCTTGAGTCAAATAAAGTTGGGTTTATTGGCTTGCTGGAACAAGGGATGTAACATGCCATGGGGAATTATGGGATGACTCAGCAAGTGAGGGACTTATGAGGAGGTTGTTTGGGAATATGTGTTTGTGTTACATGATTTTGGAAAGTGTTTAAGGAAGTAAAGTTTCACTCCAGATGGGATACTACCAACTCTATGACTGGATATCTTAATTATTTTTTATCTGGAAGAAAAGGGAAATGGAACATGGCTAATGCCAGATTTTATAAGGAAGCAATAGTCACTCATACCAGACTGGTATGGGGTGGGTGTATGACTATTTTGTTGTTGTTGTTAAACTTTTGTCAGTATTTTTGTTTTCAATTGTGCTTAGGCATGATTATAAAGTTATCTTCTCTGATATTGATGTTTTATGAAATTATTTATATTCAACAAGAGCATATATAGCCCAGGGTGTTGAACAAGACCAGTTTAGCTTACAATGAAGACAGAAAGGTTTTTTCTATCTTCACTATATTCCTACCACCCTCATTCAATATTTTATTCACAAACTTCCAGAACACATATCAGGTCCTCAATGATGCTTTACTTCATTTTTCTGAACAGTTTGTTGCTCCCTTCTCTGTCTTTCTATATCATTGAATATGTGTGAATGCTTCTGTATATAACACATAAATGTATTTAACCTTCATTAAGTACACATATTGAGAATCTTTTATGTGGCATCATATTAAGCAGTGAAAATATAAATCAAGCAAAAAAGAATGCCTAGTCTCATGTACCTCAAAATCTAGTGGAATAGTAAATTAATATGTATCAAATTTGCAATTATGAAAAGTGACATGACATAATGGTTCACGGTGCCATGGCAACATTTAATAGGAAAATTAACTTGGTCGACAGAAACACAAGTGATGAGGTGAATAATGAGACAGGTTTATATTAGACATGGGGGAGGTTAAAAATATTATAGGCAGAGAGAAAAGCATGTGAAAATGTCCTGTGGTGGACGGAACCAGGGTGATCAAAAACAAATGAAGAAGCACATTGTGCCTGATAGGGCCCAGAAAATAAATGACCTTGTGGTCCATTTTAAGGCACCTTCTGTCCTCATCATTAAGAGTCTTAGAATGCTATTTAAAATATTTTAACACTGAAAATGTGACTTTGGCTATTCTGGTTTGGAGTTGGGTGTCAGAGCCTGTGTTTATAGGGAAACCAGTTAGAAGACTATTTGAGAAGTATAGGAGAGGTCTGATGGGTACATTGAGCTATACTGCTGATGGTGGAGATGAAGAAAAGTGGATGGATTTGAGGTCACTCCAGAGATGGCTGGGCAAAGTTTAGTGAAGGAAAGGTAAGAATCAAGAATAATTTTAATTATGTGGCTGAGAAACTTATTGAATGGTGGCATCATTTACATAAGAGGACCGTGATTTTGTTTTACTTTATTGGTGGATGGGGTAGATATAATGAGTGAATTGCTAAAGTTCCACTGTGATATTTCTATAAAGTGACTGAACACGTTAACTGTGTCCTTGGAAGAGAAAACTGAACTAGAGATAATAAATTGTGAATCAGTTGCATATGAGTAGAAATACAGCTGTGAGGAGGGACACATCTACTTGTTTGTAGTGTAGGAAGTGAAGATTGTCTCCAGCCATGTGAAAATCTGCATCTAATGAATAGCTGGAAAAAGATGAGTCCACAAAACTCCAGAGAAGTTATCAGAAGAAGAAAAACCAGGAGTCTACTGGCTCACAGAAGCCAGCCAATAAACAAAATTACATACATTTCCAATCTCATAAATAGAATTTGAAGGGTTTTATTTAAAAAGGTGTTATACTTCCAAGTATTTTAAAAATAATTTTTCTTTAATTTTAACTTTTATTTTGGATTCAAGGGGCACATGTGCAGGTTACATCAGAATATTGCATGATGCTGATGCTTGGGGTACAAATCAAAACACCTAGGTAGGAGCACAGTACCCAACATGTAGTTTTTCAACCTGTGCCTGCCTCCCTCTCTCCCTCCCTCTCCTCTTAGTAGTTTGCAGTATCTATTGTTCCATGTTTATGTCCATGTATGCTCGATGTTTAGCTCCAACTTATAAATAAGAATATGCATTATTTGGTTTTCTGTTTGCTCGATGTTTAGCTCCAACTTACAAATAAGAATATGCATTATTTGTTTTTTTGTTTCTATATTACTTCAGAATTATAACCTCCAACTCCATTCATGTTGCTGCAAAGAACATGATTTCATTCTTCTTTATTGCTGCATAGCATTGTATAGTGTATATATGCCACATTTTCTTTACCCAAACTGCCACTGAGGTGGGTTAGAAGTACATTTAACAAAAACAGGAGAATAACATTAAAAGAAAAGTAAATTGAACAAGAAGAACATACAGGTAAGAAAATAAAGTAACTCTAGGAGATGGTCATTTTTTGATTCCATAGGGTTCTAGGTGGTTGCTAAAATGTAGACAGCAAATTTGCTCTTGAGCTCCTTTGTCTCCCATAGTATTTTATCACTTGTAAAATAGGGACAATGTTGAGTTTACAGTGCTATTACGAGGGTAAAATGACAATGTACATCAAGCATGTTTAGCTTCAGTGGTAGGTTCAAGGTAATCCTGTCTATTAAAAGTAGTAGTACGGGAACAGTGCTCATGGCTCAAGAAGATATGTTATCTCCACTTTATTATAAAATACATTGATGGTGTGCTAGCTTTTTCTTATACAAGAGAATCTGTTGTGCTTTTCTCTGTATTTCTAGTGGCTGACACAGCCTGGCATTTAATAGACATTCATTGATACTATTTATTTAATGCCTCTCAATTATTCCTTTGAATTTGTTTCTCAGTCATTTTTAATATATGCTCAGAAATTGCAGGAAGGGATTGGTGTAGATGCATAAGCTAACTCTTTTAGATACAGTTTTAAAATTTACTCATAAATGAGTGTGTGTTTCTAAATTACAACCCACTGATGACAATGAAGTATATCCTATCAGACCACAATTTTACCATCACTATATTAGTTCTTTTACAGGGCCATGTACAAGTGAGCGGAAGTACTTTTACTGGTAAAAACTATGAAAATTACCCTAAGTCATTTCCCAAAAGTAGTGTATTAAGCTAGAATTGTGTTTTGGATTAGCGGTCCAAGTTTATGTCCATATAACAAACTTCTGCAGATAATTGGGGCCAGGATACTTCAGACTTTCACATACTGTACTGCATATCCACGATCTTGACATGTATTCTGCTTCTCCTTCTTCCATTTCTCTCAGTGAAAAATTGGCCAGCTAATGAGAAGAAACTTGTAGCCATCATTAAAACTACCTTACTTGGAATATTTTAACCTCAGCATTCTGTATGAAAACTAACCGTTATAAACCAATTCATTGGCTTCTGTGCTTTTATTAAAAATATGAGAGTAGCCAACCTGAGCTATAATCAGTTGGTCACTCAGTGCATACTGATTAAATATTTAGTATATGTAAGTAGAAAACTAACCTGAAACTATAAACTAAAAATGCATTCTACTAAGTGACATTTCAATAGATATAAAGATTATTTACCCTATTTTAAGTATTTTGCAGATATTATGAAATTTAATCCTAAAAAACAAATCTGAGAGTTAGGTCCTAAAGTGTAAAGACATTGAGAAACTTGGTCAGTGTTAAGCCTTAGTAAGTTGTAGAGCCAGAATGTATCCCAGGAATTCCATATCTGCCTGCACTTTTAACTGCTGCAGCCTACAAGCCTGAATACCTGACTACATTTACCCACAAAAGGCATGCTGCATCTTTTATTTTTGGTGTAAAGTTTTAGGTCAGAAAAATTTTTATGATACATTGGATAGACCCTAACAATTATATTATTTTATCTGTCCTGAGATATGCGACATTAAATATTTCCAAATCATAGCAGACAGATTTGTTTGCTTGTTTTTTAAAACTTGCCAATCTACCTAACGTAGGTGATGGGGTGGAAGGAGGCAGCAAATCACCATGGCATGTGTATGCTTATGTAACAATCCTGCAAGATCTGCACATGTACCCCAGAAATTAAAGACTTAAGTACTCTCTCTCTCTCTCTCTCTCTCTCTCACACACACACACACACACACACATATATATGAGAGTGAGTACTCATATATATATTATATATATATATATGAGAGAGAGAGAGAGTACTTAAGTCTTTAAGTATATATATATATGAATATATGAGAGAGAGAGAGAGAGAGAGAGAGAGAGAGAGAGAGAGAGTGAGCAACAGCGCGAGGGCGAGAGAGAAAGAGCACCAATTTTCAAAGGAAGAACTTTTTCTTTTATATTTGGTCTGAACTTGGATTTAAATTACATTAATAATGATAAACATCAGTCTCCTCCTGCAGCCTAAACTGATATTTTATATATAAATCTTCCAGCCTTGATGAAAACAAGGCACCCTTGCCTATTTTAAGTTCAAAAATGTATTTCTTTCAACCACATAATTAATGCTATTTTGTTATAAAGATTGGAAGCACTAATTATAATTTTATTTATTCTACTGAACTTCTTATACAGATATCATACCATGACTTTACTTGTTACAATGGCATTGAAAATTACACAACACACTATAAATTCCAATTGAAATGTAACATATTCGTATGTTAAATTAAATATAAGGAGAGGATATAACTTTGCAGCAGTATTCTCTCTAGCCCTGGAACTATTACATGATGATGTTTTATCAATACAATAGCTAGAATAATCTGTGCTACTTACAATCTGTATGCAGTCAGAAATATAAAATATTTTTTGCAAGGCCAATTCAATTTTAAACTAATGATGCCTATGTCCAAATGAGAGACTATGAATGGAACAGTAAAACTTTTTTAATTTTTAGATTATTTTTCATTTTTATGTTATTTTAAGTTCTGTGGTACATGTGCAGAAAATTTAAAATTTATTACTTAGAAATTTAAATTTACTACTTAGAAAGCAGGGACTCACTCAAGTGCTACTACTAGGTCATGTCAAAAAGACTCAAGAGACAAAGCGAGAAGGCTTCAAATGACCAAAGATGGAAAATCTAGAGTTTTAAAATGGTAAAATCAAAAGTTTAAATGCATAAATTAGTATTAATGATATTTTAAACAAATTGATCATCTTTGGAGATTGATAATTATCTTGATAACTGGCAGGAAAGAAAAGAAGTATTTATCTTGCTTTATATGAATTCACCACCAAATAATAAATTACAGAAAAATTTATTAAAGCATTCATACTAGTAAATGAGAAAATAATTGTAGATACTGAAATCCTCAATAAATTAGTGAATCTAGACATTGAATATAACAGCTGTAACATCACAGAAAGAGAGACCATTAGATATTAAATGCTTCCTGATACAAGCGGATTACTTCTTGTTCTGCCAAAAGGATAAAACCTGAGTTGGAAAATTTCCTTGGATCCAGTAACTCAATTTTAGAAAATACAAAGGAAAAAAAAAATGTGTTGAACTGCTTTGTTAGTATGTAATAAACGAAATCCAGACTGATCATCCCTATAGATCAAATACACATTGTTCTTCAGGTACATTTTGAAATGAAAATAAATGAATAAAAAAGCAACTAATAAACTGAAAGAGATTTAAAAGACATAGCAGGTTTAAAAATGGGCAAGATTCAACTATACAGTGTACGGATACACACTTGAAATGATACAACTGTAAAACAATTCAAGAAAGTGACCACTAGAACAGTTAGAATAATAGTTAATTTTAGGTGGAGGAAGGGCCTGTGATTGGCATAGGACACACAAAGGAATTTTAGTAGTGGCTATCAACATTCTAGTTCTTCACAGAGGCAGTGATTATAAAACCGTTTACTGGGTATCATCTCTTAAGCTACACATGGTTTTTGTGTTTTGTGTGGTTTTCTGTTTTTGTCTTTTATTTTTCAATAAAAAGAGTAATATGGTTTTTAAATAGGTAGCATTTGAACTTCCAATACAATGAGAAAATTAAGGCAAATGAAGCATAGCCAACATAAAATTTAAAAAGTTAACCATCAGAGAATTAGTGAAACATAAAGCAAGAGTACAATGAAGGATGCGCTAGTCAGCTTTTATATTTTCAGACTCACTACAATTCTCCAGCTCACAGTCACCAAACTTCAGAATCAAACTGTCATTTTTATTTTTTAACATGAGTAAATATTTATTCATTTCTTTTTACTCTAGTGATTTATGTCCTATTTTAGTGACTTTAGTTTTTTTTAATCTGTGTGACATTTTATGACTTGTAGACAAGTTCAAACCAATCAGATGCGTTGTAAATATGATTTGTTTGGTTGTATTTCTGTTGTTTCTTACACTATTGTTTCCACTTTTTAAAGATTTATAATATTTAGATTTGTGCCTGTGACTGTAATTTATTATTTTCTTAATTCTATATTTAAGTAGATTTAATGTTCACCACAAAACTCCTGTAACAAAGAAACCACACTCCTTACTTTCTTATTTTGATTCATCACTTGTTTGTCTGGGTTTTTTATCAGTGAGTTGTTTTTCCAACAGTAAGATGATGATAAACCTTAATAAGATTTATCAACAGACACAGAAATGTTTAATATATAGTTTCAGAAATATAAACTATTATAATTTATTCTAAAAGAAAATATCACGATTTCAGTGAGTATGGGACAATATGCAATTTTTTTCAAAGAATTATCTCCAAAAATACTTGTTATTTTATTGCATTACCAGTGGTTTGGTCAAACTTTCAAGACATAAAAATTCTCTATGTTACACAAGCTATTCTAGAGCACACAAAAATAAAAGATGTAGATTAACACAAATATCAACAGACAATAGCAACAGAACACATTAAATAGTCCCAAAAGATCTTATCATATAATAATTTGACAAAGTTTGAAATCCTTTGATTAAATCTTACTATTTCTACCCGAATTCAACAGACATCTTTTGCTTATGGCTGAGCATTTTACATTTTTTTAAGACTAGAATAAAGGTTAATGCCAGAGACATTTATTTTGACTAACTAAAATTTAGATTTTCTTCCCATCTACTTAATTGCAAATTTAATCCACAGTTATTTGTTACTTAGATGGTGTCTGGTTAAAAAGTAATTTGCCTTTGATGCTATGTTTAATTCATTGAAAATATCTTTAACTTTTAGGAATTTTTTCTTGTGGCCTTGATTTTATCATTTGGCAGATTAACAAGAAATTTTTTATTAGATATTTTAGGTATTCTATCCTCAGTAATATCAGAAACATAACTGTTATAAAGCTAAGACTCTCAATATCTCAATATTTTCTTATTGTAGTCTATAGTCTTGGATTTTCTTAGAACCAAAATTTTTATGGCTTAAATATGCCAAATGATGGCAAAGTCTCTATTAATTATATATTATTGCAGTACCAGAAAATTAGGTCAAATAAACAAATGTTTTATATTTAAACATAAACTTATATTTTTCTGGATAATTTGTATTATATATATTCCATAAGATACATCTTACAAACTATGTCCTATGGTTATTAGAAATAAATTCCATTCATAGTCTCTATAGTAACTAGTTATGAAAAATCATTACGTTGCCTCAATTCTCTCATTAGTGTGAACATCATATAATCTTCCCTGTCCTTTGCAGATGTAGCACGGTGTGCTTTCATAATAATATGTGATCATTATGTTTATATAGTAAACTGTTTTTTCACCAAACATAAGTAAAAGTTGACATCCTTCAAAAATTCTGCTCGCAAATTTCAGCAATTGAAAATTGCTTTTCCTGTGTTATCTACACTGTATCTCCAAAACTACTTTTGTGCTTATCACTGACATTTCTCTTCTATATCGTATGCTTAACATTTTGCTTTCCCCTATATTCCCTAAAATCCTGTTAAAATTAGATTTTTAAAGCAACAATGGCTTCATCCTTTGCAAACTTTAACTTTCATAGCTTTCAGTGACTATCAGTTTATTCGACATCTTTCTTAATTCATCACATCAGCTATCCGAGCAATTTTATCTTTTCTTATAATCATATTTTATTATGATCATCTGATTTTCTTTCAGGACGCTTTAACTCTCATATCAAATCCAAATTCCTTATTTTTTCTTCTACAAATGAATACACAGTCATTTGAGGGTTACATATTGATTAATTAGTATGAATTTTTCAGGCCTTGTATTAATTAGAAATTACATGCAGCTGTTACTAATGAGTCCTGACTAGAGTATTTTTAAAATTTTATAGATTTATTTTCTAATGTAAAATACAAAATTACGTTTTCCAGTCCTGATATGTCAGTTATACATAGTCATTAGGGAGCAAAACTTTTGTTATCTATCTTTCTACAATGTTAAGCATGTGTCTTGTGCTCTCAAAATCATAGGATGCTTGCTGGATTTCCAGCCATCACATTCATTTTCCAGGATAGCAAAAGAAGAAGGTAAGCGGCACAACAACAGTTCTTCCAGACAAGTCAGAACTTTTTAAAGATCTGTACTGGTAATTTCACCCAATTACTTTTATTAGTGTCTCATTATTGTATCTCTTATTTGTATCTCATGCCCTTCATGGCAACTGAGGCTAAAAAACATAATCTGGCTAGATACATTTCTGCCCCAAATAAAATCAGGGATCTGTTACTGCATTTTCGCCCAGTGGCAGCTCTATTTCCAAATTATTAGATTAGACTTGTACAAATAAGTCTGATCTCTGTGTTTGCAATAGCCAAACTACTTTTTTTAAAACTACATTTTATTTAACGTAATTGCAGTGTGTTTTTTCTTAAAATAAAAAGAGGATGTTTGCTTTTATAAATGTATTTAATCTTTTGCCATTTGAGTATTTGTCACTTGAATATTTGTTTCACAGTTTCTTTTTAGGAAGATAGCAAATATTTATCTCAGCAAATTAAATGTGGAAGTTTGTTAAATTCAAAAATAAGTTTCTTGAGCTAAAAAATAGTTTAAATTTTTTAAGGTTTTATATCAAATATAAATATGAAAAAATATTTTGTTGATCTTGAACAAACTTTAGATTATAATTGTAATTATATACTTATTCAAGATAAAACCAAATATTTCAGATCTACTGTCCTTCCTCACATAAAATTTTCCACTAACATTATATGAATGTATGCATGATGTGTCTCTGCCAGGTTTTGGTATTAGGATGATGCTGGCCTCATAAAATCAGTTAGGGAGGAGTCCCTCTTTTTCCTTCTGAAACTATTCTTTTTGGAATAGTTTCAGAAGGAAAGGTACCAGTTCCTCTTTGTACCTAGGGTAGAATTTGCCTGTGAATCTGTCTGGTACTGGGCTTTTTTTGATTGGTAGGCTATTAATTACCATTAATATTTGGTTGGTAGGCTATTAAAATTGTTTCCTCGATTTCAGAACTTTTTATTGATCTATTCAGGAATTCTACTTCTTCCTGGTTTAGTCTTGGGAGGATGTATGTGTCCAGGAATTTATCTATTTCTTCTGGATTTTCTAGTTTATTTGTGTAGAGGGGTTTATAGTATTTTCTGATGGTAGTTTCTATTTCTGTGGGGTCAGTGGTGATATCCCCTTTATCAATTTTTATTGTGTCTATTTCATAATTTCTCTCATTTATTTCTTATTAATCTGGCCAGTGGTCTATCTATTTTGTTAATCTTTTCAAAAACTCAGTTCCTGGATTCACTGATTTATTGAAGGGTTTTTCATGTCTCTATCTCCTTCAGTTCTACTCTGATCTTAGTTATTTCTTGTCTTCGGTTAGCTTTTGAATCTGCTTGCTCTTGCTTCTCTAGTTCTTTTATCTGTGACATTAGGGTGTTGATTTTAGATCTCTTCTGCTTTCTCCTGTGGGGATTTAGTGCTATAAATTTTCCCCTAAACACTGCTTTAGCTGTGTCTCAGAGATTCTGGTATGTTGTGCCTTTGTTCACACTGGTTTCAAAGAACTTATTTATTCCTGCCTTAATTTCATTATTTACCAAGTAGTCATTCAGGAGCAGGTTGTTCAGTTTCCATGTAGTGGTGTGGTTTTGAGTGAGTTTCTTAATTCTGAGTTCTAATTTGATTGCACTGTGGTCTGAGAGACTGCTTGTTATGATTTTCTTTCTTTTACATTTGCCGAGGGGCGTTTTCTTCCAATTATGTGATCAATTTTAGAATAAGTGTGATGTGGTGCTGAGAAGAATGTATATTCTGTTGAGTTGGGATGGTGAGTTCTGTAGATGTCTGTTAGGTTCACTTCGTCCAGAGCTGAGTTCAAGTTCTGAATATCCATGTTAATTATCTGTCTCATTTATTTGTCTAATATTGACAGTGGGGTGTTAAAGTTTTCCACTATTATTGTGTGGGAGGCTAAGTGTCTTTGTAGGTCTCTAAGAGCTTGCTTTATGAATCTGGGTGCTCCTGTATTTACTGGGTGCATATACATTTAGCATAGTTAGGTCTTCTTGTTGCATTAATCCATTTATCATTATGTAATGCCTTCTTTGTTTTCTTTTTTTAATCTTTGTTGATTTAAAGTCTATCAGAGACTGGGATTGCAAACCTTGCTTGCTTTTTTATTTTGTTTTGTTTTGCTTTCCATTTGCTTGGTAAATACACCTCTATCCCTTTCTTTTGATCCTATAAGTGTCTTTGCACATGAGATGGATCTCCTGAATATAGCACACTGATGGGTCCTGACTCTGTATCCAATTTGTCAGTCTTTGTCTTTTAACTGAGGCATTTAGCCCATTTATATTTACAGTTAATATCATTATGAGTGAATCTGATCCTGTCATTATGATGCTAGCTGGTCATTTTGCTCATTAGTTGATGAAGTTTCTTCATCATGTCAGTGGTCTTTATAATTTGGTATGCATTTGCAGTGGCTGCTACTGGTTTTTCCTTTCCATATTTAGTGCTTCCTTCAGGGGCTCTTGTAAGGCAGGCCTGGTGGTGACAAAACCTGTCAGCATTTGCCTGTCTGTAAAGGATTTTTTTTTTTTTTTTTTTTTGAGACGGAGTTTCGCTCTTGTTACCCAGGCTGGAGTGCAATGGCGCGATCTCGGCTCACCGCAACCTCCGCCTCCTGGGTTCAAGCAATTCTCCTGCCTCAGCCTCCTGAGTAGCTGGGATTACAGGCACACATCACCATGCCCAGCTAATTTTTTGTAGCTTTAGTAGAGACGGGGTTTCACCATGTTGACCAGGATGGTCTCGATCTCTTGACCTTGTGATCCACCCGCCTCGGCCTCCCAAAGTGCTGGGATTACAGGCTTGAGCCACCGCGCCCGGCTGTAAAGGATTTTATTTCTCTTCCATTTATGAAGCTTAGTTTGGCTGGATATGAAATTGTGGGTTGAAAATTGTTTTCTTTAAGAATGCTGAATATTGCCCCCAACTCTCTTCTGGCTTGTAGGGTTTCTGTAGAGTGATCTTCTGTTAGTCTGATGGGCCTTCTTTTACGGGTAACCTGACCTTAGTCTCTGGCTGCCCTTAACATTTTTTTTTCTTCATTTCAACCTTGGTGAATCTGATGATTATGTGTCTTGGGGTTTCTCTTCTCAAGGAGAATCTGTAATGTCCTCTGTATTCCCTGAGTTTGAATGTTGGCCTGTCTTGCTAGGTCGGGGAAGTTCTCCTGGATAATATCTTGAAGAGTGTTTTCCAACTTGGTTTCATTCTTCTCATCACTTTCAGGTACACCAATCAAATGTAGGTTTGGTCTTTTCACATAGTCCCATATTTTTTAAAGGCTTTGTTCATTTCCTTTCATTCTTTTTTCTCTCATCTTGTAATGCTTTATTTCACTAAGTTAATCTTCAATCTCTGACATCCTCTCTTCTGTTTGATCAATTTGGCTATTGATATTTGTTTATGCTTTACAGATTTCATGTGCTGTGTTTTTCAGCTCCATCAGGTCATTTATGTTCTTCTCTGGCATGATACAAATATCTTTCACATAATATTTGACTTTCATAACATAGATATAAAGGCAAGTACTTTTGCAACAAGTATTTGAAGATTTTCATCAATTTCCTCAAGAGCCCCTTAAACATATCTATAACATTTTGTAAAGTATAGAAACAACGGATTTTAAAAAGAGGCATGAACCACATCCTAGACTTAACAAATGTTAAGACTGTGTGTTTGTTTCAGATATTTTTTAATGAATTAAACATTACAGATAAAATCAAAATATTCTTTGGTTCATGCACACTTAATATGTATAGATCCATTTTATATATATATATATATATATATATATATATAGTGTCAGCATTCTTTTAAATCTTTGCATACATTTTTTATACTGTATTTTATAAATTATTTTAAAACTGATTATTTTTGAGATATATCCTTATTAATACATAAACTTAGTTCATTTATTTTAACACATATATAGCATTACAGTGCATAAGTATTCCATAAATTATTTATTGGTATGTAGCTGATGTTGAAATAAACATCCATTACATAAGTTCCTCTAAGGTACATAAGTTTCTCTAAGGTATACATTCAGATGTAGGTGCTAGTTATAAAATATTTACATCTTTGATATTGCCAAATTTCTAAGATGGCTGCACTTGTTAACAGTTCTGTCGTCTGTGTGAGCATTTCTATCTCCCCACATAGTCACCAAATTTTGATATTGTTATCACCCTTTTAAATGTTTGCAAGCCTGATGGGTTTGAAATTATATTCTATCTCACTTCAATTTGCATATGCCTCAGCACCCACGTTTACTTATTGCTAATGTTTTTACTGGGCTTATTTATCTACATGATTTGCTAACTGTCATATTTTTTGTCTTATCTTACAGATTTGTAAAGGTATTTATTAATTTAGGCTATAATGATTTGCCTGTGACCTGAATCACTAATACTATATCAATATCATTAATTATCCTCAAGTTCTATTTTTAATCGCCCTTTTATTTTTCAAATAGATGCATAACATTTTACATAGCATATATGTTAACTTGTGAAACATAACACTGTAATAGCCATGTGTGAATTTACTACTAGACCATTATCCATGTCTGCATTATCTTCCCCCATCTCCTATTCCCCTATCCTATCATCCTTTCCAAAGCTAACCACTGTCTCATTTTAGTGTTTAACATTTCTTGGAATTTTAAATATTGTTTAATCATATGTAGCTTGTTTTCTTTGGTGTCTGATTAACTTAGACTATGTATTCGTACTATACATTACATTTGAAAACAGTATTTGCAGAAATAATATACCGTAAGGAATATTATAAGAAATAATGTAAGGATTACTTTACCATCTTGTAGAACATACATTTGCTGCTTTATGCCCTTCATTTGGAAGTGCTACTAATTCAGAGCCACGTCAGTTCATTATTAGGTTTGAGGTTCCTTGAACCACCAGCTGATGGGAAACCAGGTTTGTTCTTCTGAGAACTGGTAAACTATCAGTTTATCATCACATGGAGGTGTAGCCATTTTGATGCCAGCTCAAAGTGAATGGTGGTCAAGGTAGTGACCGGGGTAAAGTGAGGCACTGAGGGTGCAACATTTAAGAAGGCACTCATTCTTAGGGTGGTGCACGTGCTGACAGCAGCCTCAGAAGGCTAATAGACCTCAGAAATATTACACCCAAAAGACATGAAAGTGTAGTCTAAATATGAAAATTTATTTCCAAGTATATAATCAATTTTTCTATTATTATTTATTGAGGAAATGTATATGTTTAGTAATTTGTGCTTTACTGTCATATATCAGGTTTGGAAAAATATGTCAACCATTTTTTATTTACTTTCTTCTAAGGGTTTTTTTCTCAGGATTCCTGTGGGAAAATATTATACTTTCTAATGTATCTTAAGTTTTAATATTTCTTATGCTTGGCTTGTTTTCAAAATTGCCTCCAAAATATTCTTGGTCTATATCCTTCTACATATTTGCAGAATTCCCACAGAAAAACTGTTGGGATTTTGAATTGGATTGCATTAAAATTTTAGATCAATTAGGGGGAAATTAACATCTTTCAAAGTTGAGTTTTTGTATTAACAAATTTGGTATTCCTCTCCTTTTATTCTTTTATTTATTTTTAATAACATATTATTTTTATTTTATTAAATTATTTTATATGTAACAATTTATACAATTTTTAAAGTACATTTTATATTTATTATTTTAATCTTTATCATTGAGATTCATTGAGGTATACGTAATACACAATCAAATGGCATATTTAAAGTATACCAACTGATGAGTTTTGGCCTATATATAAATACATGAAATCATCACCACATTCAAGATAATGAACATTTTATTACCACCAAAATATTTTTCCTGACACTTTGTAAAGCATCCTCCCCTCCAGTCCCATTCACAGGCAAATTCAAATCTGCTTTCTGGTCCTATATATTGGATTCTCTTTTCTAGAATTTTATATAAATGAAATAAATCAGTATACACTCCTCTTTTGATCAGATCTCTTTCATGCAGCATAGTGATTTTGAGATACATCCATGTTGTTGAATTTATCAGTAGTTTATTTCCATTTATTGATAAATCATATTTAATTTTATGGTTATGCTACAATTTTTAAAATTAATTTATCTGTTTATATACATTTGAGTTGTTTCTAACTCTGGGATATTGAGAATAAAATTGCTATTATCGCTTGTGTACAAATCTTGGTTGGATATACACCATTTTTCCTGGATACATGTTCTAGGAGAGTAATAAGCTAGGTTATATAAGATTATGTTAAAATTTTTAGAAACTACTGGACTGTTTCCCAAAGAGTTTTTTTTTTCTTTTTAAAAACATTTAATATGTCTACCTGCAGGATATGAGAGTTATAGTTGCTCCAGATTCTTGCCAATACTTGGTATGCCTAGTCTAATTTTATCCATTTTAGTGACCACATAATGGGTTTGTTGTGGTCATTTTAGAGCATGTGTAGTGGTATACTGCTGGAACTTTATTTGTATTTCCATAATGGCTAACAATGTTCAACATCTGGAATGTGTTTATATGCTGCCTATGTATCTTTTTGGTAAAGAGTCTGTCAGAATATTTTGCCTTTTAAATTGGGTTATCTTATTATTAATTTAGATATAAAAGTTCCTCATATATTCTAAATACAAGTCCTTTGTTAGATACATGTTTGGTTAATATTGTCTCCCAGTCTGTGACTTGTCTTTTCATTTTTTAAGTGGTATCTTTTGGAAAAAAAAATGTATTTTTAACTTTGATGAAATCTAATACTGATTTTTTTTCTTTCTTAGTCCATGCTTTTATTAGGTTGGTGCAAAAGTAATTGTGGTTTTTGTCATAACTTTTAATGGAAAAACTGTAATTACTTTTGCACCAACCTATTTTTTTTCAGCTAAGACATGTTGCCTTTTCTAAGTTATACAGTTTTTCTGTTTTCTTTTAAAATGTGTCTAATTTTGCTTTTATTATTAGGCATTTATTCCACTTGAAATTATCTTTGTCTATGGTATGAAGTAAGGGTCAAGGTGCAGTTTTAGCATGTGGATATCCAATCTTTCCAGAACCATTGGTTGAAGAGACCATCTTTTCCCATGTTGAATTTCTTTGGCATCTTTTTCTTTGTTGAAAATCAATCGGAGATACATATGTATATCCTACATATATTTATGAATATATATGAATATGTTTTATGTAGTATAACAATATGTGTTTAATATATTAAATATGTTTTATATATTTAAATATATGTTTAGTGTATATTGAATACATATATTCAAAGAATTTGTTGTTTTCCATTCATCAATAAGGTTAACTTTATGTAAATACTACACTGTCTTAATGACTGAGCTTTATAATAACTGTTCAAATCAGATAGCATAAGAATACCATCTTTTCACCTACTCATTTGTCTTTTTTTTTTTCAAAATTATTTTGAATACTCTTGGTATGCACATTATCACATAAATTTTACAATCTCCTTGTCAATGTTTACGCCTTCTCCCAAAAATCTCATGTTTAATTGTGATTGAGTTAAATCTGTAGAACAATTTTGGGATAATTGATTAAAATATTCATCTTCAAATCCATACGCATAGTGTATCTTTCCATTCACTCAGGAGTTTAAATTCTCTCAGCCCAGTTTTGCAGATTTCAGTATGCAGGGCTAGTTTAACTTTTGCCAAATTTATCCCTATTTTTTCATACTATTGTAAATGATGTTTTAAATTTTAATATCTGAGTGTTAATTGTTAGACTATAGAAACACATGTTTTTGTACATTTACCTGTACCTTGAAAACATGCAAAACTCATTTATTAGTTATGGTAGCATTTTTGTTAGTGCCTTAGGAATTTCTACACAATTGATTATGCTGTCTGTGAATAATTGCAGTCTATTTTTTTTTTCCAATCTATGCCTTCTCCCACTCCACAGGATTGTGCCAACTAGTACTTCTGGAACAATACTAATGAAGTCATAATGGCAGGTTTCCTTGCCATTTTCCCCTCTTTGGGGAGAGAGCATTCAGTGCTTCATTATTAAATACAATATCAGCAGATTCTTTTTGTAGATATTCTTCATTTGGGTTGAATAAGATCCCCTTTATTTAAAGCATTTGCAAAATGCTCTTTCTGCAACTATTGAGATGTTCTTAATGTTTTTGTCTTTTGTTTCTTATTATTGGGAAATGCATTCGTCGATTCTCAAATGTTAAATTAATTTTATATCCTGGGACAAACATAATTCCACAATAATATACAATCATTTTTTAGGAAACTACAATATAGTAATATGCTAAATACCAATTCTAGTTAAAAATTTTTGCATCTATTTTCATGAGGGAAATTTGTTTCCAGTTTTATTTTCTTGTAGCATCTTTGTCTCATTTTGGGCTTGGTGAGTAAGGTTTTAAGTCTTTACCTAGGCTATCTTATCAGCTTCTTTCTTAACCAGTTTCATCCTATGAATACAGGTGTAAATAATTCGTATTCTGTCTCCCATAAATTTCACGTACACACATATTACATAGCATAGTTTACTCTTAAGTCTTGAATTCATTTTAAATGAGTATATAAGCAGAAAATATGTAAGACAAGTAATTATAATAAAAGTGCAAGCAGTTAGAAGCAACTGCTTTATTTGTCACATTATAATAATTCTCTTATATAATCCTTAGAATAAACTTATGCATAGGTTCTATTCACTGGCATTGTATCAATAAGAAAATTTTGTTTATAGAACTTAGGTAACTTGCCAAATCTAATAAGCAGCAGGGCAAGGGTTCTTTTAGGCTATAAGTTGAAAATGGTTTTCATTTTTTGGTGCCTATAAAATCATTAAATCACACTCTCACTCTTAGTTTTTTAATAGTAAATGAATAAGAAGAAACTTCTAAATAGATTAGGCAATTTAGAATAGTATATTCTTAATTTACTGCTTTCTCAATGTCACATTCTAAGATTCTAAGATTATGTAAACTACAATTGTGCAACATCTGAGTTTTCTTATTCAGAGGAATATTTAAAAAATAGAAAACGTCAGGAAAATTTAAACATGTTGACCTAACTGTCAAAATTCTCTATCTGCTTGTGTATTGGCAAAATGAGTGAAATAAATGGAAAAAAAAAAAGAAAACAGAAATAGAGCAAAGCAGAGAAACTAAAACAGATAGAAGGCAGATAGGTAGTTAACCAGAGGGGAAGAGAAAATGGCAGCAAATGGCAGTCCTCATCAAACTTTTATGCTTTTCTGTTTTCTTTTCTTTCTTTTTTTTTTTTTTTGTTGGCTAGTTACCATTAGTAACACTGATATATTATACTATCTTCATTCAAATCACTTCGTAAATTAAAGCCTTCCACCCCACAGACACTTTAGGATTCACATACACATAGCCATGAATGAGGACAATGGAAGAGAAAGAACAAGACAAAGAATAAAAAGCCTTCACAACTTTAAGACTGGTCCACCTTTTTATCTAAGGCTTGCATTTTTCTTTTGATTGAACAAGCACATTATATTTCTAGATGGGACCTCACTCCTCCCAATGCTCTAATACCTCATAATTTATAAAACAGCTTTCTTCCCTCAAAAGCTCAATTTGCTTTACAGATATCTCATTGATACTCACAATATTCCTTCAGGGAACTTAGGTGACAAGAATTATTATGTGTTTTACTGAGGGCAAAAAAATACTGAAGCAACAAGAACCCATTACACTAGTGAGTTACAGAGGACTAGGAACTTCAAATCTGATGCTGTTACCTCCCTTTATCTCTCTTTAAACTCTAGAGAGATGAGTGAGTCCTGCTCCTCAGGAGGTGAGAGTTTCACAGGGAAGAAAGGTAGGTAAACAAGTAACTATTAAATGCCTACTTAGCCTGTGTACTTGAATGTCTGGTAGTCAACTCTAACTGAACATGAACAATTTTTTTTCCTCTTTAAACCACTTATTTTTCCAGTATTCTCATCTCAGTAATAGGACTATGGTCCACCAACTGATCAAACAGCCAAAATAGTGAATTCATTATTTTTCCTTTTCTCCTGTTTTTCTCATCTCCAAATTCCATCGATACTACCTCCAGGATTAATTCCAAACAGATGCATGTTGACCCCTCTTATTGTACCACTCTAGCCCAGATTGCCATCATCCATCCTAAAAGTCTGGTAATCAGACAAATGGGAAACTTTCCAACACCTACTACTTAATGCCTGGTATTGTTAGGAGTAACGGCATTGTTAGCCCCCTGATGACTGCAATACCCTTCCCTCCTTTCATGCTTAATTTCTCTGAACCACAATCCCCTCTTTGCAAAACAGGAAGAATAGACATGTAAATGGTTTAAAAAACGAAGTTTAATTTTACTGGTTTTATTACCAAAGAAGTCCCCTAGGTCATAGCCATATCATGCCCTTTATAATTAATTACTTTCATTCAATTCATTTGGTATTTACCTTGATGTATGTGTGTCTTTGTGTGTGTGTGTGTGTGTGTGTGTGTGTGTATGAGCCATGCTATATTTATATAACATAGTATTTCCTAACTTTTCACTTTTGGGCCTCATTTATTCACTTCCATCTATAAAAGATGAGGATTTCGCTCTTTTACGATTCTTCTCCAGAAATCACATCCTCATTGTTTTATTCCTTTATCCCTCTAATGTAGCTTATCATAATTTGTGTTATATAAGTATGAAATATTTATATTATCATGACTGTAAAAATGCTACTTGCAGCCAAGCCATGCATGTTGTATTAAAGAGAATTAACATTCTAAATACTTATAATAAATAAAACCTCTACTCTTCCCCACCTAAGTGACTCTCCCTTAAGCACATCCAGACTAGGACATAGTCTCTTAGTTTCATCTTTGTAAAGAAATTTCCTCCAAAGTCCTCTCAACTATTCCTTCTGCACTAGCTTAAGCCTGATATACAGCTGTCATTCTGGCATCCTCCACGTCATCCTGAAGATTCTCTTCGCTTCTCTTGGGCATCTGTGCTCTGTTTTATGAAACCTATACTTTTTCTTTCCTCATTTAATCCTTTTTGTGGAATAAATTCTCTGATAGCTTTCTGAGAAAAAGACGGTGAGAGGTAAATTTTTTAGATATGGTACATATCTGAAAATTTCTTTATCTTTATTCTTGACAATTTAGCCAAATATGATAGTGTAGACTGGAAAATATTTTCACTCAGAATTTTTAAGGCATTGCTTCATTGTCTTCTAGGTTCCAGTATTATTTATGAAAAGTCTGAAACGATTGCAATTTTGATAATTTGCATAAAACATTTTCTTTGGTATTTCTGGAAGTTTTTTTGTTAATGTTGTAGAATTTTAAAATAATATGCCTTAACAAGGATCATTTCCATCTATAGTGCTGGTCACTAAGTTTATTCTTCAAGTCTGCCAATTTATAACACTCAGTTCTGAAAAATTTGTTTCTCTGACAATTCCTACTTCTCCATTTTCACTTTCAGAATTCCTATTATATGGAGGGTAGGCCTAATGAAGTAGCCCTCTAATTTTCTTGTCTTTTATTGCCTATGTTTTATATCTCTTTGTCTTTTTGCTCTATCCTCTGGAAGACTTTCCCAACTTGATCATCCAATCATTTTGTGGGCATTTTATTCTAGTCTCATATTTTAATATCATAAGATCTCTATTTTGTTCACTTTATGTGATTGCATTCTTGGGTTATTGGTGCAGCACCTTTTATTATCTAATTGAAGATAATTGATGATTTCTTAAAGTTTTCTATATCTTGCATGGTATCAATTTCCACCAGTTCACCCTCTTTGACTATAAGTGTTTCAGTGATCTTTTCAAAAGCATAATGTTATTTTTTACCATGAAGGCCTTCAAATATCATCATATTGTATGAAGACTAAATGTTTTACAAATAACAGCAATTTATTTTAACAGCTCCAGAGGCTAGGAAACCAAAGATCAAGGCTCTAGGTGAGTTGATGTTTGGTGAGGGCCATACACTTAATAGATATCCATTTTCTCACTGTAAGTTCACAGTATGAAAGGGGCAAGCAGACTCTGTGTGATCCCTTTCATAAAGGCACTAACCCCCTTCATAGCTTTATTCTCATCTAATCATCTCCCAAAGGCCCAACTACAAATCCCCTCGCATTAGAGATTCAATTTTACACATTAATTTTAGGAGGACACAAATATTCCAACTGTAACTCTCCAGTTCACCTCATCTCATTCTCATAGCTAAAAGACACTCAACGTCATTTAAATAAATTATTGAGGCAAGATTCAAATAAAAATCCATGTAACTTTGATTTCATGGTGTTTCTATCCAGCACATTATTTATTACAATGTCAACTTTTAATCTATTTTTCATGCCAAATTACTTACCAGAATAGGCTGATCTTTCTGAGGTGTGGCCTAATCATGTACTACCCCTTTAAAACCATTCTGAACATTTAGTAATAAATTAAACAAGAGTAAATGTATCAGTATGGTTACCAAGGCTTTCCTAAACATGACTTCAACCTGACTCTCCACTCTTGCCCATAAAATTAATTCCCAGTAGAAATGAATACAATAACCTCATCTGCTTATTCAATCAGTGAATAAAAACAGATTGAGCTACCTCTGTTAGGAAAGTCTAAAGAAGGTATTTTATTGAAAATGCCACTTTTTAATGTTAGAAAACAAAATATGTGTTTTGTTTTTTTTTTAATTTTTCATGTAGAAGATTTGCTCAAGGTAGTTCCAGAATCTCCTTCAATAGCAATAAGGTGAGAGTAAGAAGTGGGAAGGGTAATGGTAATGTAGGGAGACTTAAAGCTGAATTTAATGTGAGAGTACAGGAGAAGACAGCCGGGAATTTGGGTTGGAACCTATGATAGCAGTTATAACCCAGAGATAGACTCAATTTTTCATGGCAAGTAGGAAGAAAGGGCCTGGGGAGGGGGAGTGCGGAGACTAGATAGAAGGATATAATTTGCTTATTCATTCTTTTGCTTATACTTTAGATAGTTCTTGAATCCATCAAGAAGAAACGCCTTTACCAGGGCACCACTATCTCTCATGGGGCTGTTGAAATAACCTCGTAATTGATTTCTATGTATCCAATCTAGTCTAGCTCTGTTCTATTCTTTACATAACACCAAGAGTGATCTTAAAATTGTAATCTGATTACCCCAGTCTCCTGCTTAAATTCTTTAAATAGCTTCAGTTGCCCTTGGGGTAAATCCTAAATTCTTAATTTGAACTGGAAGGTGGAAGGCCCTGAATCTCCAAGCCCTGAGCTAAGTCTATGGATATGTATGTAGTCTATGTTTTTATATATACATAAGTCCATGGAAATATATATATACACACACACACACATACATACATACATGGTACATTGGGTAAACATGATGAGGACTAAATGTAATCTTTGCCAAAGGTACTACACACACACACAGACACACACACACACATTAGATTACATAAGATTATACCTAATCTTAATGTAATCCTTACCCAAGGTACATATATACATATATATGTACCTATAGATATAGGTTGTGCATATGTGTGTGTGTGTATATATACATATAGGTTTGTGTGTGTGTGTATATATATATATATGTGTGTGTGTGTGTGTGTGTGTGTGTGTGTGTGTGTATATATATAGGGGTGTATATATATATATATAGGGGTGTATATATATATATATATATATAGGGGTATATATATATAAAAAATACAGAGGCATATGTGTGTATATATATATATATTTACCCAAGGTATATAGGTATATATACCTATATATATACACACCTATATATATATATGTATTTATATATATATGTATATACATATAGGTGTGTATATATATAGGTATATATACAGGTGTGTATATATATAGGTATACATATATACCTATATGTTTACCTACATATACCTACATATATAACTATATGTATATCTATATATATACATATATATAAATATATATATATGATATAATCTTAATGTAATCTTCACCCAAGGTACCTATACATATCATATATATATACCATATATATACCATATGTATATCATATATATACCATCTATATATCATATATCACCTATATATCATATATATATACACCAAATATATGGTATAATAAAGATTACATTAAGATTATACCATATATATAATATTATATATATTATACCATATATTTATAACATTATATATATAGGTACCTTGGGTAAAGATTACATCAAGATTATACCATATATAATATATATATATTATATTATATATATACACCATATTATCTATATACCATTTATATGTGTGTGTGTGTGTGTACCTTGGGTAAAGATTACATTAAGATTATACCATATGTGTGTGTGTGTGTGTGTGTAAATGCTACTTACAGCTGCGTATAAAGTGCTCATGTCATTTAAGTGACATGATGAGGACTTAATGTGATCTTTAAGTGAGGAAAAGTAGTCAATTCCATAGAGAGACTTTTCCTGACCTAAAGGTTACATTAAATCCTCATTGCGTTTTCCCAATGTACTTTATTCTTCTTGGCAGCACTGATGACTCGTGTAACTTTTTATTTAATATATTCCATCTCCTAGATTGTAAGATATACTAAAGGATATTTAGACTCACACTTGATACACAATATATTTTTAACAATCATTATTATTGTCATGATAATAGTAGCTATTTCTTGAATGCTTGATATATGCCAGGTGCTAAGTGCTTTATTGACCTTAATTTATTTATTCCTATTTTAGAATTGAGGAAACCGAGGTACAGACTGACTACAGGAAAGTTTCAAAGCTCATAAAGCAATAAAGACACTAAGTCTGGGATCAGATTGCTGGGCTTAAATCCCAGTTCTGCCACCTGCTGTGTAATCTTAGGCAAGTGACAGATAAATAACAGTACTTACAGAGTTTTCAAAAAGATAAAATGAGCTAAGACATATTAAAATTTTAGAATAACATATGGCACATAGCTGCTACATAAGTTAGCAGTTATTATTGAATATTATTATAACCACTATGCCATGGCAACCCCAACAAATATGTATTGACATTTCTATAAATGAAAGGAAGAATAAATGGTATTATTTGCTGAAAATAGGCAATGCATTTTCTGGGTGTATGGTTTAAACACTTCAGTGTACTACCTCTAATTTTCAATCACTGAGACTTTATACACATTAGTCCCCAGTAGCTTGAGTAGTGCCTACCGGGAAATAAAATGGAGGTACTGTTTCAAATATACATGTTGTAGCCATTAGCTACAGTGCTAGAGCATGTGTATTACATAAAGAGTGGAACTATGAGCCATTTTGCAGGACATTTGAGCTCCCCTCAAAGAATTGGGCATTTTGTAGCATCTGGAGTTAATATGTTAAACAAAGTAGTGTTCACCACTGCTAAAGTGAGAGGTAATACAATTTAATATTTTAGCATCCCATGAGTATGAGGAATTTCCTCCTCACATACTCACCATTTCTCAGATAGTCAACATTTTAACAGAATTTTTAAGGAACATTCCACCAAATAATCTTCCTGATTGTTTCTCCAAAATTATGCCCCCATAGAAAACACTTTCATATGTAATTCTATATCTTAATCTGATAAAATTGAGAATAAAAAGCAGTTAAAGCCATGGAAGTTTTTCCATCTTAAACTAATAATATTAGTGTGGGCAGATGTGTGGGAAGCTCTACCCTATTTCTAGTTGTGAAAATGTAATAGCCCAGTTTGATGTGCCCTTCAGTATGCCTGGAGACGAGACTACACTGGATCTGAAATACCTGAGAAGTGGAAAACAGATCTTTTCTGGCACCTAATGAGAGTTTATTAGGTTGGTGCAAAAGTTATTGTGGCTTTTGCCACTGAAAGTAATGGCAAAAATTGAAGTAACTTCTGCACTAACCTAATATTATTTGCTCCATTAGTGTCATGCCCATTCAAAGTGAAACTACATCTAAAGGTCTTTCAGAGTTGCTCTTCAATTTATTTTTACCCTTAGTACATTATTGTTTTCCTACTTTGAGGAATGTCTACTAACACACACGATCTGCTTAGGTAAAACTAGGTAACTATAGCTATGTGGCCACTGAAAAGTAAGAAGTAGTTGCAGATTATAATGAAATAGTATGTGTCTAAAATAGATTCTGCTTACTGATTAGTTGACTTAATAAGAAATGGCTAATCAAAGACTAGCATTAAGTCTATTTGTGAGTTTACAATGAGAAGCTAGCTATATGGAAAACAAGTCGGACTCTTTAAAATTATGAGACATTTTTAAATAGATCAGGTGATTCTGGGAAAATGGCAATCATATTCCATTTTTCTTTACTAATAATTTCAAGCTGTCTTTCTCACCTCAAATCCAGCAGTCTTATAGCTGCTGAATCATAAGAGACATTTTGGTTCCATGGAAGTCTACCCGAAACTAATTTTGGAGCCCCAGCAAAGAACTGTAAAGTTATGAGTACTGGGAAGAATTGGGCATTAGGATATCTGTGCATGTCCAGCAGATATTTGAGATCGGTCTTCTACTAATTTGCCTTTGTATGCCTGTATCGCTGGCTCCAACATATCAAAATAATGCTGAAAGGTTGATTAATACTTACTTTGCCTAACACTTGATATTAGGCTATTATTACAGATAAGAGTATATTTTTCCTTATGTATACGTTAAAGCAGAAAAACAAAATTTGAATCTGAATAGCTTATGAGATAACCTCATAGTACCCTTAGAGAATCATACATGAGAAAAGAAAAAACAAAATGCTTACCAAGAATGGAAAGCATATGGAAAAAGAACGAATATGGTGGAGAGTTGCATGGTGATGATGGCCACAGTACCAGCTGTATGTTCAGTTCAGTATGATAGCTAATTTGGCCAGTAGCAGGATGTCAGAAGCAAGGTGTTTGTTACTCAAATGAAAGGACAAAAAGATTGAAGACTAACCTTGCAATCAGCCCTTACACAGACTTTGACAGTCAAACCTTAATAGCAAATGAAGCCCAAAAATATGTAAAAAATTTGACTTTCTACATATTTAAAAAGCTAAACTCACTTTCTAGCTGGAAGCTCCATTCTGTCTAGAAGTGTAAAATATCGCCTTTCTAATTAAGGCTGAACTCAACCCTTCAGATAAACTCAGTTTCTTTAGGTTTAATTTCCCTTTCTCTTTCCCCAGCATAGCATCTCAGTTTTGAGAGAGCTTATGTAGTGTCATGCCTAGAGGAAGAAATCTTCTTGACAACTATGGGAAAAGACCTCTCGGTTTTTCTGGTATCTCCTTCCCAGAGACCTTCCTCTGTCTTACTTTCCCATTCCTTTCCAATTCTCCTTTTCCTCCTAAATTCAAAAAATCTTCATCTTTTTCCTAAAACCAAGTATTGCTTGTATGTAACATATGAAATGGAGAAGGGCAAAGGACAAAAAGTAGAATTTGAAAAAAAAAAAAAAAACACACACACACCCCAATCCAAGATGGCCGAATAGGAACAGCTCTGGAGTGCAGTTCCCAGTGAGAGCAACTCAGAGGGTGAGTGATCACTGCAATTCCAAATGAGGTACCAGGTGCATCTCAGTGGGACTGTTTGAACAGTGGGTGTGGCCCAAGAAGGGTGAGCAGAGGTAGGGTAGGGCACTGCCTCAGCCATGAAGTGCAATCCCCAGAGGACCCCCGCCCTACCCAACGGAGGCAATAAGGGGCTCCATTCACTCTAGCACTCCACTTCAGATAAAGTGCCTCTCCCACAGTTTTTACCATCCACAGACCAGATTCCCAGGCCAAAAAGCATCATAAGTTTCCAGCATGGCTGTTTTAGCCAGCACCGTGGGTTTCTGCACAAAAATTCACACAAATCTGGGCAGCCTTTTCAACTGGTGCCTGGAACACCTCAGAGATAGAGCCACCCATTCAACTGAAAAAGAAGAGGCTAAAATCCAGGAGCCAGGTGTTCTCGCTTAGCAGTTCCCACCCCCACAAAGACCAGCAATCTAAAACACTCTGGAATGAGAGTTTCACAGCAAATGCAGCTGGACCCTGTACCATCCAGCTCTGTGGCGGGAAGGGCGTCCACCATTATCAAGGCAGTCCACCACTACCAAGGCAGTTTGCCATTAGCAGAACAGAGGCAGTTCACCATTACCAAGGCAGTCCACCATTACTGAGGCAGACAGCCATTACCGAGGCAGTTCTAACTGTACCTCTGTAAACAAAACTGCAAGGAAGTTTACATAGCAGCTGGGCAGAGCCCACAGAAGCTCAGCAATGTCTCTGCTGGCAGACTGTAAGTAGACTAACTCCTTGCCGAGCAGGGCATCTCTGAAAAAAGGCAGCAGCATGTCAGAAACACATAAATAAAGCCCCTCCTTCCCAGGACATAGCACCTGGGAAAAGAGGCAGTTATGAGTTCCACTGCACCAGATTTAAATGTACCAGCCCAGCAGCTCTGAATGAAACAATGGAGATCCCAGCACAGCACTTGAGCTCTGATAAGAGACAGACTGTCTCCTCAAGCAGATCTCTGACCCCCGTATATCCAAAGAGGTATCTCATAAAGGAGAGCTCTGGCTGACATCTGGCGGGTACCCTTCTAGGATGAAGATAACAGAAGAAGAAACTGGCAGCAACACTTACTGTTCTGCAGCCCTTGTGGGTGATTCCCAGGCAAGCAGAGACTGGAGCGGACCTCCAGCAGTCCTGCAGCAGAGGGACCAGACTGTTAGAAGGAAAACTAAAAACCATAAGTAATAGCTTCAACATCAACAAAAAGGACATCCACTCAGAGTCCTCATCCGAAAGTCACCAACTACAAAGACCACAGGTAGATAAATCTATGAAGATGGAAAGGAACCAGTGCAAAAAGGATGAAAACACCAAAAACCAGAATGCCTCTCCTCCTCCAAGTGGTCACAACTCCTCACCAGCAAGGGAACAAAGCTGAATGGAGAATGAGTCTGATGAATTGACAGAAAAAGGCTTCAGAAGGTGGGCAATATCAAATTTCTCTGAGCTAAAAGAACATGTTCTAACCCAATGCAAAGAAATTAAGAACACTGAAAAAAGGTTAGATGAAATGTGACCTGCTTAGAGAAGAACATAAACGACTTGATGGAGCTATAAAACACAGCATGAGAACTTCCTGAAGCATACACAAGTTTCAATAGCCAAATCGACCAAGAAGAAGAAAGGATATGAGAGATTGAAAATCAACTCAATGAAATAAAATGAGAAGGAAAGATTAGAGAAAAAAGAATGAAAAGAAATGAACAAAGCCTCCAAGAAATATGGGATTATATGAAAAGACCTAATCTATGTTTGATCAGTGTACCTGAATGTGACAGGGAGAATGAATCGAAACTGAAAAACATTCTTCAGTATATTATCCAGAACTTTCCCAACCAAGCAAGGCAGCCCAACATTCAAGTCCCGGAAATACAGAGAACACCACGAAGATACTCCTCAAGAAGAGCAACCCCAAGGCACATAATCGTCAGATTCACCAGGGTTGAAATCAAGGAAAAAATGCTAAGGGCAGCCAGGGAGAAAATTCAGGTTACCCACAAAGGGAAGCCCATCAGACTCACAGCAGATCTCTTGGCAGGAACCCTACAAGCCAGAAGACAGTGAGGGCCAATATTCAACATTCTTAAGGAAAATAATTTTCAACCTAGAATTTCATATCCAGCCAAACTAAGCTTCATAAGTGGAGAAATAAATTCTTTAAGGACAAGCAATTGCTGAGAGATTTTGTCACCACCAGGCCGGCCTTACAAGAGCTCCTGAAAGAAGTACTAAACATGGAAAGGAAAAGCAAGTACCAGCCACTACAAAAATGTACCAAATGGTAAAGACTATCAACACAATGAAAAAACTGCATCAACTAACAGGCTAAATAACCACCTAGCATCAAAATGGCAGGATCAAGTTCACACATAACAATATTAACCTTAAATGTAAATGGGCTAAATGCCCCATCAAAAGACACAGACTGGCAAACTGGATAAAAAGTCAAGACCTATAGCTGTGCTGTATTCAGGAAACTCATCTCATGTGCAAGGACACACATAGGCTCAAAATAAAGGGATGGAGGAAGATTTACCAAGCAAATGGAAGGCAAAAAAAAAAAAAAAAAAGCAGGAGTTGCAATCCTAGTCTCTGATAACATGGACTTTAAACCAATGAAGATCAAAAGAGACAAAGAAGGGCATTACATAATGGTAAAAGGCTCAATGCAACAAGAAGAGATAACGATCCTAAAGTAAATGCACCCAATACAGATGCACCCAGATAAATAAAGCAAGACTTAAGGACCTACAAAGAGACTTAGACTCCCACACAATAATAGTGGGAGACTTTAACACTATACTGTCCATATTAGACAGATCAATGAGATAGCAAATGAACAAGGATATCCAGGACTTGATCTCACATCTGGACCAAGCATACCTAATAGATATCTACAGAACTCTCCACCCCAAATCCAGAGAATGTACATTCTTCTCAATAGCACATTGCACCTACTTTAAAATTGACCACCTAATTGGAAGTAAATCACTCCTCAGCAAATGCATAAGAACGGAAATCATAACAGTCTTTCAGAACACAGTGCAATCAAATTAGAACTCAGAATTCAGAAATTAAATCAGAACCGCACAACTTCATGGAAACTGAACAACTGGCTCCTGAACATCAACTGGATAAACAATGAAATGAAGGCAGAAATAAAGATGTTCTTCAAAACCAACGAGGACATAGACACAATGTACCAGAATCTCTAGGATACATTTAAAGCAATGTTGAGAGGGAAATTAATAGCACTAAATGCCCACATGAGAAGTAAGGAAAGATCTAAAATCGACACCCTATGATCAAAATTGAAAGAGCTGAGGAGCAGTATCAAAAAAAACTCAAAAGCTAGTGGAAGACAAGAAATAACTAAGATCAGAGCAGAAATGAAGGAGATAGAAACATAAAAAATCCTTCGAAAAAATCAATAAATCCAGGAGCTGGTTTTTTGAAAAGATCAACAAAACAGACAGACCACTAACCAGATTAATACAAAAGAAAAGAGAGAAGAATCAAATAGATGCAATAAAAAACGATAAAGGGGATATCAACACAGATTCCACAGAAATACAAACTACCCTCAGAGATTACTACAAACAACTCTATGCACATAAACCAGTAAACCTGGAAGAAACTGATAAATTTCTGGACACCTACACCCTGCCAAGCCTAAACCAGGAAGAATTTAAATCCTGAATAGACCAATAGCAAGGACTGAAGTTGAGGCAGCAATTAATAGCCTACCAACCAAAAAATGCCCAGGTCCAGATGGGTTCACAGCCAAATTCTACCAGAGGTACAAAGAGGTGATGGTACCATTCCTTCTGAAACTATTCCAAACAATACAAAAAGAGGGAATTCTTCCCAAGTCATTTTATGAGACCAAAATCATCCTGATACCAAAACCCAGCAGAGACTCAACAAAAAAAGAAAACTTCAGGCCAATATCCATGATGAACACAGATGCAAAAATCTTCAATAAAACACTGGCAAATCAATTGCAGCAGCACATCAAAAAGCTTATCCATCATGATCAAGCAGGCTTTGTCCCAAGGATGCAAGACTGATTCAGTATACTCAAGTCTATAAACGTAATCCACCACATAAACAGAACCAAAGACAAAATACACATGATTATATCAACAGATGCAGAGAAGGGCTTTGAAAAAATTCAACAGCCATTTATGCTAAAAACCCTCAATAAACTAGGTATCCATGGAATGTATCTCAAAATAATAAAACTATTTATGGCAAACCCACAGACAATATCTACTGAATGTGCAAAAACTGGAAGCAATCCCTTTGAAATCTGGTACTAGACAAGGATACCCTCTCTCCTATTCAATGGTGGATGCCCACCACTCCTATTCAAAATAGGATTGGAAATTCTAACCAGAGCAGTCAAGCAAGAAAAAGAAATAAAGGATATTCAATTCCAAAAGAAGGAATTCAAATTGTATCTGTTTGCAGATGACACGATTGTGTATTTGGAAGATACTATCATCTCAGCCCAAAATCTCTTTAAACTGATAGGCAACTTCAGCAAAATCTCAGGATACAAAATCAATGTGCAAAAATCACAAGCATTCCTATACACCAATAACAGACTTAAAGAGAGCCAAATCAAGAGCGAACTCCCATTTACAACTGCTACAAAGAGAATAAAATACCTAGGAATACAACTAACAAAGGATGTAAAGGACCTCTTCAATGAGAACTACAAACCACTGCTCAACAAAATAAGAGAGGAAACAAACACATGGAGAAGCATTCCATGCTCATGGTTAGGAAGAATCAGTATCGTGAAACTGGCCATACTGCCCAAAGTAATTTATAGATTGAACATTATCCCCATCAAGCTACCAATGACCTTCTTCACAGAACTGGAAGAAACCACCTTAAATTCATATGGAATAAAAAGAGAGCCTGCATAGCCAAGAAAATCCTAAGCGAAAAGAACAAAGCTGGAAGCATCAGGCTACCTGACTTCAAAATATACTACAAGGCTAAAGTCATCAAAACAGCATGATACTGGTCCCAAAACAGAGATATTAACAAATGGAACAGAACAGAGGCCTCAGAGGCCATGCCACACATCTACAACCACCTGATCTTTGACAAATCTGACAAAAACAAGCAATGGGGAAAGAATTCCCTGTTTAATAAATGGTGTTGAGAAAACTGGCTAGCCATGTGCACAAAGCAGAAACTGTACCCCTTCCTTACACCTTACACTAAAATTAACTCCAGATGGATTAAAGATGTAAACATAAGACCTAACACCATAAAAACCCTAGAAGAAAATCTAGGCAAAACCATTCAGGACATAGGTGTAGGTAAGGACTTCATGACCAAAACACCAAAAGCATTGGCAACAAAAGCCAAAACAGACACATGGGACCTAATCAAACTCCACAGCTTCTGCACGTCAAGAGTAATAGTCATTAGAGTAAATCGACAACCAACAGAATGGGAAACATCTTTTGCAGTCTACACATCTGACAAAGGGCTGATATCCAGAATTACAAAGAAAACAGATCTACAAGTCAATTCTAAGCAAAAAGAACAAAGCGGGAGGCATCACACTACCGGACTTCAAACTATACTACAAGGCTACAGTAATCAAAACAGCATGGTACTGGTACCAAAACAGACATATAGAGCAATGGAACAGAACGGAGGTCTCGAAGGCAACATGACATATCTACAACCATCTGATCTTTGACAAATCAGACAAAAACAAGCAATGGGGAAAGGATTCCCTGTTTAATAAATGGTGTTGAGAAAACTGGCTAGCCATGTGCACAAAGCAGAAACTGTACCCCTTCCTTACACCTTACACTAAAATTAACTCCAGATGGATTAAAGATGTAAACATAAGACCTAACACCATGAAAACCCTAGAAGAAAACCTAGGAAAAACCATTCAGGACATAGGCATAGGCAAGGACTTCTTGACTAAAACCCCAAAAGCATTGGCAATAAAAGTTAAAATAAACATATGAGATCTAATTAAACTCCAGAGCTTCTGTACAGCAAAAGAAAAAATCATTAGAGTGAACCAGCAACCTACAGAATGGGAAAAATCTTTGCAATCTACCCATCTGACAAAGGGCTAATATCCAGAATCTACAAAGAACTAAAACAGATTTACAACAAACAAACAAACCCATTCTAAAGTGGGCAAAGGATATGAACAGACACCCTTTAAAACGAGACATATATGAGGCCAACATACATATGAAAAAATGCTCATTATCACTGGTCATTAGAGAAATGCAAATCAAAACCACATTGAGATACCATCTCACCACAGTTAGAATGGCAATAATTAAAAAATCTGTACACAACAGATGATGGAGAGGATGTGGAGAAATAGGAACACTTTTACATTGTTGGTGGGAGTGTAAATTCGTTCAACCATTGTGGAAGACAGTGTGGCGATTCCTCAAGGATCTAGAAATAGAAATTCCATTTGACCCAGCAATCCCAAACCCAAAGGGCTATAAATCATTCCATTATAAAGACACATGCTCATGAATGTTCACTGCAGCACTGTTTACAATAGCAAAGACCTGGAACCAACCCAAATGCCCATCAATGATAGACTGGACAAAGTCTAAATGTGGCACATATACACCATGGAATACTATTCAGCCATAAAAACGAATGAGTTCTTGTCCTTTGTAGGGACATGGATGAATCTGGAAACCATCATTCTCAGCAAACTGACTGAAGAACAGAAAATCAAACACCGAATGTTCTCACTCATAGGCAGGTGTTGAACAATAAGAACACATGGACACAGGGAGGTGAAC
This sequence comes from Sapajus apella, assembly GCF_009761245.1. NCBI lineage: Eukaryota > Metazoa > Chordata > Mammalia > Primates > Cebidae > Sapajus > Sapajus apella. The sequence continues at coordinate 22,460,406 of NW_022436941.1, read as the reverse complement.
ATCACACACTGGGATCTGTTGTTGGGGTTGGGGAGGGAGAGCATGGGGTGGGGAGTTGGGGAGAGATAGCTTTGGGAGAAATGCCAGATACAGGTGATGGGGGGATGTAGGCAGCAAACCACCCTGCCATGTATATACCTATGCAACCATCCTGCATGATCTGCACATGTACCCCAGAACCTAAAGTACAATTTTTAAAAAAGCACACCCCAAGTAATCCACAGAACAATTTAAATTATTTCACCACCTTCCCACCTTTAATTTGCATCTTGATAAAGCAATTGTAGTTTTCACACAGGTGTCCCTTTCCCCACTTTGTTCCATCTACGAAATCCATTATTTTAGAAAAGCAATTTTCACATACAAACTAACACACAGCAGTGCAGTGTGGGTAGTAGGTCTTCCAGGCTGCCACAAATATGCCTGAATGCTGTGAAAAGTCCTGGATTCTGGGTGAAGTACAAACTTCCTCCAGGCATATCATTCTGGGAGATGGTAAAATAACAATTTGATTTACCCTTTGGAATAGACATGTCTATATTATAATTCACTATGTTACCACTACATAAAGCAATGCCCTACATAACAGGCACTTGGAACTTTTTATCTTAAAATTCAAATGTATTTTGAATAAAATTTGATGAACTCTCACTTATCCTCATACAGCAATCATAGTAATGGCACTTAGAAAGTGAAAAAATTAGGACAAGAATTAAATGACTTGGCCAGAGAACAGTGTTGAAAGCAAAATTTTGAAACCAATAACTATTAATACCTTGAGAACATTTGTATTAACCATTTGGCTATTCTTAGGGTATGACATACAGAAGCTGAAAAATAAAACATGCATAATGCCCACAGTCAACATTAACTAAATGAAAGAAGCTAATAATAATCCCTGTTTTTTCTTTTCTTTTCAGTTTGTAAAATACCTGTAGTACAAAAATATGGGTAATTTAATGTAAATAGATATAAGCATTATAGTTCACAGTACAAATGTGAATTTCTACAATGTTATTATTTCTCTCTCATGTTGTCAATTCAGTTATTCAACTAGCATTAAAGCAATAAACTACATTAAACAACATATTCCTTAAATACCTAGTCTGAAAATGTTATGATGACTTTTTCAAAAAAATCTCTCATTTTTGCAGAACTGGTATCTTTATACAACAATGTGGTGCCATTTTAATAGAGGTATTTATGAAATAAAGATGATAAAATGAAGTCAGAACTGTAACCATTTGCTAAATGGGACTCTATTACCTTCTACATGGTTAATTTTACTAATTTTTTGCAGCACTATGGGCCTGAAGCTGTCCTAATTAAAATTACAAATATCAAAAGCTTGAAAACACTCCATAAAGGAAATTCATAATGTATCAGAGAAGAGTGCTCTAGCAAAACTTCATTGGCCAAATCCATCAACATTCCAAAACCTATGGAAAGTAGGAAGTCAAACTATATTTCACAAAAACGATGCCATCTGATAAACACTCTGAATGCTGATCTGTATGAATTACTTTTTGAACATTCTGAACTATTTTACCCAGTTCAACTTATATGCAGGATGCTCTTTTCTCTCAAACATTCTTAACATTACTTTACAAAAGAAGACATACATGAGGCCAACAAACATATGAAAAAATGTTCATCATCACTGGTCATTAGAGAAATGCAAATCAAAACTACATTGAGATATCATCTCACGCCAGTTAGAATGGCAATCATTAAAAAATCTGGAGACAACAGACGCTGGAGAGGACGTGGAGAAATAGGAACACTTTTACACTGTTGATAGGAGTGTAAATTAGTTCAACCATTGTGGAAGACAGTGTGGCAATTCCTCAAGGACCTAGAAATAGAAATTCCATTTGACCCAGCAATCCCTTTACTGGGTATATATCCAAAGGATTATAAATTGTTCTGCTATAAGGACACATGCACACGAATGTTCATTGCAGCACTGTTTACAATAGCAAAGACCTGGAACCAACCCAAATGCCTATTGATGATAGACTGGACAGGGAAAATGTGGTACAAATACACCATGGAATATTATGCAGCCATCAAAAATGATGAGTTCGTGTCCTTTGTAGGGACATAGATGAACCTGGAAACCATCATTCTCAGCAAACTGACAGAAGAGCAGAAAATCAAACACTGAATGTTCTCACTCATAGGTGAGTGTTGAACAATGAGAACATATGGACACAGGGAGGGAAGCACTACACACTGGGGTCTGTTGGGGGGAAATGGGGGGGGAGGGGGGGTGGGAAGGTGGGGAGAGATAGCATGGGGAGAAATGCCAGATATAGGTGAAGGGGAGGAAGGCAGCAAATCACACTGCCATGTGTGTACCTATGTAACAATCCTGCATGTTCTTCACATGTACCCCAAAACCTAAAATGCAATAAAAAAAATTTTATATTTAAAAATAAAAAAGATTCTCCCTCAGATTATATCTTATTATAAAATACATAAATAATGACCAAGAATAGTGAAGCTTTCATTGTACAATAAGTGTATTATTTAAAAGTTAGCTAAAAAATTGATTTTTCTGGAAATAAAAATAAAGCATTATAACTTTATATAGAAAAAGATACATGAACAGTCACCTTTCTGACAGTTTTCAGATTAAACTTAGATTAATTAAACTTAGATCTAAGTTTATTAAGCTTAAAATTTTGCTTTTTCTTCAATAGCTAGTTTTGTGAGTTACTAAGCACCAGTATTAAAGTAAGTACAAAACACTGAAAATATGTTTCCTACCTTCAGTCCAAGGGTAAAGAAATATAAATGCAAATAACTATATGGCATATCAAAATGTGACTTTTATACAATAATAGCAATAATAAGGTGCTATGGTAGAAAAAAAGAAAGCAGAATAATGCCATAGCATAGGTACAAATGCATTTGGGTCTTGAAGACCACGTAAGATTCTAACGAACCAAAACAAGGACGAATGTGTCTCTGGTACAAGGAAATATTCTACAAATACAAAACAAAGGATATTCTCCAAAGTTATCAAGCAGTCCAGTGAAGACTGAAGCAAATTTATATTTGTGTCTTTTACCTAAAAATAGTGAGTTTTCATATGATAGTTAACAGCCGTTCATATCAAACTTCACATTTTGGAAACAACTGTGTAAATGATTCTGTGGAATGCCATAGTAATAAGGCTGCTGATAATTTCTGCCTATTTTTCACTCAGAACTCTACAAATTAATATTTATTCTTATCTATTATAATTTTATAATTTTCACTTTTTACATAACCATTAGATTCAAATATAAATGCTCAAATTTATGGTCCTAAATTTCTACTTTTTTGGAACTTTAAAGAGAAAACAATACCACTGAAACCAAGCAAGTAGGTCTACAATATTCATCTCACCAGACACTGCCAAACAGAGCACCAGCATTTACAGGCTCATAGTAACTTATGCCTTGATCCTAAGCCTTAGATTGTCACAGAAATTAAATGTTATGAATAATTCTAGAAGTCTGCCATACTGCATTTTCAGCCCAAACTATCTTTGATAAGAAAGAATAGCATATGTCTGCATTTTAAAAAATCTCTATTCAGATGAATCATAGTAAGCTTACAATCCATATTCAAAATCCCACACTGAATCAAGAAACATAAAATTAAGAGAGTAATAATATTTTGACAATTTCCACATGCAGAGTAACAGGATGTCAGAAATGGAACTTTTACTGTCTCAGTTTTAACTGAAACCACAAAAGACAAGAGCAAAACAACAGATGCCAAGTATACCACATTTTATAGCTTAGGTCAGCAAACTTTCTGAAAGGGCCAAATGGTAAATATGTTAGGCTTTGCAATGCATAAGGTTTCAATCCTTCAGCTCTTTCATTGTATGGGAAAAGAAGCCATAGATATTCTGCAAATGATGGGCATGTCTATGTTCTAATAAAACGTTATTTACAGACACTGACATTTAGAATGCATGCCTTTTAACATGTCATAAAATGTTATTCTTTTGGTTTTTTAAATCATTTAAAAACATAAAAGTTACTCTTAAAGTAGCAGTTACATAAAAACAGAAGGGAACTAGATTTGGCCAACAGACTAATCCCTATTCTCTAGTCAGGTGCTAGACCAGATATTATAAAATCATTTTAACAACATTTATCTTCTCCCACTTTCAGGATATATAAGTTATAGAGGTTTGACAGGGAGAAAAATATATTTTATCCTTCAGAGAAAAAAAAGACTCGCATGCTGTGTCATTTCCTTTTATCTTCCTACCTGAAGGCAAGCAAAAAGAAAGTTAAAGCAGCTGAGAAAAGTATTTTCTTATGAGTTCTCAGTATGCTATGGTGTCTCTCAACTATTCCCAACATTGGTGGTCAGAAATGCATGTTTCCTAGTTCACTGAGACAATGTGTTTACACTGAAGCTTGAGATATCAAAGAGAAGTAGAGTTTCAATGGTGGACCACTGTACTTCCATCTATGGCAAAACGATGATACTTGAATTCTTGCTTAGGACCGGAAAGGGATCTGGCCTAAATTCATTTTAAAGGCGACACTACCCAGAAGATTACACAAAGGAGTAAGAAAAATCCCGACAATTAAAACATGTGTTGGAAGTCAAAGTGTTGTTCCAATCTCTGGCAGATCTGAAAGCCTTTGAAAACTGGTTAGGGTTACGTTTTAACGGGGAGTGTCAGAAAAGAATAAATTTGTTTTCTGCTTCTATCCTATTAGTTCCATGTTATTCAGCAAGAGTAAGAGTTGTAATGGTAGTTGTAATATTTTATTTCATTTATACTTTCCTAATCCCTCAGAACTGGTTTAAATGAAAAGAAAAAATTATTAAATTATGTACACAGTCCTGCCCTTAATTGCACTTTGGTTTCATATTGACATAACATGTTACCCTTGCCTTTGATAGTACACATTGATGATTTCAGAAACAATTTCAATATTCTCTAAGTAAAAGTGATAAAAGAATCTAATGAATTTCTCAAAAGCGGCTTATTTTTCAAAGGTGAATGTAATATCATCAAATATTTATTTTTCTGAACTTTACAGATGGAAATGATTCATTCCTCACTTAGCATTACTTAAAGAAGGAAATATGTAGCATTTTTGAGATATGCCTTTGACAATATTTTCAAGCTATTACATTTAAACAAAATATAAATTTGGCAGTAAGTTGCAAATGGCACAATTATAGCTGCATTCACATTTTTCTGTATTTTGAGAAGCTGCATAAATACAGACATTTTTACTGTTTCTAAGACAGCAGAGGTTTGGATCAGAGGTCAATTTTCAACTTTCTCTTCAAAGAAAAGTAAACTGAATGGACTATCTGAAATCACAAGTAGGATTTATACATCAAGTAATGTGTTCATTTTCTATGTCTAAGATGAACAAAAATTCATCTTCCAAGCCAGAGTAAAAGGAGGGCACTATTAACCATTACATCAAAGACAACAGGTGTAACAGACTGCTGGACAAATAAGCCATGTGTACAGCAACATTGCCTGTAACTGCCAGGCTGTAAGTTTCCAAAAATGTCTTTTAAACAATTCACAATCATTCAATTACATAATCGTAAATAATTTTCTTCAGATTAACAAAAGAAACTGTTTTATACTTGTATTTCTAAATAAGAAATCTGTGGACTTTAGAAGTCCTTTTTCTTATACCCCATCTTACCATAACCATAATATTTCACTTTGACAAGCCATGTTTTGTGTTGGTTCTTTGCCCAACTTTCAAATTGAGCTCCAAACAAATAGCAAAAACCTCCTGACATGGGTTACTGCTGCTTTTTAGTTTCCATAATGGATGTCAGTAAATATCAAGGAGATGGGAGGGAAAACATGCACCTTAGGCAGAAGTAGGGGAGCTGTGTTGCTTTTGCGGTCTTTTCATTTTACTAGATGACTTGGGATTTGGGAAATTAAACATTTCAAAGATTAAAAGAACTTGGGAAAATGATTTAATAATCATTACAATAATTTCCGCAACCTACTTCACAGCAAGATGTAGGTCTCATTAAATTCAGCCACAGATGAGTGAGCTGGAAAGATGTGGTTGGACAGAACAAAGGTGACTTGCTGAAGTTAGAAGCAGACAGAATAAAAACACTTTTCATCAGTTCCATGTGAGCAAAGACACCGAGACAAATCTCTTGCATTGAAACTTTGTCTAATTAGTTAATGGATTTGTTAGAGGGCAATGTCGCCAATTTGTTGATATAAATGATTTTCCCATTTCCTCTCTTGTTCACGGCCTTTCTTTATTACTTGTGAACTTTTCAAATTGCACCCAAAGCTCAAAGCAGTTTGAACTCAACAGGAAATCACCATTCCACAAAGACTCCTAGAACTGATATATATGTCACATGAGAAATTCAGAATCCTATAAACTGGGTGGCTGGAAGCTCCAGGCTTTTGCAAGTCCATGATCTGAGCACTGCTAATGAGTATTTCTCCCTGTAGATGCTCAACACCAGAGGACTCCTTACCTCTTTTTATTTTTTTTCTACTTATTGTCTCCCTAAATTATAATACTAACTATGAGAGATGCTTGGTTTCTAGTATCACTCACAATTCCTTTTATATGACCCATTTGGTAGCTTTGACCATTTCCCATAATGGCCGTTCCATTTGTTGACCCCCTCAAGCTCATTCCATCAGAAAACACTCCCTGCTGTTTCTGAAGAAATTGAGGCCCTAAATTTCTCAAATTCTGTCTCCTGCACTAACACAGATTACTTACTATTAATATGTCTTTGCTCCTTCAAATCTCCTTGACAGTGCCTTCTATGCTTCAGGACCAGTTTTACCACCTCTGCCTATACTCTCAGATACTTGCTGAGGTATTTCTTCCATCTCCTATAATGCTATGCTTGCTGTCTATACTGTCTCCCTTATCTTCCATCCCTTCAACCTGTAAACATGTGCAAGTTTTTCCCATCTAAAAAGATAACACAAAACAACATCACCTAAACAAACAAACTCCCATCTAAAAAGGTAACACAAAACAACATCACCTAAACAAAAAAGATCTCTGGATTCTGTTGATTTCTAAGTTTCTCTCTCTCTCTCTCTCATAATAAAACTCTACATTTTCACATCGATTCTTTAACTCCCTGGAATTGAATTCTACTTTTGCTTCTTTTCTAAAATTTCTCTTGTCCAACTCTTTAATTATATCCATTCATTCACTAATTGATCAAACCTTTGGATATTCTTCATCTTATGTAACTTCACAGTGTTCTTCATTGTCAAAAGCTTTCTTTGGCCTCTAGAACAGCATTCTCTGGTAATGATTTTTAAATTTCACTGGCTGTGGTTTAGTTTCTGCACAGGCTTCTTCTATCTTTTCATTCCTTACACTTTGATGTTCTTTAGAATGTAATACTCTCCATGTATAAACTGGGCATGGTTTCAATTTTCATCTGTCTTCTGGTATTCTAGACTATATGTCCAACTAGTGTACTTTTTTTTTTTTTTTTTTTCAGATGGAGCCTCACTCTGTCACCCAGGCTGCAGTGCAGTGGCACAATCTTGGCTCACTACAGACTCCACCTCCCAGGTTCAAGCGATTCTTCTGCCTCAGCCTCCCAAGTAGCTAGGACTACAGGCACGCGCCACCATGCCTGGCTAATTTTTCTATTGTTAGTAGAGATGGGGTTTCATCATATTGACCAGGTTGGTCTCCAACTCCTGACCTCATGATCTGGCAACTTTGGCCTCCCAAAGTGCTGGGATTACAGGCCTGAGCCACCACGCTCGGCCCTAGGCCACTTTTTTAAAGGTTTAAATCTATATATTATATTGATTCCTAGATGTTTTTACCTGGATGTTGTATCATGGATATCTCAAAGTCAACATATTATAACAAGTTATTATTTTCTTCCCAAACCTGTATTCACTATTTCAGAACTGTTATAACCAGCAGCACAGTCTCTGAAGTTACAGATCTTGGAATCATCCTATCTAATCTGCTTTAGTCCATCATCTTCAACATATTTAAGCCGACTTTACTTGGAAACTTTACCTCCTAAATATTTCTCCATTCTCTCTCATCAATCTGGTCCAACTTGCTGCTGCCTTAGTTTAGGGCATATTCATCTTTCACTTGAACTAATAATGTGGGTACTATCTATAACTTCAAACTCACTCTTATCCCAGCAGTTTTTCTGATGAAAGAGAAGGAAAAAAGAGTCAAGTATCTGATCCTTGAATAGAAAATGGCCTGACTGGTAGCAAACATTGGCTAGCCAGTGTCCTGGAATTATAGGCAATTATACCTACCACTGCTTCTTTTGATTAAGAAAGGGATGGGGCGTCTATTTCTTTCTGTCACTACTTTGTGGATAGGCATGAGACGGAACATCTGGCTTTTGCTTGTCTTCTGACAGACTCCTGGTAATCTAGCCTGTATTGGCCTTTGTTATTCACTTGATGCTTATGCTAGTTTTACCTGTCACATTTAGGCAAGCCGTAGGCAGGACAACATAACATCATAGTATTTCCTGAGTTCCTCATAAAGAGTTTTGGAGTTTTGAAGATTGATTTAAAATTGAGAGCATGTCTTTAACTTTTTTTATGAATTATTAAGATGACAAGGAACCAAGGAATGGCAGAATAAAAGGAATACAAATGATCAAAACCATGATATAAAAATTCAGGGAAAGCAAGAGTGTAAGTCTGAAAACCATGAGAATCATTTTAAGAGGGAGATGAAAAAACACACTTTCTAATATTTTTGAGAAAAAAAACAAAACCTTCTAAATATCTGCAAAAACTGAGCAGAGGCTGCAGTGGTGGCATTAGGATTCTCACCCACTAACTGAAATACTCCTGTTTTGAAAATTGTTAAGGGAAATCTACTGCCATATAAAATCCAGCTGTTCTAAACGATATGTACAAACTTAATCATTACTAAGAGACAAATAAGAATTTGAAAGGAACTGTTGAAAACAGGAGAATCCAGTGCTGGTGACCCATTTAAATGCTCCTGAATCCACATCTCCTAACAGTTGTCAGTTCTACTAAACTACGGATGGAAAACTAGTTAGGTGAAGCACCTAGAAATTCGCCTAAGGCCTAGAGGTCATAAATCAGTGCTCATCTTGATGGAGCAAGAAGAGAGAAATATAAGTTAAGATGCTGACGCAATGAAAATTAGAGCCTAACTTAAGTTTGCATTGCTAAGGTCAATAGCTCTCAAAAGAAGTCATTAACGTCCTCAAGGTCCAACAGAAAAAATACTTAAAAGTCTTCAATCTTTTAAGTCAGCATTTAACTGGTGCTATTGTGTAAAAATGAAGAAAGTTCTTGATCCTTTAGTTTTACTAAAGGGAAATAATAAATATATAAAATGAAAATTTAAATGAGCATTTAAATGCAAGACACCATGTGATACCAATTGACATTTTGCCAGGTTTCATCCTCACTTTCCTGTGTGCAAAGAAGCAGAAGGTTAAAAATGTAAAGAACTTGACTGAGATTGCACAATTGCCAAGAAGATGGTCATAGACCCCCTTGGATGATGGCAACGGTTATTCATATTGCCTCCAACACATACTCATACTGTAAGGCAAAATAAAAGAAAGTTTTTATGCATACAGATGCCAGTTATCATTACATATTCTAATTTATATACGTGAATATATTTACTATTGTGCATCTATTAGTTTCTAGAAAAATTTTTTTACATGTTCCAAGCCCAAACCCTGTTCATAATTTTTTATAACCTGCATTTAAAATAATAAAGGTAAAATTTTAACATTGGGAAGTGTTACATAAAATCCCAGAGCATGGACTTTTCTTGAAAAATTAGACTCAGGACTATCATTTCTATATGGGCCTCTTTTGAAGCTAAATATTTGGTGTTGTCATTAATACAGCACGAAGTGTCTCCCTGACTCTGGATACTTACTCAGCACACCTGCCCAATCTCTGCAGGACTGGGGCTTGTAGCTCCTACATACCATCTTTGCATGTCATCTTTGTTACATGCTTCATGAACTCTAATTACCTTTAGTGTTGCAACCATTTTTTGGCTACAGATATTTTTAAGTTTAGAGAAAAAGTCATGATAAAGCAATAGAAATAGAGCAGAAATAACTATCTATTTCTAACTTCACAGAGGATATTTACTCAGGGAGTAGTTGGGTAAGAGATAAAATCGAGCTGTCAGTAAGATCTAAATGTGACCATTTAACCAGATTCTACTAACTGATTGGATGGTAAGACACATTGCATTATCAGTAGAGACAGACCTTCTAAGAGCATTGTCTCTGCACCAAGTAGAGGGCATGGCTCCTGGGTGCTTGTTCAATCCTGTGACCCATTAGTGCAAAGCCTCTGTTCTTTTAAAGGAGAAAAACCTTTCCTATCTTACAGTGCCTTCTCATTATGCCTCCTACCCCAAAATAATCCTGGAGAAACTTGGGTTTAGGAAGGGTGTGCCAACTTTCAAAAGAAATTACTTCAAAAACATAGTCAATGAGCTTCAACTTTGTTGAGATCAACATGAGAGATAAGAAAGAAAAACTGTTACCAAAATTTGAGTGTTTGCCTACGTGTATCTTGTTTGTTTGCTCGTTTGTTTACACAAATGTGGAATTACAACGACAACTTTTATTTATTTTCTAATCCTACAAAAGAAAGACATCCTAAGAAACTGATGTATATTTTACGCTAGATATGGGGATCCTTCAAGAACTGTCATACTATCTTAGGATTTAAATTTTCTACTTAGTATTAAGTGAGAAAATTAGTAATATCACCTAGCAACTGCATTTCCTTTAATCTTGCTTAGCATTTGTCATGGTGAAAAAACAGTTTTAATCATAGAAAGGGAAAAACTGTTAGCACATTATTCATTGGTGTTATAAGAATTTTAGGCCATATATTAAGTTATTTTTCAAAATTCTTCACTTGGTTACTCACATCAAGAAGAGATAATACTGATTTATACATATATTTATACTTATATATTATTAATATTTAAGTCATAGAGGTTCAGGCTCAATATTTAAATACTGATAATTCCTCATAAGGTAAAATGTTAACTAATTATATAAAGTAATAGATAATTTTTAACAGCAGCAATATAAACTAAAATATTATTCCTTGAATTAACTAATTTTTGCTTCTATTATATCATTTTAGGGATCAAATATCTTTGTGTTTAATACATAAACCACATCCATACATGTGCACACACACATACACACACACATCAGGATGGAAATTAGAAATCTTAAGAGACATTTTTAAAACCGTACAACAAGAATCCATAGAATGACAATGACTCCATAGGGTGGAGGGGTTAATCTTTAAGGAAGAAATACCGTGGAACAAGTTTAACCATAGATCTGTCTTACAAATAGAAAAACTTTAAAATTTCATAAAACAGAAACTAAAAAGTGGGTCAGTTGTCAGTAATGTATTAATTTTTCAACACAAGAATTTAATTTTCTTATACTCTTTTTTCAGGTTTCCTTTGAAGTTAATAGCAACCAAAATGGAATAAGTTTGAATATAGAATCAGCACATTGCATTTGTTAATGCAAGGATTTGCAGTACAAAGGAAATTAATGAGTCCTTTAAACTAACACAATTTTATGTTTTGCTTTGAACATGTAGTTGCATTGAAAGGCAGCGTTTGCGCTAAACTGGTAAAAACAAGAAAGACATAGCAAGTAGCAGGGTTTCTGTAGTTCAAAGAAATTCTACAGGGAGCCCGCTTCAAACCAGGAAATCTGTACCCCTCATTATCCATGTCTAGTAGCAAGCCCCATTATTTGGTCAAGAAGAGGGCAAGGGTACACACAGATGCAGGCAAAGAAGGCAGACAACTTTCTTACTTTAAAAAAAAACATTGAGAGAGACAGAAATAAAACTACTTAAAATAGAAAATATACAAATAAAAAGTAAAAGGGTATCACAATCTGATATATGAATAACTATCATAAATCAATAAATTGTTCTAAATATCACACAATCACATACAATCACATGTTGTCATGTTTATTTCCAATAGTAACTGTTTCACTATTGATAGTCTAGTTGATTGTTAACACATTCCATATTATCTTTAAATAAGAAACCAAATACAAAACCAATTTCTGGCTTTCAGTATTAAGAGCACATCTCTATCACAAAATTGTTGCTTCTGAATGAGCAAACACCCTGTGTTATATTACAAACCTTTCTAGCTATTTAGCGGCCAAGATAAGTGACAAAGTCTCAGTAACTAGAGGGAAGTTGTTACCCTCCTCAGGACATTTTCCTGCCACACACTAACAAGCGGTTCCGAGTTACTATTTCAGGGTCTATTTTTGTACATCTGTTGAGAGAACTATACCTCCATATGAAGCATTTTCTCTTGGCCAACCTCAGAAACTACCCCAACGTATTACTAATACCAACAGAGTTGACTTCATATATTGAAACATTCTTGTTTATTTTATTATGTTCAAGGAAGGAAAGCCATCACTGCAATTCATTTTTATATGTAAATAACCTAGAAAAAAAAAAAGAAACTAGAAAATCATTCTGCTTGTTCTTCTGTCAATTCCAGTTTCTTGCACTGACCTAAATTAATGATCAGCTATCCCTAGATAGTTTTACAGTAAGTCAATCATTTTTTTTCTATAATTAGATATTTGGCTTTATTTATTACACATCCAATAATTTAGAACAGTGAATCTTGACACTGTATGTTAGAATCACCTGGAGAGAGTGATACTAATTCTTGAGGCTCCATCCCCAGAGATTCTAGGTGTGTAGGAATCTTATACCAAAACATTTGAAAAATACCCAAGCTAAAAGAAAACATAGCCAGTGTAGAGGTCCACTGTAATAGTGAGATATTTGTTTTGTTTTTAGTTTGTGTGGCTGGGTAATAATAATATAAAACAAAGGAAACAGAAATTATTAAGCAACTGCAATAAGCCAGAAGAGAATATCTTATCTGCAAATACCAAATTCTCATACCAACCCTATTCATCAAGGGAACAAATGGTTACTACAAACTTATTTTCTCAGATACCAGAGAGCAAACTACATCAAAGCTGAATTGACCTACTGTGCTCCAGCTTTACAACAGGTAGGCTTGACATCTAGAAAACCAAGCAATAACTAAAACAGCCTGAGCTAGTGACCCATATATTCCTAGTATTCAAAAATCCTTTATTATAATTCACAAGAACATTTCTTTTCTTCCTAGTGTTATCTTAACATTCACTTTTCTCCTACAGCAGAGTAGGAGGAGGGATGAAAAGATACTCTAGGTTTCCCTCAGTGATTTTCTGCAAAGGGCAAAACATCTGCTCCTTACATGCCAGAGACATGTCCCATTTCACGCAAGTTTCAAGCACTTAGCATGAGACGGTCAATGATTCAGAACATGTCAGTGCTGACATATTCCACTGATGTAATCTCCCCACAAAAGACTCTGCAAGGACAGATACCTCAAAGGTACAAGGTTGTCACAGTCAGAAAGACTTATAGTCAGTGCCCAGTAAATATGTAAAATCATAGATTGTTACCATCAGAAAGAACTGCTAGTATCCACTTCTGCCCTCCACATGATTAACTAATTCTTAGTAAGTCACTCAGCTTCTCCTTGAAGTCTCCAGCAACAAGAAACTAAATCAGTAGTTCCTGAAGTAATATATTCCATCTTCAAAGAGCTCCAATTCTTACAGTTTCTGCCTATTTTGAGGATAAATCTGTCTGGCCTATTTAGACCCAATATTCCCCATAGTTCCTCCTCAGAGTAACCCAGAATAAACCCTATTTTAAAAAATACTTGAATATGGTATTATATTAGGTTGGTTAACAAGTAATCGAGGGTTTCTTTTATTTTGTTTTGTTTTGTTTTGTTTTTGAGACAAAGTCTGGCTCTGTCACCAGGCACCAGGCTGGAGTGCAGTGGCATGATCTCAGCTCATTCCAACCTCGGCCTCCTGGGTTCAAGCAATTCTCCTGCCTCAGCCTCCTGAGTAGCTGAGACTACAGATGCGCACCACCACACCCAGCTTATTTTTGTATTTTTTAGTAGAGACAGGGTTTCACCATATTGGCCAGGATGGTCTCGATCTCTTGACCTCATGATCCACCCAGATCAGCCTTCCACAGTACTGGGAGTACAGGCCTGAGCCACACGCCCGGCCAGTAATTGAAGTTTATACCAAAAGTTTGTTTTTTTTTTTTTTTTTTTTGAAATGGAGTCTTGCTCTGCCACCCAAGCTGGAGTGCAGTGGCAGGATCTCAACTCACTGCAACCTCCTCCTCCCAGATTCAAGTGATTTCCCTGCCTCAGCCTCCTGAGTAGCTGGGATTATAGATGCCCACCACCACACCTGGTTAATTTTTGTATTTTTAGTAGAGACAGGGTTTCACCATGTTGGCCAGGCTGGTCTTGAACTCCTGACCTCAGGCGATCTGCCCACCAAAGCCACCTAAAGTGCAGGGATTACAGGCATGAGCCACGGTGCCCAGCCCTTAATACAACCTTTAATGGCAAAAACCACAATAACATTTGCACCAACCTATTATTTCATTACTAAGTCTTCATGAACTTGAGTAATTTCTTTTCCATAGTTCCTCAGCTACGATCTTCAGACACCTAATCATCTAGATTACTCTCTTTGGACATGCCTCACTATGCCATCACAGTGTGTTGCCCAGAACAAAACCAAAACAGAGTGTGGTACGATGAGGGAAGAGTCACATGGGACCATATTCTACTCAAAACATCTATCAAAAAGGATTTGCTTTTCCTTTTTTGGTGACCTCATATTTAATCACTCCTTTCTAGTCTTCTACTTAGTGGATTTCTCTTTTTTCTTCATTGTTCTCTCTCCCACTCATCCTCCCCTCCCCTTCCCTCCCTTCTTCTTCCTCCTTCCTTTTTTCCTTCCTTCCGTATCCTAATTCAGAAATGTCCAAAATATAAATTTGCTTTAAAAGTTCCTACAAGAACTGTTTATGACTTCCTCCTGGCCTATACTTTTTCTCAGTTGGCATTTATTGTCTTGGCAGCAAAAGAAGAGAACATGAAGAAAGTTTGGAAGCTTTTCGCCATAGTGACATAGCTAAATTAGTCTAAACTGCCTTAAAACCAAACAAAACAAAAATATGGTGACTACTATGGGAGATACTATTTTTCTTTGAACTTTAATTGAACTTTATTATATGTCTGAAAACAGAAAACCCTGTGTTAAAATACTGCCATGCAGATAACATTTTATTATTCTTGTAAATATCACTCTATAAAGACAATATTGTTTAGTGGAAAAATCCATTTGTGTTGTTTCTAAATTCTCAAATCAATTGTTAGAACCACATGCTTCTTTATGGGAAAAGGAATTATGTATGGATAATTTTCATACTTTGATTGAATACTCTCATCAGAAATGAAATAGGTATTGGGCTCTGAGGAGGAAATTCTGGAATCATTCCAGACTGATCTATCTTCCCTGGTGCTAGATTGTAAGGAGCTAACTGAATCACAGTATTAGAATAAAATGAATTATGCAGAACCTTTGATAGAAAGCATGTGTAATTTCATCTTTAAAGACTCAAATCATTCTGTTCCATCTTTGATTATGTGGTAGTTATGCTGAAAATAAGTAACACGTCAAATGTTTTAAAACACACATACATATGGATTGCATAAAATTAATATCTTTACCTTTACAAAAATCATTCCAGGAGCACATTTGCCAGTAAAATACATTTAAGACAGTTTCAGTACTTCCAGTAAACTCTATTTTCAGAGGGTTATAATGTGGTCATAAAGATTCATTCCAGGCTAAAATTCAGCACCAAGGAAAATGTGTTTTACACTTGGTAGATAACCATTTCCTCTTCTTTCATTTCTCATGACTGCTTTTTTCTTCAGGTTTCAACGTGTTTTTCAAAAGTTGAGATATTAACCAATTTGGCAGGAACCAAATCACAAACAAATTTTTGTTCTTTTTCAAATTATTTGCAACTTTCCCTACCTCTCCCCTTCCATTCCCCAGTCACCGTCCTTGCTTCCAAAATACATGAGGTTGGAAATGTTTTTCACATAAAACTGCAAATTTAAAGAGTATACTTCAATGACTGCATGGTACCATGCTTCACAAAGTCTGTACAAGCACTATCTACCGCTGATTGTATTACATTTGCAAAAACTTAATCCAAATCTTGTTAACATCAGCTATTGGTTTATACATGGTAAAGACGCACATGAAAGATCACATTTAGCAAACTGTAAATGTTTATTGTTCAAAGAATGAATGAAATCATTTTTTTCAGCACTCCACAGCTCCTGCACTGAAGTGTAACTAGTACCTTGAAACCCAAGAAATAAAGAAGGGTTAAGTTGGATTGAGAGCACTTCCCTAAACCCAGATTCATTTCTAGAGAGCAAAAGTTTGATGAATCAACTTTTTCATTGTTCTTCTAATTCTAAGAGTGAAACCAAAGATCTGAATCTGGGCTCTTTCATGCCTTTACTTCTTGTCTTTGGGCAATAAATACCTTGGTTCTGCTTTTATCATTGTTTGTATGCCAAACGCTTCCAACCCATAATCCTTAGGAAGAACCCTCTGAGAATATTTGCAAATGCTGCTACGGGCTTCCTTTTTTTTACCCTTTATCATAATGTTGTATCAACCAAATGTGTAATGTTTAAGAATGCTTACAGAATATTTCATGCCATCCTTATGGTAACTTTATCAGGAGATTTACCCAGGGCGTGTTGGAATCAGAGAGATGAAGCTTTAAAGGACAGGGGGATAATCGCATGACTGGTCTGGTTTCCTGACTCCCAAGGCTGGAGGACTTTCAGCAAGTAAAGTGACGTTCTCTCTCTACTCCAGTGGAGGAAAATTAAGACAGCATCTGGCTTCCTACAATCCCAGTCTCCAAACACCCAGCAGCACACTCCTGCTGGTAACAGGCTCCTTTGCCTCAACTACCAGAGCCAGAAAACAGACTCACAGGAATAAAGAGCTTGATAAAATAAATTGATCCAGAAATGGAGTAGGGAAACAAAAAATAAGCTCACAGCTCAGTATTATTTTGGAGTGGTTATTATGGCCAGGCAAGACAGAAATGGGTGAACTTTGAGATACTAACTCATCCAAAATAATGCAATTTTAGACTTATTGAAAAAAAAATGTAGATTACATGTCATTTTAACATCACTATCAGATTAAATCCACATTTGAAATAGTATAATTATATATTCTTTTTCCTCATGTGCATTTTTCTAAAGGTACAGGTGAAGTTTAACAAGGTTTATTTGAGTTTATCTACTCATCGTTAATCTAAAACCAGACTTTAAAAGACAGACGACTTAGGCAACCATCTTGGGTTTCTGACCATTTTTGAAGCCCAGATAATGTTTTCCTCATTGCTAGTGTTTCTACATAAGCCAGTTAAAGTCCTGTTCAGGAGGGAGAAACATACTTGCAAAACATCTCTTCTTTGTTGAAATTGGTGGAGGAAACACATTCAAAAAGAAAAATAAGGAACAGATGCATCTGTTTTTATCACTGCTTGATGTTTTTCTTCCCTTAAAAATATCCATCTTTATGTAAACAGTTTGCTTTTCAGTTACCTTTATGCTAGACAAAAATGTCATTAATTCTCAAATGTTTTTCCTTAGGCAACAAACTCCTGGGTGCCACTTTAGCCACATATCAGAAGAGAATATTAATTTAAATAATGACAGGAAATTGGTTTTTATAATCGTCTTTGCAGAGTAGAAAACAGGGGGACAAAGCCACATGCATCGTGGATTTAAAGGAATGCAACAGTATTTGTGCCGTTTCACCTAACAGACCTTATGTTATATGCCTATTTGCTATTGCTGGGTCACCATTGCTACAGATTGAGGGCATAACATGTATAGAGAATATCCCCTTTCCCCTTGCCCCAAAAAGAATAGAACATTTTAATGTGTTTACTTACATATCTCACTACTTAAAAACAAGGATTTTCTTGCATAGTTATATCTCATTGAATAATGCACACTTTCATCACGTTTAATGCTTGTCTGACAAAAGTTTTCCCTGTGGTCACTAGTAGTGATACTTTAGGTCAAATGTTAATATATCAATAGCTTTTTTTTTCTCTCCTTAGAGAATTAATTTTTCCCTATGAGTCCTGTGAGTTGTGGAAAGATTTAGTTAAAATAGCAAACGCATAATAAATATTTGTTAAACATATAGATAACTACATTGTTCAAAATTTGTTAGATAACTTGATAGTTATTTTCTACAATTGAACTATGGAAATAAACATGCTGAAACATAACACCTATAAAAAGTTCAAACTCCTTGGCATAGAATACTAGGCCCTCCAAGAACCTACCTCTGTGGACCTTAACAGCTTCTTATCTCACTGTTAGATCTGAAGGCGAAGCTCCATTCAATCAAAATTGGTTAGTGTATTCAATATTTTACATTGATGTATTTTTCTGTCTTCTGACATGTTGTCCTTTGTTCTATCTACCAGGAAGATCCCTATTTCTCTTTCACAATCCGACTTCAGCTCCCCCACCCCACCTGTACCTCATCCTTACGTCTTTTAGAAACATTTCTCAGATTTGCTGAAGACAGCTGTTTACCTCTCTGTCCACTTGAGGGTTTGTGTTTTCTTCTGTGTATGCCCTGGGCCTACCACAATGTTGTGCACTCACAGCTGATACTCAGTAAATGTGTCGGACTCAATAGCTAAACAAGGTCCTGGGTAATTAGAGTCTTCATATAATGTAAATATCATTTGGAATTCACTAAGTAATTAGAAAAATACTTGTTCTCAATGTATTTTTTAGTAGCATCATAGTGACTTCTGTAATTAGACTTATGGATTACCTAGTCATGTAATTAATGTAAAAGGCACTAGCCCAGGCACTGGGAGACAAGTTATGTGATTAATGTTAAAGGGTTTCAGCCCTGCCACTGACCAGGTGAATTTTTGAGAAAAATCTTGATTTCTCTGGACTTAACTTTCATCATCAGTTAAATATTAAGAGTCACAAGATGCAAGCTCTGAAACCCTTCTCTCTCTGACATTTGACCAAGCTTTCCCAGTCTGCCATAGGAAAGCTCCCAAGTACGCTGGTCATATGCATGTCTTTTTCTGTCAATTCAACACTAACTGAGTGTCTACTACACACCAGACATTGTGCTACAGCCAAGATGGACAAGACAGAGAAAATAGTACTAGCACTGCCTCATTTTAAAGTGACAACCCCACCCTGAAGTAGATATAACTTTCCAAGTTCCCAGGTGAGAAAATGGTAACTCAAAGTAGTTAAATAACTTGCCCAATCTCATACCTGGTAATGACAAATCTGGAATTGGAGTTCCGATCTTTTCAATCTTAAACTGCTAAGCTGATGAACTGCTCCCATTCCGCCATCAACAACTAAAAAAAATACAAACATTCTCACTATACAAAATATACGGCTGAATGAAGTTGTTGAATAGATAATGAAATAAAATTTTGCTATTTTTAAAATCATGCATTCATTGTTATAGTGAGTTTTACTTTCAATTTTTCCAGTAATATATAAAAGTGCTTCTTTACTCTGTTGCAGAATGTTAAAAATGAATGAATGAATGAATGAATGGAAAGTGTGGGCAATTCGGTTTTTGCATATCATAATTTTTTAATATTTATAATAATTTTCAGAATTTAGAGCTTAATGTTCCATGTGATTACACTCACACAGATAGGATAAGCCAAACATGAGAGACATAGATGTTTGGGAAAATGAGGAGGATGTTGGCTTCCATTATTTAATCTAAACTATTCCCTCAAACTCTCAACTTATTTTCTATGTGTCTATGTTTTATATAGTGTGTGTTTATATAAATATAAATGTATTTATAGTTATATATTATATAGTATATTTATGTTGTATATATGTGTATTCACACTATATATAAACTACATATGTAGTATATAAACTATAGAAAAAATACATATATAAACCCACATATAGGCACAAGATAATATATAAACATACATATAGATATAAAATACATAATATAAAAACACATATAGACATGTAATTATGTATAATACATAATACATATAATACATGTATAATATATAATACATGTCTATGTGTTTATATATTAACATGCATACATAGAATACACATGTATTTATATGTAAAAACACACATATAGATATATATAATTTATGTATATAAACGCCTATATAATGCATGTATTATATTGCATTTATATATGTTTATATATATAAACATTATATTTATAATATGTAATATTTATATATTGTGTTTAAATCACTGGTATACTCTGGCTGTAAACTTAAGCTAATGTGAGTAAAAATATTAATAACAAGATCTGAGAGAAATATGTTCTCCCTTCATGCACTGTCAAGAGCAGGCAATGGAAAGAAATTGAAAAGGAACTATGCAATTCAAACTGCAGGAAGATAAATGGCCAGGAGAGATTTTGTTTTGTTTTGTTTTACAAAGGCATTCAAACTCTGAAAAAAATGCAACTAGGTTTTTTCAAGCTTTTGCTAAGCCAAGGAGAACCTAATACATCACTATAGCTCTGACACATAGAACAGAAGGAAGAGAAGGGGTCACAGCTATCTATCAGCCTTTAAACAAACGTTGTCTAAGTTGCCACGGGTAGCACGGTACCCAATATCAAGTTATGTATCACTGAGGTGCAGGCGCTCACTGCTTAAAATAAAAACTGAAGATTTATATTACACCTACTTCCTGCCACCTACCTGTCTTCAGTTTTCAGCCTGGGGAAAAGGAAATTCATTTTTTTAAAGCTATAAACGAAGATAATTCTTAATTTTTAATTATCTATAGACAAATATTTTAATGGGGTGATACAAACCTTAGATTATTTGACATGTTCAGAGTTTTATGATATTATTACATGAAAATAATAAATAAATCTATAGTTGTAGGTAGAACCATGTCAAAGTCTGTGAGACAATTCTGTGTCCAGTTTTAAGGTGCTTTTCAGACTTTCATGTGGTTAAAATGACTCAATATACATGGCTGGTACAGCTCTTATTAAATAATCGCTATTGGTAATGACAACTGTCATGGTAATTAGCTAATTAGAAGATAGAACTTCAAGTTTATTGAAAGAAATTCTAATAGTAATGGCAAGAATTGCTTAATAAATGAACTGTGTACAGCCACAAACATTATGTCTATGTTTTCATGACTTTATTATTATTCAAGAAACATCTGTCCTAGGAAGATGAAATTGCACGTAACATTTTGTTTGTTTCAAGAACGTTCTGAAAATCTATTTTTCCAACTAATAGACTATTCAAGTCTCATCAAAATAGCAGCTTTTTTGCAGAACAATAGATTACTCAATTAGGCTTATCAAACAACTATTTAATCTCCAAGGTTCATTTCAAAACTTTCCCCTAGCTGTGTCTACCAGTTCTAAACTATTACACCTCAAAATGTGCACAATCCCAGTCAAGCTCAGTCCACCTCACCCCATATGGAGACTCCTACCTCTCTTAAATCCCTACCCATGTTATACATATGTCACCCAGGAACTTGTGCATTGGAAACATCCTAGTAATGTTTCCAATGCACAAGTTCCTGGGTGACATAGGTTAAGAGATCTCTTTTGCCTGATGAACAGGCTTTTGGATGGCTGTTTGGGGACTTAGAATACAACATATACCTATAGGGGTACAATATATATTCCACTCTTCTACAGATTTTAACAGTAAAATAAAGACAAATGAGTCACAATTCCATATATCTTACATCAAGTGAGTACAAACTTATTCTCTTCTGGTTTCCACCAAAGTTAAATTCCAGCTGACAGCTGGGCTTAGAGAAATCTAGTTTTGACTTCTAATTATATACCTGTCTTTCTCAACATGTTCTGATTATTTAGTTAAATAACTCATCTATATTTGATTAAAAACTAAGAAGTTAATATGAACAAGTTAGCTGATATCTGTAGAAACAGCCACTAAATTTTTCAAGTTAAGGTTAATTCACACTTGTCATTGGATAATAATATCTGGAGGAAAATTAAAGAAGTAAAGGTTTTAACATCAAATATAGCTTAGTATTTATTTTTATATTTAACTGTAATTTATTCTTGTTACTGAAATTTGAAAAATATTTTAAGTGATTAACTTAAAAATAATTATCATCATTGTATATGTCTCTTTAAAGTTTCATATGATATCAAATTATGGACCTAAGGCTTATTCTAACCTGTTTATCTAGAATCAGAGATAGAAGAGTTAGCGAATTTTAAAATCTTTTTCTCAAAGGTCTCATTCAAAACTCATTTTAGTTTGATGGGAGAGTATCAGTAAGCCTTTTATGTTTCACACTTCTAAATGAATTCCTATTCATTGTTTATATCTTTTTGTTTGTTTCAATTGGTGTGTTTTTATTTTTAAAAATTTTGGTAAAATATACATAAAAACAAATTTAGCATTTTTATCATTTTAAAGTATATAGTTCAATGGTATTAAATACATTCACATTGTTGTACTACCATTACCACCATTCAGCTCCAGGATTTTTTTTTTCATGGAGATGGAGTCTCACTCTATTGCCCAGGCTGAAGTGCAATGGCGTAATCTCAGCTCAATGCAGCCTCTGTCTCCCAGGTTCAAGCAATTCTCCTGCTTCAGCCTCCCAAGTAGCTGGGACTACAGGTGTATGACACCATGCCTGGCTAATTTTTTGTGTTTTAGTAGAGATGGGGTTTCACCATGTTGCCCAGGCTGCTCTTGAACTGCTGAGCTCAGGCAATCCACCCACCTCAGCCTCCCAAAGTGCTAAAATTACAGGTATGAGCCACTGCACCTGGCTTTTCATTTTTTTTTTTTTATTGTACTTTAAGTTCTGGGGTACATGTGCAGAACATGCAGGTTTGATACATAGGTATACACGTGCCATGGTGGTTGGCTGCATCCATCACCCTGTCGCCTACATTAGGTATTTTGCCTAATGCTTTCTCTCCCCTAGCCCCCGACCCTGACAGGCCCTGGTATGTGATGTTCCCCTCCCTGTGGCCATGTGTTCTCGTTGTTCAATTCCAACTTATGAGTGAGAACATATGGTGTTTGGTTTTCTGTTCTTGTGTTAGTTTGCTCAGAATGATGGTTCCCACTCCTATTCAACATAATATTGGAAGTTCTGGCCAGGGTAATCATGCAAGAGAACGAAATAAAGGGTATTCAAATAGATAAAGAGGAAGTCAAATTATCTCTATTTGCAGACGACATAATTGTATATTTAGAAGATCCCATTTTATCAGCCAAAAATCTCCTTAAGCTGATAAGCAACTTCAGCAAAGACTCAGGATACAAAATTAATGTGCAAAAATCACAAGCATTCCTATATACCAATAACAGACAGAGCCAAATCATGACTAAACTCCCATTCACAATTGCTACAATCAGAATTAAATACCTAGAAATATAACTTACAAGGAATGTGAAGGATCTCATCAAGGAGAACTATAAACCACCGCTCAAAGAAATAAAAGAAGATACACAAAAAATGGAAAAATCAATATCATGAAAATGACCATACAGCCCAAAGTAAACTATAGATTCAATGCTATCACCACCAAGATACCATTGACTATCTTCAAAGAACTGGAAAAAAAAACACCTTAAATTTCATATGGAACCAATAAAGAGCCTGCAAAGCCAAGACAATTCTAAGCAGAATTTTTTTTTTTATCTTGAAAAATGTATTTAACAGTAATTCCTTATTCCCCTACCTTACCCCGACATCTGGTAACTATAATTCTAATTTTTGTTTTTATAAATTTGACTACTCTAAAGATGTCATGTAAGTGGAATCACACAGTATTTGCGACTCGCTTTTTTTACCTATATAATGTGTTCAAAGTTTTTCCATACTGTAATATTTGTCAGAATTTCCTTTTGCGAAAGCCACATAATATTCCATTGTATGTAAACCCACATGTTGTTTACCCATTCATCTGCAGATGGACATTTGGGTTTTTTCCACTTTTTAGTTATTGTTACCAATGCTGTTATGAATATGGTGTACAAATATCTGTTCACATTCCTGCTTTCAATTTTTTGGCCTATATCCAGTAGTTGTTTATTTCTAGTAAAGTCCAAGAAAGGAGTTAAAAATTGCTACTGAAATTAGATGCACTTAAAAACTTTATATATTGCAAAAGACACAATAATTAAATACACAAAAAAGAGGTAACAATGTAATTGACAAAAAATATCTTGATTGTGTTAAAATATTCCTTTCTGTAATGTTGTATGCCCATATATACCATTTTACCAGATTCCAGAAAACAGTCAATACAGAGCTATGCCAAGGAGAAAACCATTCTATTTCACTGTTTAATAAATCAGGTCCAGTTAGTGGAGGGATATAAAATCAAATTAAAAATCACACTTGAAAACATATTTTGGCTTTAATTACAGTCAAGAGCTTTTTACACAGAATACATAGTAGGCATTTTATGCAGTTTCTTCCATTCTTCTCAAATCCCAAGACAATGATTCTCCACAAGACCACAAGATCAGATAGCCAAGGGTCTTGTCTTTTTAGCCTCAACAGAACTTGGCACATAACAAGCAATAACTAAACATTTTCTGAGAAATATTTTTAATTATTGTGAAGCTTTGATTCACTCCAGTCCCATGTGTATTTCATATCTCCAAGGAAAATTTAATTTTCCACACTGAACATTGTGCAAAAAATTTCATACCTAACTCAGGTCAGTTAGTCTGCATTTGTGTGATAGTAAAAAAACAGCTAAACTGGAAGCTGACCAAAAGTGGAGTTTTGGTCACTATTAATCAATTACCTTTAATTAGCCATCACTTTACGTCTCCAAGAGCCACTTCTCTCACTTATCAAATAAGACTGAATAAGAGGTACTCTTTCAGCTCACACCTTCTGCAAGGGAGATTAGCTCCTAACAACCCTCGTGGAAATCAAGTTGTTTCACAGTGAAACACTGTCAAAACTAACAGTTTGTTATTGGTGTTATTATTAGTACCTCAAGTGATTTTAAGTTCCTTTTAAATAAGATAAGACTCTCAAGATTCTCATAGTAACCAAACACTATACATGACTTTGTTTCTGTGGGGAAAAAAAAAAATCTGTGTTCAAAATTATAACCTAACATCGATAAACACATTTTATTCTTTTAAAATTGTACATATTCCCATGTGCGTTTTGTTAGCAAAATGTATAGCCGAAGTCAAAAATTATAAAATTATTTCCTAAACATTAGTGACACAATCAATTAAAATTTCATTTTACTTGAACTCTACCTAATAGATTTTCTTTTCTTAATTGAACAATTATTTGACATTATAAAGGTGTAACTCAGGCTAAATCTACAAACATATAATTAGATAGTGTTTTGACTATTTGATAGGAAAAAAATGAACAAAAAATAAGTGTACATTTTATGAGCTTTAAGTTTATTTCAGCTAAGAAGAGATCTTCAGTCTTGACTTGAGAATATTAAGAAGTAAAATGTGCATTTGTTTCTAGACTTTTATTCTTAAGGTCTTTTCTAGATTTAACCTTTTATGATAAAATGCATATTTTTAGAAAGTACACCCCTTTGAATTTATTAACATATGCATTTCAAACTAGAAACTAATTTCTAATCAGTCTAATAGTTTACCTTAAAATAAAAAATATGCTTTCAAAATGAAAATGTATGCCTAATGAGTTTTATAAATATGTGTATCCACTTACTCAAATGATACTGAAAACCTATATAAGCTAGATTCTGATGTGGTTCAAATCAGAAAAAAAATGTGTTTTGCCTCATTTGAAAATGCTTCACAAATTATTGCGAAAAAGATATACCCAAAGTTTGGCCACATGTTGATTTAGAGTACAGAAAAAAAGAGCTGAGATAGGCTAAGCTGATTTTAAACTTAAAGTAAACAAACAAAAGAAAATTTATTTCAAGATGCAGAAAGTATTACCAGTATCAAAGATACTGACTTTTGATTGCAAAGAAAATAACATAAGAAATAAAGCCAATTCTCTGTAAACAGGCTGCTATAAAATTTTTAAGACTATCTTTGCTGGGATGGGAGGAACAAGTTCTAAATCCTGTTAGAACTTGAATTTCACAGAAGTTTGCAAAAATCATCAGGACTCTAAGAATAACCTGTCAGATGATAGTGAGCACCTGATTAATTAAGAAAGCAGTTCATAAGGGACATGCTTTAAGACAGAATAATAACAAAAGTAAGACTCCAAGCATCCTAGAAAGCCCTGCTGGGCCACAGAAAAGGCAATGAGAAGGGAGGCTTTCAGTATATGGCTGTTATTTTCAATGGTTTTGGAATGGCAGCCCTCATACACTACAACTTCTATTTCAGACGTCAGTGCTAATATTGATATCAGAAGGTTAATACTGACAAAGTTCATGACTGCTGAAGAGTCTTCATCGTTGGCCTATACTCTTCTCTTTCATTTGCACCAAGTATGCATGTTCAAATGAAAACATCTGAGGAAATTTTTTGGCAAAAACTAAAACTTCTGTTCCCCTTGTTTTGGACCATATAGGCATCATGGTTGTTTATTCACACTGGGATTCTGTTACAGTGTTTTCCAGATGACCAATCCCTACTAAAATCAAGGAGCCCACTTTAGTTGAACTAAAAATTGTTTCTACCATACTATATGATAATTCCGTTCATTTTCCTTTTTCTTCACTACAATTTTGTTTAGATGAAATGTGAGTTTTAGATTTGCTTGTATGCTGAGATTAAGTGAAGATATTTCACAAACCTGAACTTAATATTTACTAATATTATTGAAATAAAAATACTTTGATTATGCCATTCTGTTTGCTTTTAAATCGTGTTTTGTTTTAAGAATATTCAGGGATGGAGACGAGTAATGTGAAAATGAGGATGTGATCAGCTTAAGGCCTTACAGAAAATATTTTTATTTTATTTTTACATTTTTTATATTTTTACATTTAAGATTTTATGTGCTCACAGAAAGTTTTCAACCTGAAGGAAATTCACCTTTCAT